>NC_133515.1:84043571-84344285 GCF_049354715.1 Callithrix jacchus | reverse complement strand
GTGTGGTGGGTACAACAGGGAGACTGAGACACGGTGAGGCCTGAAGGGAACAGGTGCAGAGTGTGCAGTCACTTGAGGGAACAAGGCTTCAGACTGTGCAGACACTTGAGGGGACAGGGCTCAGAGTGTGCAGGCACTTGAGGGAGCAGGGCTCAGAGTGTGCAGGCACTTGAGGGAACAGGGCTCAGAGTGTGCAAGCACTTTCAGGCCTCATGAGGGGTTTTCAGTTTTACTGCAATGGGGAAGTTGTTGAAGGATTTTGAGGAGAAGAGTAACTTGGTCAATTTTTGTTTTAAGATCACTTTGCCCTGTAGTAAAAGGATCAGAGGGAGCTAAAGTTAGACAAAAGGAAACAAAGGAATAAATATTGTCATTTCCTAGGAAAGAGATGTTGGTGGCTCAGTTTAGGGTAGAAACTGGAAATGAAGAGACATGCGTGGATGTGTGGTATAAATTTAGATAGAATCAGCAGAACATACAGTTTTAAACATGCAGAATCCAGTAGCCTAGGCCTGTGTTGTCAAAAATGGTAGCCTTTAGCCCCTTGTGGCTCCTGAAATTTAAATTAATTAAAATTAAATGAAATAAACATGTTGCTACTGTACCATCCACAATTCAAGTGCTCAAAGGTGACACGTGGCCAGTGGCTGCCATTATTGATTGGACAGGATCGCTTTTAGTAAACATTCCCACCATCATAGAAACCTCTACTGGACAGTGCTAAAGTCACTTGGAGAAATGTTTTATGATTGATCTAGAAGAGATCAAAGAGGTCATCAGTTTCAACACCCTCACTGTGGAGGTGACATTCTGGAGGACACTCAGCTGATGTTGCTGGAGTGGTGCCTACACCAGGCTCTCAGATGGCAACCTTCCATCCAACACTATAAGTGTCATGGGCAGAAATGCCTGCTTCCCGGGGGCTTTGCATCCTGAGAGAAAGGCCCTGCTCCAAGTGCAAAGGGCAAAGCTGTTCTCACTCGTCCCCAAGCTTTTGTCCAAAAGAGGGGGATGGGAGCAGAGGCCAAGGGTACATAAATGGAGTAATGAGAACACTTGTCAGAGGCTAAAGTGTTACTAGCAGTGTCTAAGGAAAGGCTTCTGGAAGGCTCAGGCCTGATTCTGACTCAGACCATTTAATAATTCCACAGCAACCTGAAAAAGAAAGGCTAAGATGGAAACAAACAAAACACCATCATTGTTTCCAGTGAACATGGCCTGTCACTGGAAGCTCAGAGAACATGTCTTTAGCTCCTTCTGCAGAAAAGAATGCATTGCTTTCTGAAAGCCACACACCACCCAGACCATTCAGTCCATACCCTCACTCAAGAAATACCACAGAAATGGATTCCAGAGAAATCCCATCAGCATACCTTTGCCACACAAGGCTGGACCCCAGGTGACCTTTGTTGTCTCCAGAGATGCGTAAGGAAGAAGAAGAAGAAAAAAAACCAAGGTACCCAAAGCCTCCTGGTGACCTAGTAATTCTGGGAACAATGCAGCAAGTTCATAGGAAGTAAGTGAAGAGAGGAAAAACTTTGTTTTCCTCACCTTTGAGCTTCTAGTTATGGGCAGGGCTGGGCTCAGATGAGACAAAAGGAGGAGGGGAGCGGGAGCTGCCAGAGGAGCAGGCTTGGGGAGGAGAAGAATGCACAGTGGGAGGATACCTTGGCTTGCTAAACCTGTGACAGACTTCACTGTGGGACAATGGGTTTATCTACACCTCCCCTACCCTGGCTCAGTCTGCTCAGGACTATAGGACTCAGGGTCACAGGCCCTAGGAGATGACCAGATCTCACCTCAATGGCAGCAATGGTGCCCCAACTGTTTTTTAGTATTTCTTGTTCCCCTGTGCCTTGTTGGAATATGGACAGATGATGTGTGACTCTGACACTTCCATACATCATATCCCTTGGTCAGTACTTGAATTTACATCTCTCACATTTGTATTGTCATTACTCTTGAATAGGATAACAAGGATGACTACCATTAATTGAGGACTGCCCAGGTGCATTGCTAAGGGTTTCATGTGCATTGTCTCAATTAAACTTCACAATAACCCTATGGGATTATTTCTATTTCCACTTTACCAATGAAGAAAATGAGGCCCAGAAAAGTGAATACGATCCAGCGATCATGCTCCTTGGTATTTGCCCAACTGAGTTGAGGACTTATGTCCATGCAAAACCCTGCACGTGGTTGTTTACAGCAGCTTTATTTGTAATTGCCAAAACGTGGAAGCAACCAAGATGTCCTTCAGCAGGTGAATGGATAAATAAACCTGTACATCCAGACAATGGAGTATTATTCATGACTGAAAGAAAATGAGCTATCAAACCAAGAAAAGCACGGAGGAAGCTTAAATGCATGCTGCTAAGTGAAAGAGCCAATCTGAAAAGGCTACCTACTGTATGTTTCCGACTACGTGGCATTAAGAAAAAGGCAAAACTATGGAGACAGTAGAAGAATCAGTGGTTGTCAGGGGTCTGGGGGCAATGAAGGATGAACAGGTGAAGAACAGAGGACTTTTAGGGCAGTGGAAATACTCAGCATTATACTATAATGGTGGATGCATATCATTATGCATTTGTCTAAACCTGTAGAATATACACCAAGAGTGAACTCTAATGCAAAATATGAACTTTGGATGATAATGATGGGTCAGTGTAGGTTCATCAATTGTAATTAATGCACCACTTCATTGTGGGATGTTGACAGTGGAGGAAGCTGGGGCTGGGAGTAGTATATGGGAAACCTCTGTACTTCTAACCCAATTGTTTTTGTGAGCCTAATACTGCTCTAAAAATTAAAGTCTAGCTGGGCACAGTGGCTCATGCCTGTAATCTCAGCACTTTGCAGGGCTGAGGCTGGAGGATTGCTTGAGCCCAGGAGTTTGAGACTGGCTTGGGCAACATTGCAAGCTCCTGTCTCTACAAAATTGAAAGATTACCCAGGCATAGTGGCATGTGCCTGTGGTCCCAGCTACTCAGGAGGGTAAGGTAGGAGGACTTCTTGAGCCCAAGAGGTCAAAGCTGCAGTGAGCCATGTTCGCGTCACTGCACTCTGGTCTGGGTAACAGAATGAAAACCTGTCTCAAAAATAAAAAGTCTATATTAAAAACAAAAGTGTCAGCATCTGTTCAAGGTCCCCACACTAGTGATCAGTGTAGCTGGGACCCAGGTGCAGGGCTCTTCAACTTCAGATACTACCTTCTTTGCCTTTATGGTATCCCATTTCACTGTGGGCTTTCATACCTCGTGAATGCTTTTGTTTTTAATTAACCACTTTAGTTTACAGTGATCCCAAGATGTCAGCATTAATTCTATTTTCCAGATAAGGAAATAGGCTCAGAGAGGTTAACGAGTTCACTGAAGTCATGTATTGGATGAGTGAGTAGCTGAATCAGAGCTTGAATCTAGGTGAAACTACTCAAATCTCTTGTGCTTTTCTCAAATAACACATGTCATCCAGACACTCATCTGACTAAGAACACACACAGAGTGCTGTCTGGCTGATTGCTGTACCTGCCAGGGATAGCGGTATGACTCAGCCATAGAGTCTATTCGTATGACTTCTGCTAGACCTTAAGTCATCCCACTAGGTGCTGGCAGTAAATGAAGCCTATGTGTAGATGTGGGCCACATTGCCACCAAGGCAAAGTGCATGAAACATGCTTTGTCAGTGGTTCACACCTAGAACACAGGGTTGTGTGACAACTGGAGAGAGAAGGAAAGAGGGAGGTAAAGGTAACTGGGTCAGGGTGCTGAAAAACTGAGATGCAAGCCCAGCACCTCACTTCTCACCAGAGAAGGTTCAGCTTTTTTGCCAACTGGGACTTGGGATTTGGGGCCATGGGTTGCCAGACCTCCTGGTTATAGGGGAAAGGTTATAGCAGCAGTGGTCATGGAGAAGGCCCTTTGGAAACACTGAAGAACACTTAAAACTCCCTTCTCTCAGCTGGGCGTGGTGGCTCATGTCTGTAATCCCAGCACTTTGGGAGACCAAGGCAGGTAGATCATGAGACCAAGAGATCGAGACCATCCTGGCCAACATGGTGAAAACCCGTCTCTACTGAAAACACAAAAGTTAGCTGGGCATGGTGGTGCACCCCTGTAATCCCAGCTACTTGGGAGGTTGAGGCAGGAGAATCAGTTGATCCCGGGAGGTGGAGCTTGCAGTGAGCTGAGATCATGCCACTGCACTCCAGCCTGGCAACAGAGTGAGACTCTGTCTCAGAAACACACACACACACACACACACACACACACACAAACAACCACAACAACAACAACAACAACAAAAACTTCCCTTCTCTCTCTGTCCTTTTTCTAGAGGCAATTTGACAGTGTCATTCTTTCCCTTGTAAGTGGGGAATTTGCCTGATTTTAATCCTGAGTACAAGCTGGTCTCATCTCTCCTTCTGGTCCTCGTTCTTCCCTTTGCTTCTAGGCCACAGGCCTTTCCTCTCTTAGGAAAGGAGGAGATGGAGGGAGCTGCCCATGTTTTCCTTGATTTTTGGCAAGAGTGTAGGGTTAGTGCTACACCAACCACTCCAGACCTACTGCAGGAATAGACTAGGAAAGCCGAGATAACCTACAGACTCTCTGAAGGATGGGGATTGCTCCTGCAGAACCTGGAAGTCAGCCCAAATACTGTGAGTACCCAAATTGTGGAAGTGGGAAAGGGGGATCATCTGCCCCCAAACACACAACCTCACTGGAAAACCTGAAAGTCTAGATCATGGGAGAACATTCTGACCTTACCTGGAGTTGAGTCAATATAGAGAGCCGAGGAAAATATAGTGGTAGAGAAGCAGCGGGGAAAGGCTGTGGGCTCTCTGGGCCCCCTGAAAAGCTATTTCAGACTTGTCTCACAGGATTCCTTGGGGAGGTGAGGAACTGGGAAAAGGCCACAAGGAGAAGGAAATCTCCAGCTGAACCTTGTAAAATGTCTAACCAAATACAAAGTTACCTGGCCAGAACTCAGAGGAGGGCATGAATCTGATGTGCAGAATCCACGCACGAAAGCCCCACTTGCTTTAGCAGCTGGGAGGCTTATAGCCTGGATAAGTTCTCAGCCCTGCTCACCCACTGCCTGGAAACAGACTTGGTGCTACTGATGGAGCTGAGTGGGGCACAGTGGGAGTGAGACCTCCCTTTTGGGTTGTGTGGGAGCTGGGTGAGGCCCGTGACTTCTAGATTTCCCCCACTTCCCTGGAAACCTGCATGACTCACCAGGGGCAGCTATAATCCTTCTGGGAACAGAACTCCATTGACCTGGGAACCATACCCACAACCCCCACAGCAGCCGCAGCAAGACCCACTCAAGGAGAGTCTGAGCTCAGACATACCTAACCCTGCCCCCACCTGATGGTCCTTCCCTATTCAACCTGGTAGCGGAAGATGAAGGGCATATATACGCTTGGGTGTTCTAGGGCCCCACCCACCCACTACCTGATCCTTCCTATACTACCACAGCTGATGCTCTCGAAAGCACCACCTCCTGGCAGAAGGCCAACCAGCACAAAAACAGTGCATTAAACAACCAAAACTGTGGGCCCTCATAGCCCTCACAGAGGGTTTAATTCACCTCCCTGCCACCTCCACTGGAGCAGGTGCTGGTATCCACAGCTGAGAGACCCAATGACAATTCACATCACAGGACTCTGCAGACAACCTGCACTATCAGCCTGAAGCCTGGTAGACTTGCTGGGTGGCTAGATCCAGAAGAGAGATAACAATCACTACAGCTTGGCTTCCAGAAAGCCACATTCCTAGGAAAAGGGGAGAGTACTAAATCAAGGGAACACCCTGTGGGACAAAATAATCTGAAGAGCAGCCTTGAGCCCTAGATCTTCCCTCTGACATAGGATACCCAAATGAGAAGGAACCAGAAAAACAATTCTGATAATATGACAAACAAGATTCTTTAACATGCCCCCCACCACCCCCACAAAAATCGCATTAACTCACCAGCAATGGATCCAAACCAAAAAGAAATCCCTGATTTACTTGAAAGAGAATTTAGAAGATCAGTCATTAAGCTAATTGAAAAGGCACCAGAGAAAGGTGAAGTCCGATTTAAGGAAATTTTAAAAAATGATACAAGAAAAATCTTCAGTGAAATAGATAGCATAAATTAAAAAAAATCACAGCTTCAGGAAATAAAGGATGCACTTTGAGAAACGCAAAATATTCTGGAAAGCCTCAGCAGTGGAATCAAACAAGAAGAAAGAACTTCAGAGCCTTGAAGACAACATTTGCAAATTAACCCAATCCAACCCAGACAAAGAAAAAAGAATAAGAAAAAATGAACAAAGCCTCCAAGATGTTGGGATTATGTTAAACAGCCAAACCTAAGAATAACTGATGTTCCTGAGGAAGAAGAGAAACCTAAAAGTTTAGAAAACATATTTGGGGAAATAACTGAGAAAAATTTATTTGGCCTTGCTAGAGACCTAGACATCCAAATACAAGGAGATCAAATAACACCTGGGAAATCTATTACAACAAGATCATCACCTAGAAACATTGTCATCAGGTTATCTAAAGTCAAGACAAAGGAAAGAATCTTAAAAGCTGTGAGGCAAAAGCCCCAGGTAACCTATAAAGGAAAATCTATCAGATTAACAGATTTCTCACCAAAAACTCTACAAGCTAGAAGGGATTGGAGCCCTGTCTTCAGCCTCCTTAAACAAAATAATTATCAGCCAAGACTTCTGTATCCAGAAAAACTAAGCTTCATAGATGAAGGAAAGATACAGCCTTTTTCAGACAAACAAATGCTAAGAGAATTCACCACTACCAAGCCAGCACTACAAGAACTACTAAAAGGAGATCTAAATCTTGAAACAAATCCTAGAAACACATCAAAACAGAACTTCTTTAAAGCGTAAATCACACAGGCCCTATAAAACAAAAAGAAAAAACAGTTAAAAAAAACAAGGTATACAGGCAACAAATAGCATGATGAATGGATTAGTACCTCACATCTCAATTCTAATGCTGAATGTAAATGGCCTAAATGCTCCACTTAAAAGACATAGAATTGCAGAATGGATAAGAATTCTCAATCAACTGTCTGCTGCCTTCAAAAGACTCACCTAACACATAAAGACTCACATAAACTTAAGGTAAAGGGATAGAAAAAGACATTCCATACAAAGGAACACCAAAAGTGGGCAGGTGTAGCTATTCTTATATAAGACAAAACAAACTTTAAAGGAAGAACAGTCAAAAAACAAAAAACAAAACAAAACAAAAAAAAAAACGAAGAAGGACATTATGTAATGATAAAAGGACATTATGTAACTATCAAATGATATATATTTTGGATTGTGATATTGTTCAACAGGAAAATATCACAGTCCTAAATATACATGCACCTAACACTGGAATTTATAAAACAATTGCTACTAGACATGAGCTAGACAGCAGCATGATAATAGTGGGGGACTGCAACACTCCACTGACAGCAGTAGACAGGTCATCAAGACAGAAAGTCAACAACAACAGCAAAGTGAATTTAAACTATACCATGGAACAAATGAGCTTAATATTTACAGAATATTCTAGTAAACAACCACTGATCGTACATTCTATTCACCAGCTCAGGGAACTTTCTTCAAGATAGACTATATGATAAACCACAAAACCTGTCTCAATAAATTTAAGAAAATTAAAATTATAATAAGTACTCTCTTAGTGGAATAAAACTGTAAGTCAACTCCGAAAGGAACATTCAAAACTGTGCAAATACATGGAAAGTAGATAACCTCCTCCTGAATTATTATGGGGTCAGCAATGAAATCAAATGGAAATTTAAAAATTCATCAAACTGAACTATAATAGTGACACAACCTATCGAAGCCTCTGGGATACAGCAAAGGCAGTGCTAAGAGAAAAGTTGCAGACTCAGAAAGTCTGAAAGAGCACAAGTAGACAATCTGAGATCACGTCTCAAGGAACTAGAGCAACAAGAGCAAATCAAACCCAAACCCAAACCCCGCAGAGGAAAGGAAATAACCAACATCAGAGCAAAACTAAATGAAACTGAAACAAACAAAACACTACAAAAAATAAATGAAACAAATAGCTGACTCTTTGAAATGATAAATAAAATTGATAGACCATCAGCAAGATGAGCTAAGAAAAGAAGAGAGAAAATCCAAATAAACTCAAAAGGGGAGATATTACAACCGATACCACAGAAATGCAAAAGATTATTCAAGGCTGTTCTGCAAAGGCAGAAGAATGATGCAATGGACTTTGGAGACTCAGGGAAAAGTGGGAAGTGGGTGAGGGATAAAAGACTACAAATTGTGTTCAGTATATACTGCTTGGGTGATGAGTTCACCAAAATCTCACAAATGACCGCTAAAGAATTTACTCGCTGGGCTCGGTGGCTCATGCCTGTAATCCCACCACTTTGGGAGGCAGAGGCAGGAGGATCACAAGGTCAGGAAATCAAGACCATCCTGGCCAACATGGTGAAATCCTGTCTCTACTAAAATGCAAAAAAAAAAAAAAAAAAAAATTAGCCAGGTGTGTGGCCCGCACCTGTAGTCCCAGCTACTCGGGAGGCTGAGGCAGGGTAATCTCTTGAACCCGGGAGGCAGTGAGCTGAGATTGTGCCACTGCACTCCAGGCCTGACAACAGAGTGAGACTCCATCTCAAAATAAATAAATGAATGAATGAATAAACAAATAAATAAATAAATAAAATAACTCACTCATGTAACCAAATACCGCCTGTCCCCCAAACTCTATGGAAATAAAATGTTTTTTTTTAAAAAAAAAAACCAGAGGGCTCTCTGCTGGCAGCACTTGCATTGCTGTGGGAATAAGTCCTTCAGTCCTGAAGGGGATCTTGGCAGCTCATCACAGAATCTATAATGACCCATCTTTCTGTGCCACTCAAATCCACTTTTTATAGGTTCTGGAAGCAGCTCCTCTCCATGACTGCTTCATTTTCTATTTGCTGCCAAAATTGATTAAATGGGTACCATGGGACACTCAAGTGATTTACCTGGTGCCAAAGGTAGTCCTCCCTGCCCCTGACTGACAGCAGCCCTACCTCCTCTTTGCTGATTAGGGTCACTTACCTCTGCCAGGATAGTGAGTCACTTCTTGATTTTTGGCCCCTTGTCACAAAAACACCCAAAGTGCCCTGGTGGCAGCTGCAGCTTAGAATTCAGTGGGACTCTCTGTGATCTCTGGAAGGACTTCCCCTTTAGAGAACTAGGACTTCTAAACACACAGAGCTCAGCGCTTCAAAAATGAAAGCAAGAACTCCCCAAGATCACTGAGAGTGATGGCAAGTGGGGCTTCTTCCCCGAACTTTCTAGACTCACGTATTCTACCCATGGGGGATGCAGCCCCTTCAAAGCGGAACCTGAGATGCACAGATGAGACTCTGCAACAATAGTTTAACCAATGTCATTTAAAGTGTATCACATTTTGGGGGAAGGTTCCTCTGGGAGCACAATGGACTCTCCTAAGTAAGACTGAAGTCACCTTGTATTCTGAAATGGTGCAGATGTGCTCCCTGCTCAGATGACGTTGAGCTATAAGCTTCTCCATGACTTACGCCTTTTTCTACATACTTCCGTGGCTTCCTGTTGTACACACTCGCTCCTTCCCTCTCTCTCTCTCTCACACACACACACATACACACACCCACATGCACTAGCAATGGAGTAGAACCTTGACCCCAGCCTCTACCTAGGGTTAAGACTTCCATTTGAGTCTCAGCCCCTCTCCAGGGATCACTTTACCCCGAGCAAACCCAGGCCATTCCTTAGGGTGTTGAGAAAGCAAGGAAGGGGCTGGCCATTAGAGTCCTAAGAAAGCCATTGGAGAAGAAAACACAACTCTCCTACTTGGTGACAACAATAGGATTTTCTGCTTTCTATTCTGTTAGATGCTTTGCTGTAAGGAAAAACACAACAGGCCTTAGTTGAGTTTCATTCCAAATAGAATTATCAGGCCTCCTATGTAATTTTCTTACAGAGCCTTACAGGTTCCAGAGATACCTCTGCTTCCAGCTTTTTTTTCCACAGCCCCATGGAGCAGAGGCCTCCCAGGCCCCAGCAGGAGATGACCTCAGCCTCAGCTTTCTGTTCTGAGAAGCTGCTCCTTCTGTCTCTGAACTGGGGATCCCTACACTGGGCCCTGGTGAGGAAAGCACATTTTCAAGGCTCCAAGTATTTTTAATCACTGTGTGTTTCTGGGACCTGGAACAGGGCACAGGATTCTGGTAATTTTTCTTTTTCTTTTCCTGCACCATCTGCTGGGCAGAAATTTCAGGTTGTGTGTATTTATGGGAGACATAGTAGATTCTGAGAGGACGGTGACACACCGACCTTCCCTGGATGCCTGGAGGCTTCTCCTTTCTGCTCCTCCTAGCCTGTTGCCCTGGACCAAGGACACCTTCCAGGGGGATCACTGAGCTGTGCAAGGAAGAGGGGCAGGGGGACATGGCAGCAGAGCCTCTCAAGCTCTGGCTTCCAACCTGGGGGGTCACCTCACTCCTGAAAGTATGCCCAAAATGTCTCTTGTGGCACATCTATGCCTTCCTCAACCTGGGAAACTGCTAAGCCGGCGGCTACAGAAGGAGGAAACCGAGACAGATGCCACCACGGTGTCTGCCACGTAGGATCACCCAACAAATACTCATCAAGTAAACAATACCGGCTGATGTGGATGGCTGGTGGCTGACTCTGTATGTGTGTGTCTTTTCATTCCAGCCCCACCTACAGCCCAGTGGCCCCCAAAGAAATGTCAGTGAGCTGCTGCGTGGGACCCAGAAGCTGGCCTGCACATGACTGACCTCCTCCCGCCCAGGACATTTGGGATGCTTTTGCAGGGTACTTACCAGTCTTGCTGTTGGCAGGCAGGTGTGAAAAGAACAGAAAGCAGACATCACTGTCTGCTGATTTAATTTTTGCTCTCAGAGCAGCCAGGATTGGGTCTGGCAAGCTCCTAATGGCAGACATCTCCCTGAAACAAGAGCAGACGCTGCGAGCTTTACCTAGGAGGCTGACAGGAACCAGCCAGTTGGGGCAGAATCCACTGGGTTTGGCTTCCTGCCCTTTTCTTTCTTGCCACAGGGATGGGGCGTAGAACTCAGAAGAGCTCCACTGCTGGCCCTGAGGAGCCTGCAGCCACAATCAGAGTAGGACAGTTGTGCATCCCTTCAGGGGAAACTGACTTGTGCATTGCAATGGCCAAAAACTGTGTGCCCTTTTCATTTATTCATGCAACACACATTTATTTTTTATTCATTCCACCATTTATTAAGCACTTATTGTTTGCCTATTGTGCCTTCCCTGGGGACACAGGATGAATTAGTCAAATGCCCACAGAACTTAACAGAACTTTTGTTCTTTATTACCCTTCAGCAGGGGTTTGTGCCTGGCCATGAGTTTATGGGACAGAAAAAGGCTTTATGGCCACTGTGTCTCCTTGAGCATTGTGTAGAATTCAAACCAGGCCCAAGGTGGCTCCAGAGGTGGTCCTGGAAGACCCCTCTGAAGAGGCATGGTCCTGCAAATTTCCTCTCAGGCAAATCTTGGCTGCCCCAGGTGGGATTTTCTGATGTCCTGTGTTTAATGGGGGAAAGGCAGACCATGCATCCCTAAGGACTGGCCATGACTTCAGATCCTCTCAGGGGGATGGGAGGAAAAGCATGGGGTCATTTCCCAGGGAGTTTGGTGGGAATGAGCTAACAAGAGTAGCAACCTCTCTATGTGGATGTGAGATGTTGAGTCTGCAGACCCAGTCCAGGTTCTTTGCAGAGGCTTGCCTGGCCGATTATGCCCTGGCTACACAGCTCTGCCCCCACAACCTTTCACCCAGCCAGTGTGAGCAGTCCCACCTGACATCCTTCATGGCCACGGTACTGCTTCTCTTTCCTCACAGAGGAGCTCCTAAAGCCATCAGTCTAGTTTGGCTGAGGCTAGATTAGACCAGACTGAAATGAGGGTACTTTTAACAGCAAAAGGATTCAGACTGAGCACTTGAACACTGAAGGATCAGATTTCCCATTCTTTCCTCTTGGTTGTCTCAGTTTACTATCCTGTTTTCATCATGGCATGCTTTTTTATTGAAAGCTAATATCAAGAGCTCACTCCGTCAGGTATTGTGTTTATGTGAGTTGTTTGATTTCATCTTCAAATAGTCTTGTGAAGAAACATCATGCAATCACATTTTATGGAAGAGGGGACTGAAGCTTGGCAAAGAAGGAAGTTTGCCCAGCATCCCCAGCTAGTTACAAGATTTGAGCCCCATGGTCAGCACTACTGCTCTTAACCAATGGTACATCAACCTTTGAGGCCAAGTGAGTCCACATCACACTTGTCTCATTCACGGGCAAGGGTGAGGTTAGTCCTTGAGCCAGTCATCAATTAATTCAGAAAGGTGGCGGGGGAGGGGACTCAAGATGGCGCTGTGAGAACAACCCAGGATTGGAGCCCGCGTTGAATTCGCAAACGGTGAGTCAGTGCTGCATTTCCAGACTGATCTTTGTTGCCCACAGAACGGGGAAACTCCCAAGTATAAAAAGACACGGGACGCCAGGCAGTAGGTCTGCCTGGCGAAGCCGGCAGCTGGGGCGGCGGCGGCCGGCCCTACCCAGCAATCCCCACAGGGCGCGCTTGTCCGGGTGCCTTGTTGAACCGGCAACCTGAGACTTGAGAGGGCTGGACTTGAGACTGAACGAGACTTCCACAGTAGCCCAGCCCAGGGGATTGCAGGGACAGATCGCTTGGGATACCCAGTGGGACGAACAAAACCGCGATTTCAAACTATCCCGGGCAGACGGTCCGAGACGCTCTGTGGGGGAGGGGCGTCCACCACTACGGAGGCAACCTGCCCCAACTGATATACACGCCCAGTGCTGAGGCAGCCAGCCGTTGCCGAGGCAACCCGCCCCAACTGAGATACACGCCCACTGCTGACGCAGCCAGCCGTTGCCGAGGCAACCCGCCCCAACTGAGATACACGCCCACTGCTGACGCAGCCTGCCGTTGCTGAGGCAACACGCTACAACAAAGAGACTCCGCCGCAGGGCGTGGCGGAGACCACAGCAGAGCCGGCAGGAACAGCGCGAATCACACAACAGCAGGGCGGAGCCTCAGCAGCCAAACAGTGGCTAGTCTGCCTTTGAGCTGGGCAGGACACCTGATCGGACATCCAAAAATAAAGCCCAAACCCCTCAACACAGAGCATTTGAGAAAAAAAAAAGGGTTGTTTAATGAGCTGTGTTGCAGCAGAATCAAACATAGCAGCCTAACAGCCCTGAATGAACAACAGAGTGCACAGCTCAGCAATTAAACCCCTATAAAGTACAAACTGTCTCCTCAAGCAGCTCCCTGACCCCTCTATATCCAAAAGACTGTCATTAGGCAGGCATCATCCTGGGACAAAGAGAGCAGAAAAAGAAACTGGTAGCATCCCTCGCTGTGCCACGGCTACTAGAGGTGCACCCCAGACAAGCAGGGTCTAGAGCGGACCTCAACAGTCATACAGCGAAGGGGCTAGACTGGTAGAAGGAAAACCAAGTAACAGAAATACTTCATCATCAACATTCTGGGTGTCCACTCAGAGACCCAAACGAAAAGTCAGCAACTACGCAGACGACCAGCGGACAAATCCACAAAGATGGGAAGAAACCAGCGCAAAAAGGAGGAAAACACCCGAAACCAGAACACATCGCCTCCTAGAAAGGACCAAAACTCCTCACCAGCAAGGGAACAAAGCTGGACGGAGAATGACTGTGACGAAATGACGGAATTAGACTTCAGAAGATGGATAATGAGAAACTTTTGTGAGCTAAAAGATCATGTATTAAATCAATGCAAAGAAACTAAGAACCTTGAAAAAAGATTTGAAAAAAGATTCGAGGAAATGATAACAAGAATGGATACCTTAGAGAGGAATATGAATGAATTAAAGGAGCTGAAAAACACAATACGAGAACTTCGCGAAGCAAACGCAAGTTTCAATAGCCGAATTGACCAAGCAGAAGAAAGAATATCTGAAGTTGAAGACCAACTCAATGAAATAAAACGAGAAACCAAGATCAGAGAAAAAAGCGCAAAAAGGAATGAACAAAGTCTCCAAGAAATGTGGGACTATGTGAAAAGACCTAACCTACGTTTGATAGGTGTACCAGAAGGGGACGAAGAGAATGAATCCCAGCTGGAAAATACTCTTCAGGACATCATCCAGGAAAATTTCCCCCACCTAGCAAGACAAGCCAACACTCAATTGCAGGAAATACAGAGAACACCACAAAGATATTCCGCAAGAAGAGCAACCCCAAGGCACATAATCGTCAGATTCAACAGGGTTGAAATAAAGGAGAGAATACTAAGGGCAGCCAGAGAGAAAGGTCTGGTCACCCACAAAGGGAAGCCCATCAGACTCACAGCAGATCTCTCGGCAGAAACACTACAAGCCAGAAGAGAGTGGGGGCCAATATTCAACATTCTTAAAGAAAAGAACTTTCAACCCAGAATTTCATATCCAGCCAAACTGAGCTTCAGAAGTGAAGGAAGAATAAAATCCTTTGCGAACAAGCAAGTACTCAGAGATTTTGTCACCACCAGGCCTGCTTTACAAGAGCTCCTAAAAGAGGCACTACACATAGAAAGGATCAATCAGTACCAGCCATTCCAAAATCACACTGAATGCTAAAGAGCTTCAACATAATGAAGAATCTACAACAACTAACAGGCAAAACAGCCACTTAGAATCAAAATGGCAGTATCAAATTCACACATAACAATATTAACCCTAAATGTAAATGGACTAAATGCACCAATCAAAAGACACAGACTGGCAAATTGGATAAAAATCCAAAACCCATCAGTGTGCTGTATACAGGAAACCCATCTCACATGCAAGGATACACAAAGGCTCAAAATAAAGGGATGGAGGAAGATTTACCAAGCTAATGGAAAGCAAAAAAAAAGCAGGAGTTGCAATTCTCATCTCTGATAAAATAGACTTTAAAGCAACAAAGATCAAAAGAGACAAAGAAGGCCATTACATAATGGTAAAAGGATCGATACAACAAGAAGAGCTAACGATCCTAAACATATATGGACCCAACACAGGAGCACCCAGATACATAAGGCAAGTTCTTAATGACTTACAGAAGGACTTAGACTCCCACACAATAATAGTGGGAGACTTTAACACTCCACTGTCAATACTAGACAGATCAACCAGACAGAAAATCAACAAGGATACCCAGGGCTTGAACTCAGACCTGGAGCAAGCAAACCTGGTGGACATTTACAGAACTCTCCACCCCAAATCCACAGAATACACATTCTTCTCAGCACCACATCACACCTACTCTAAAATTGACCACATAATTGGAAGTAAAGCACTGCTCAACAAATGCAAAACAACTGAAATCATAACAAACAGCCTCTCAGACCATAGTGCAATCAAGTTAGAACTCAGAATTCAGAAACAGACCCAGAACCGCACAGCTTCATGGAAACTGAACAACTGGCTCTTGAATGTTGACTGGGTAAACAACGAAATGAAGGCAGAAATAAAGAAGTTCTTCGAAACCAATGAGAATGAAGACACAACGTGCCAGAACCTCTGGGACACATTTAAAGCAGTCTCTAGAGGAAAGTATATAGCAATAAGTGCCCATATGAGGAGAATGGAGAGATCCAAAATTGACACCCTATCGTCAAAATTGAAAGAGCTAGAGGAGCAAGATCAAAAAAACTCAAAACCCAGCAGAAGACAAGAAATTACTAAGATCAGAGCTGAGCTGAAGGAGATTGAGACACGAAAAACCCTTCAAAAAATCAATAAATCCAAGAGCTGGTTTTTTGAAAAGATCAACAAAATAGACAGACCACTAGCCAGATTGATTAAAAAGAAAAGAGAGAACAACCAAATAGATGCAATAAAAAATGATAAAGGGGAAATCACCACAGATTCCACAGAAATTCAAACCATCATCAGAGAATATTACAAACAACTCTATGCACATAAACTAGTAAACCTGGAAGAAATGGATAAATTCCTGGACTCCTGTGTCCTCCCAAGCCTAAACCAGGAGGAAGCTGGAACTATGAATAGACCAATAACAAGGTCTGAAGCTGAGGCAGCAATTAAGAGCCTACCTCACAAAAAAAGCCCAGGTCCAGATGGGTTCACAGCCGAATTCTACCAGACACACAAGGAGGAGCTGGTACCATTCCTTCTAAAACTATTTCAAACAATCCAAAAAGAGGGAATCCTTCCCAAATCATTTTATGAGACCAACATCATCCTGATACCAAAACCCGGCAGAGACCCAACGAGAAAAGAAAACTTCAGGCCAATATCCATGATGAACATAGATGCAAAAATCTTCAATAAAATATTGGCAAGCCGATTGCAACAGCAAATCAAAAAACTTATTCATCATGATCAAGTAGGATTCATCCCAGGGATGCAAGGCTGGTTCAACATACGCAAGTCTATCAACGTAATTCACCACATAAACAGAACCAAAAATAAAAACCACATGATTATCTCAATTGACGCAGAGAAGGCATTTGACAAAATTCAACAGCCCTTTATGCTAAAAACCCTCAATAAACTCGGTATCGATGGAACGTATCTCAAAGTAATAAAAGCTATTTATCACAAACCAACAGCCAATATCATACTGAATGGGCAAAAACTGGAAGCATTCCCTTTGAAATCTGGTACTAGACAAGGATGCCCTCTCTCACCACTCCTATTCAATATAGTACTGGAAGTTCTAGCCAGAGCAATCAGGCAAGAAAAAGAAATAAAGGGTATTCAAATAGGAAAGGTGGAAGCCAAATTGTCTCTATTTGCAGACGACATGATAGTATACCTAGAAGACCCCATCGCCTCAGCCCAAAAACTCCTGAAACTGATAAACAACTTCAGCAAAGTCTCAGGATATAAAATCAATGTGCAAAAATCACAAGCATTCGTCTACACCAATAACAGACTTAAAGAAAGCCAAATCAAGAGCGAACTGCCATTCGCAATTGCTACAAAAAGAATAAAATACCTTGGAATACAACTCACAAGGAACGTAAGGGACCTCTTCAAGGAGAACTACAAACCACTGCTCAACGAAATCAGAGAGGACACAAACAGATGGAGAAACATTCCATGTTCATGGTTAGGAAGAATTAATATCGTGAAAATGGCTATACTGCCCAAAGTAATTTACAGAATCAACGCTATCCCCATCAAGCTACCATTGACTTTCTTCACAGAACTGGAAAAAACCACCATGAACTTCATATGGAACCAAAAGAGAGCCCGCATAGCCAAGTCAATTCTAAGCAAAAAGAACACAGCGGGGGGCATCACACTACCGGATTTCAAACTATACTACAAGGCTACAGTAATCAAAACAGCATGGTACTGGTACCAAAACAGAGATATAGACCAATGGAACAAAACAGAGGCACCGGAGGCAACACAACATACATACAACTATACAATCTTTGATAAACCTGACAAAAATAAGCAATGGGGCAAGGATTCCATGTTTAACAAATGGTGTTGGGAAAACTGGCTAGCCATGTGCAGAAAGCAGAAACTGGACCCCTTCCTGACACCTTACACTAAAATTAACTCCAGATGGATTAAAGACTTAAACATAAGACCTGGCACCATAAAAACCCTAGAAGGAAATCTAGGCAAAACTATCCAGGACATAGGAGTAGGCAAGGACTTCATGAACAAAACACCAAGAGCATTGGCAACAAAAGCCAAAATAGACAAATGGGACCTAATGAAACTCCACAGCTTCTGCACGGCAAAAGAAACAGTCACTAGAGTGGATCGGCAACCAACAGAATGGGAAAAAATTTTCGCAGTCTACCCATCTGACAAAGGGCTGATATCCAGAATTTACAAACAACTCAAGCAGATTTACAGGAAAAAAACAAACAAGCCCATTCAAAAGTGGGCAAAGGATATGAACAGATACTTTACGAAAGAAGACATATATGAGGCCAACAATCATATGAAAAAATGCTCATCGTCACTGGTCATCAGAGAGATGCAAATCAAAACCACATTGAGATACCATCTCACGCCAGTTAGAATGGCGATCATTAAAAAATCTGGAGACAACAGATGCTGGAGAGGATGTGGAGAAAAAGGAACACTTTTACACTGTTGGTGGGAGTGTAAATTAGTTCAACCATTGTGGAAGACAGTGTGGCGATTCCTCAAGGCCTTAGAAATAGAAATTCCATTTGACCCAGCAATCCCATTACTGGGTATATATCCAAAAGACTATAAATCGTTCTACTATAAGGACACATGTACACGAATGTTCATTGCAGCACTGTTTACAATAGCAAAGACCTGGAATCAACCCAAATGCCCACTGATAATAGACTGGATTGGAAAAATGTGGCACATATACACCATGGAATATTATGCAGCAATCAGAAATGATGAGTTCGTGTCGTTTGTAGGGACATGGATGAATCTGGAGAACATCATCCTCAGCAAACTGACACAGGAACAGAAAATGAAACACCGCATATTCTCACTCATAGGTGGGTGATGAAAAATGAGAACACATGGACACAGAAAGGGGAGTACTAAACACTGGGGTCTATTGGGGGGAAAAGGGGAGGGCCAGTGGGAGGGGGAGGTGGGGAGGGATAGCCTGGGGAGAAATGCCAAATGTGGGTGAAGGGGAGAAGAAAAGCAAAGCACACTGCCATGTGTGTACCTACGCAACTGTCTTGCATGCTCTGCTCATGTACCCCAAAACCTATAATCCAATAAAAAATTAAAAAAAAAAAAAAAAAAAAAAGAAAGGTGGCTAATTTTCTCTTGTCTCTTGTTTTTAAGGCCTAAGGCTTGGCTTTCTCATGCCCAAGGGTGGGATCCACCTAGTCCTATAGCTCAGAGGTCCCATTAGAGTCACTGGAGAGTTACTAGCCATTCCCAGGTCCACCATGCTATATCCCCCCGGAGGGGACCAAAGAGATAGGAGAGGGGGTGATGCTATAAATGCCCATAGAATCTTGCTGTAGTGCTCACCCTCTGTGTGATCTTGAGCAAGTTATGAACCTCCTTAAGCCTCATTTCTCATCTATGAAATAGAGGTAAAATGGGAACCTTCATTAGAGAGCCGTTAGCAAATTACATGAGGAAACTCACGGTAGACATGTATGAGGATGTCTGACACAAAATAAGCACTTAACAACGATTATCCATTACAGGCCCACAGTCCATTACCTACAATGCTGAAGTCAGAAAACGCTCTGAAAATTAAGCAGTTGGTGTCAAAACTCATTTGGAAGTAAAACCTGTCTTGACGTGTCCTACACCTATATCTAGGTGTTATTTATCCCACTTAGTATAAATATGCATGTGTTCTGCAGAAATACTAACAAGGTGCCACTCTAGACCCTACTACGGTTGTTACATGACATACTGTATGTGTACCATATGGCCTTTCTAAAATCTGAAGTACTCTGAATGCCAAAACACACCTGATTCCAAGACTGAATCCCCAGCGAGGGATTGTGAACCTGTATTACTTTGGAGAGCAGAGCCAGTCAGTCCCCTGATTGAGTTACAGTAGCAGTGACTGTCAACTCTGGAACTGTGAGAGCCAAAACCCTGGAAGGAATAGAATTAACTCCCTTCTCTCCTATAAGAAATGGCAGACTGCTGCTTAACAGCAGAAAGAAAGAGAGGTAATGAAGTCAGCTGGAAAAATACGTCTCCTTGTTCACTTGCTCATGTGATCACTGAGGGGTTTCTATAAGGGGTCTGGACATGGGTGAAAAAAAATTTTAAGGATCATCTCAGTTTTGAGATCTCAGGAAAGGTAGTGATCCTCTTACTTCCTGCTTGATTGACAGGTTGCTAGGCTGGGCCAGAGAAAGGGGAGCAGAGCAGTTGTCCTCCCTCAAGGAATATAAACTTTCGTTAAGGATACAAGATATATGTGCTTGGAACAAGTAGCGATATGTTAGAAGATTAGATCAAGTTAATTAGAATATATTATAAGATTATGAAATTGATGTTCAAGTGAATTGGTATGCACCACAGGAGTTCAGAAAAGGGATACCAAATGTTGGAGAGCTAGTCTAAGGCCAGCTAATTCTTAGAGAGAAGAACCCCAGAAATGGATAAGAAAGAGAAAAGAGAAAGAATTGAGGATGGAGTGGAGGGAGAAATAGGGACTTTGCAGTCTAAACTCCACAGTTACTATGTGGCATGGGAAATTCAGATAATCTGAGACTCTGTTTTCCCATTTCAATCATGGAGACAGTTATAGCTGTGTAACTATGATCACCATAATTTTTTTTTTTTGAGACAGAGTCTCACTCTGTCACCAGGCTGGAGTACAGTGGTGCAATTTCAGCTCATTACAACCTCCCAGGTTCAAGCAATTCTCCTGCCTCAGCCTCCCAAGTAGCTGGGACTACAGGCGTGTACCACCATACCCAGCTACTTTTTGTATTTTTAGTAGAGACGTGGTTTCACCGTGTTGGCCAGGATGGTCTTGATCTCTTGACCTTGTGATGCACCCGCCTCAGCCTCCCAAAGTGCGGGGATTACAGGTGCGAGCCACCAGACCTGACCTATAAATATTTTTTAAATGTAAAGTGTTGCCAAAACAGCCATTCTTTTTGGTAGCCTTCCTGCAATTTGACTCTCAGAAACTTAGTTCTTGTTGATTCTGTGATACCTGCTGACCTTGAACTGGGGCAATTTATAGCCAAGCTCAAAGGTATATGTTTGACAAGGCATAGAAATCAGGAGGAAGAACAATTATTCAATTAGCCAGAAGCCCAAATAAATAACCCCCTTCACTCATGGCAATACTTAACAACTCTTTCCTATTCAGCCACTTTCGCTACTCTATTAAGCCAATCCTCCATCCGCAGCAGAGAGAGGAAGCCAGCCTGCCCGTGCGACCTTTGCCCTCAAGTCAGATGTTTGTCCTTAGGAGATCTCATTTTATCTTCTTCTTCGGACCTCTTGGCCTGTTACAGCACTCAGAACCACCCCACGGATGACTTCCTGATGGATGATGATTGTCCCGATGTCTTGGTTGCAATGCCATTGTGCAGCTTCCACAGGTCACACAAATACAAAAACCATATAAATCCTACATGTCAATGAGGGGAGAAGTGAAGGGGAAATTGTAAAACAAAAGGGAGCAGAGGTTAACACAGAATGAGAAAAGGCTGCATGCTATTTAACGCAGAGGAAAAGTGAAGAAATAGTCACCGGAGCAGAGTCGACACCAGAGTTCACTCTCTAAGCAGAGAGCTCAGGAAAAACGTCTGAATTCTGTTGGGAAACATCCTTAGCTCAATAGAAAACACCTAATAGAGCTGGGACAGATAAGGTTCTTGACAAATAGAAGTTATTAGTGGTCAGAACAGGGGTTTGGTGACATTGTCCTCACTGTCGTCATCCCCCATCACAGAGGACAAGCATTCCTGAAGATCACCTCTTCTCTGAAGACTGGGGTCAGGAAGAGCCTATCTGCTCCAGTGACAGTGAGAGAGAGACCTGGCCACAGCAGAGGCCAGGCCTGGCAGTTTCCACGTCGAGGTTGGAAGAGTTTGTGCATCAAACTGAGCCTTCATCTGCAGTCACTAGGGTGACATTGGGCATTGTTGAGAGAACAAACATTGTGATTAAAAATGACATGAAGAGAGCCCTGTTGTGGTTTATGAGTGTTTACCAGTGGGATTATGAGTGTTTAAATGAGGAAGGGAGGGGGTCAGGAAGACTAATAGGAAAAAAAATGAAGGATACCTCCAGATGACAACTTTCTTTCATTTTGTTCAAATTACTTTCATTACTTATCAATGTCAGTTTCTTATATAATTTGAGAGGAAATTCACAATTCAGTGACCTTTAATACATTCATAATGTTATCCAACCACCACCCCTATCTAGTCCAAAACTTTGCCATCAGACAGTAAAACCTCTACTCACTAAGCAGTCCCCTCCCCACCATCTCCCTCTAGCCCCCGAGACACCACCAATTTGTCTTTTGTCTGTATGGACTTATCTGTTCTGGGTATTACATACAAAAGGAATCATATGATATGTGACCGTTTGTGTCTGGCTTCTTTCACTTAGCATGATGTTTTTGAGGTCCATCCACATCATAGCAGTTATCAATACTTCTTTCCTTTTTGTGGCTGAATACTATTTCATTATGTAGATGTACCACATTTTGTTTATCTGTTCATAGATATTTGAACTGCTTTCACATTTGGCTATTGCCAATAGTCAGTATGAACATGTGTGTACATCACGGAAGAATTTCTTCTTACGGCTCTCTGAGTGGGATGATTATTTGCACTATGGTTTCACCCTGCCAGAGAAGCTGCCCTCCTAAACAGGTAGCTGCTGCTGCCAGGAGGAAGAATTCTTGGAGGCTACCAGTCATCCAGCTAAAGGTCCTGATGACCTTTTAAAGATGACTGTAAGTGGCTTTAAATGTCTTTATGCATCCTTTGCTTGGATGCCAGGGCAAACCAAACCTTCTGACATAATATTTAAAAAGTTAGAGTCCCAATTTTTGTTCCTGATGAGCCATAGACATCCATAGGCGAGAGGATAAAGATTGGATTAGCACCCTCCTGGGAAAGAGGCTCCAATTCAGCTCAAGTAGGCAGTGTGGTCCGGTGGAGAACATCCGTGGTTGGAGTAGGAAGATGGATGGATGTTTTAGAAATGGCTCTGCCACTCCCAGACTGTGTAGCAGCTGAGAAGCTCTGAACCCCAGCTTTCTCATTCTTCAAAAGGTGCTGTGATCGCTGCTTGCCTTTCTCACTGAGTTGTTAAAAGCTCTCATATGTGGGAGTGAATCTTAAACAGTCAAGGGTCACACATTTGTGCTATGACTATTACTCCCCTATTAGAAGACATGCAGGGTGACAATTCTGACTCACCATCAGTAGACTCTGTGTTAGTCACAGTGCATTACTTGCAAGTATTAAAAAATGGAGACCTGTCCGGACACAGTGGCTCATGCCCGTAATCCTGGCACTTTGGGAGTCTGAGGTGGGTAGATCACAAGGTCAGGAGTTTGAGACCAGCCTGCCCAGTATGGTAAAACCCAATCTTTACTAAAAATACAAAAGTTAGCCAGGTGTGTTGGTGTGAGCCTGTAGTCCCAGCTACTCGGGAGACTGAGGCAGAAAAATCTCTTGAACCCAGGAGGCAGAGGTTGCGGTGAGCTGAGATTATGCCACTGTAATCCAGCTTGGAGACTGTGTCTCAAAAAAAAAAAAAAAAAAATGGAGATCTGTCAGAAGGCTACTGAGTTGCCCACAGAATTAAAGGAGAAATGAATAATCAGGCTCCAGAAGGCAGGAACCCGACAAGGTCAGGGGCATTGGGGAACAGGGATGATGGTTGGACTGAATGAGGAGTGGCCATTTTTCTGTCTTTGCTTTACTGCATTCAATGTTCAAAATCTCAGGAAAGGGTCTGATTGATGGATTGCTTGACTAGGGGAGGGCAAAAGTCTTTGACTGACAATTCCGCCAGTCTGCCCCATAGGGGACGAGCTGATTCTCCAAATAAAAATCAGGGAGCTAATAACAGGAGAAAGGGGGAATAGATTCTGGGAGGCTCCCAAACTGTCCACCAAAAATATAGTCTTTGAGCTGCACATGCAGAAGCAAGCACAGACTGGGGCTGCTGAGCCAATGGCTTTGGGGCTGCCTTAGAATTGAGTGCAATTTGGAGTGACTAGGGATTTGGGGTGCAGTTTGGAGCCTGGTACCTGCATGCCTGTGTAAGGTGCTTTTCTTAACCACTATGCACAATGTGTGCGGTCCAAGAACTCAGGCTTGAGAAATCGGAACCAGACTGCACCTGGCTACTAAAAATATCCAGGCTCTAGGGAGGCAGTGGAGAGAGCTTTTCCAAAGCCAGCCGAGGCCTTCGATGTACATAGGAAATTATTAATCACACCCTGTGATTCTTCTTGGTATGAGCTGGCTTTACACTTTAAAAATAAATAAATGTGAACCGAGGCCCATCCAACCCCTCCTTTCTTTATCCATCTCGGAAATAGTTGGTAACCCCTGCTGCCCATGCCTGCTGGGTGTAGGCTGCCCAGCTCCCTGGAAAAACAGGAATTTCTTATCAGATCAACAGGAAATTCTATTTTTACTTGATGTTAGAATTAAAAACATCACAGGGAGAGAGAGGATCTCTCATATCCAAGCCTTGCACTAAATTTTTCCCCCAACTGAGGATCTCTCCTTCCAAATGGTTGCTCCCAGGGTTCTCTCCCCTTGAGACTGGCCCCAAATGGCAGGAGAGACAAAGAGCTTTGACACCCCAAGTTGGTTTACTTTCTAACCCCAGGTCACAGTGTTACTGTGGAAACCACTTGGAGACCTTGTAGGATGCTCCATACAAGTCGTAGTTGGGCCTAGACAGTGGCTCCAGAGGCATTCACTAAGAAGCAGAGACAGCTCAGGTTAGCGGCACTGTAACACTTACTAAAGGCCCTGGCTAAAAGTGGTCCTTAAACTGGGTGACTCCATTTTCAAAAGCAAGCAAGTGGAGTGAAGCAAAGTTTACTGAGGCCTGACTGTGTGCTAGGTACTTACTAGTGTGGGCCAGCCCATTCGATCTTTCCAGCAGCCCCCAAATGGAAGTAGCCGTAGCACCAGCTGGACCTTTCTAGTTTACAGAGGAGAAAGCCCAGGCTGAAAAAGGTTGCTAGGATTAGAATTAGAACTGGGTCAACTTGTTTCCAGAGGTCATGCTCTTTTCTCTTTACCATCAGTATTTTTTTTTCTTTCTTCTTTTTTTCTAGGAGATATTCTCATCTGAACCATCAGTATTTTTTTTTTCAACATCTTGAGGTAGGTCAGAATCAAAGCTAATGATGAATCCAGCAGCTGCTAGTGTGGGCACTACCAGCTGGATGACTGGCAGACTCCAGGAATCCTTTCTCCTGGAAGGAGCATCTGTCCAGGAGGGAAGCTGCTTTTGCAGGGCTGTAACCATAGCATAAATAATTATCATACTTAGAGAGCTTTAAGGAATTCCTCAATGCCCAGCTTGCTTAACTTGCAAGTTGTATGACAATTTCTTGTAACCCTGCTGATATACCCTTAGCTTCTTGTCTGAGATGTGTGTAAACCAGTGAAATAGGAGAGCTCTCTGACCACCACCCCCACGACTTGCAGGATGTGTGACAGGGGTGTGACTCATCTGTTCAGTCAACAGCTCTGCTCAAACCCCTTATAGAAAGGGGAGCACACAGATGAAAGGTATGCTGGGATCTAGCCCCATGGCAGTGTCCAGGGGTGGGAGCCTGTGACTCTCAGAGCCGAAGTGGGCATGTGTCAGAGTGTGCTCTTTTTAACCTTGCCATCTGGGGATGGCTTAAGTGTTAACCAGCTAAGTAGATCCTCTGTTTTTTTTGCAAGGGCAGAGGGCCAGTGTCACAGCTTTCTGTATCCCAAGCTCTTGTCCAGCATCCTGGAAGAATTGGGTCACACACAGAGTTAAAGGACAGTGAATGCAGGAGTTTTATTGGATGGTGGAGGTGGATCTCAGAAGGAATAATGGGGAGCTGAAAAGGGGGTAGAGTGGGAAGATGATCTTCCCCTGGAGTTTGGCCATCCAGTGGCTGATTCTCTGATCATCCCTAGCAGAACTCTTCCTGATGTTCCTTCTCTTCTCTCCTTCTCTGATGCTTTTCTCCTATTCTGTTTGTCTGCTTGTCTACTTGTATGCTTCTGACAATTCCACCAGGCTGCACCATAGGGGAAGAGGTGATTCTCCAAATAAAAATCAGGGAGCTAATAACAGGAGAAAGGGGGAATAGATTCTGAGGACTGGGATTTATGTAGATACAGGATAGGGGTCTTGGTGGATCAAAAGGCAACTTTTTAGGTGCAAAAACAGGAATGCCTACTTCCATTTAGGGCCATGGGTATCCAGGCTTGAGGGTGGGGACTTTAATGCTCTTCTACCCAGTATCTGTCTCCTGTCCATATCACCAACACCTTATTTACTTATTGAGTGTCTTGTATTGTTTGTTTTGTTTTAATGGTGCAACTAGAAGAGTATTACAGGATATCTGGGCTTTAACCCTGGCTCTGAAGCTGAGACTTTATGAAATTAACTTCTCATCTCAGGGCCTCAGTTTTCTCATCTGTACTAATAACAAGCCGAGTCCCCCTATAGCAAAAAGTAGGGCTAGAGAGCTCTCTGAGTCCCCTTTTATAAGGACATTAATCTCATTCACTAGAGCTCTGCCCTCATGATCTAATTACTTCCCAAAGGCCCTACCTCCAAATACTATCATATTGGGGATTAGTATTTCAACATAAGATTTTTTTAGGGGTGCTTGCTTAGGCAGCACATATACTAAAATTGGAAGATTTTTTTTAGGGGACACATTTAGTCCATAACAGCATTCATTATAAATGTCACGAACCCCTGACCTCTCTGCCACCAATAAAAGGAAGAAAGAACCCATCCTCTGAGATCCTTCCTGCGGTGGGGATCACTTTAAGGAAGCCAGGTATTTGGCTAATTGCTGAGAGGCAGCTTTAACTTTTGGCACCATGTTCAGGAGAGAGAGACAGCCTGTCACATTTTAAAACTTTGATATATTTCTTAACTTCCAAATAATTGGTTCTATTCATGCAGACGCAGTATAAGAAAAAGGAGATCAAAAGACACAAAAGGAACTGGAGCATGTCATAGACAGAAACCCAGTGATTCAGGTCAAAAGGCTGACAGCTCTCAGAATGCTCAAGAACCGGGGCCAGATAAAAACCAAAAAGCAAATACACTCTCAATCAAGCTCAAACCTCTCGTTGTAAGGGTACACTTCCTTGCCAAAGGCAAGGTACTTGTGGAACCAGTTAAGGACTCTGAATGCTAATTGCATGGATAACAGCTAAAGCCAGGACCCAGATAGATGAGTCAAGTATGAACTCAGACACCTGAGGGCAACAGAAGGAGGAACTTGGAGGTACAAAAGTTGGTTCAATACTGAGTTAGTGTACTCAATCTGGCCTTTGCCTCCCCTGGAGAAGGCAGTATTGGTTATTCCCTTAAGAAAGATGGGATATTGAAACCTCCTTTGCAAAAATTATAACAGAAAATTATGGCAGTGGGGGAGATCCGATCTAGCCAGTCATCATGGCCTTTAGCCTCCCAGCTGCCAAGCTAGCTTTGGGAGACATTTAGGTTGTAGTTTAAATTACAATGTTATATGTAAATTTTCAGTGTTGTCAAAGGAGTAGCACTCAAATATTAATTTTCTCAGCACGGCAATTTACTTCTATAGCAGGGTGCATTGCACAGATGGAACAATGGCAAGAGCACACCTGGACAAGGTAGGGGAAGGGGTTCTTATTCCTGATGCAGGTACCCCTAACTGCTGTGTCATTCCCCTATTGGCTAGGGTTGGCCACACAGTCTAAGCTAATTCCAATTGGCTATTTCAAAGAGAGCAGGGGTACAAGCCAGAGTGGCGGGGTGGGTAGTTTGGTGGGAAGGATGGTTCTGGAACAGGTCAGAGCAGGTGACCAGAGGTGACTCAGGTCAAAGCAGGTGACCAGGGGAATAGATGTAAACTATTGATTAGAACTGGCAGGAAAGTTGTTTACTGAAACTAGAGGCAAGGAGGCACAGAGAACCAGGAAGTTAAACTTCAAAGTGGAGAATGAAAGAATAAGAGAGCTGAACATACTGACGTATGGATTCTTTGAAGAGAAACTTGGAGTTCACTATATCTAACAATAATAGTCCTTCCTCAAAACTCAACTGCCTTAGTAAAGCTAATGAGATACCACTAGGTTAAGAGGAAGAGACGAGCCTGAATTTTGCTAAGGTGTAGACGTAAGCAATTGCCAGCCATTATTTCAAAGGTCACAAGATATGCCACTTCCCCAACTACTCCTACAGTTGGTATCACTATTGTGGAACCTAAAACTGGCCTTTCAAGATATGTTTTCAGGTGTTTTGCATGTCTGGCATCCATAGCTCCCCCTGGACCCACTGATCAATGGCTCCCGTGGCCCCATGTAGAAGTGATTCAGCACACAGGAGGACCATTTTCCACACCCCTATGATTGCACCCCAATGGATTAGCAGCAAACACCCATTCCCTAGCCACCCCCACCCTTCCCCCAAACTGTCTTTGAAAAACCCCTAACCCAGGAGCCTTCGATAAGATTGATTTGAATAATAACTCCATCTCCTGCATAGAGTGGCTAGCCTTGTATCAATTAAGCTGTTTCTCTACTGCAGTGCCGTGGTCTATTTTGTGTAGCAGGAAGGAAAATCCCATCAGGTGGTTATAATATGTCTATGAGACTGCTAGTCAATCATCACCACACCATGAGTGCCTGGTCAGCACAAGGCACCATAATGAGTACTGGGGGAAAGATCACGCACAGAGAGGGGTACATAGCAAGACAGCCTAGAAGAGAGTTTTGTCCCTCATTTTACAGAAATGAGGAAACTGAGACCCGAGAGCAGGATTGACTTTCTCAGGATCACATAGCTAAGCAGTCATGGACAGGGGCCAGGATCCTGGGCTCTTGTGGTTAGGTTCTTGTCTCAACAATCCCACAGAATGGTGAAATCGCCACCCCCTTTGCAAAATTATAACTGAGGAAGTCATGACAGCGAAAAAAAAATCAGAACTGACTGACTCTATCTTGCTTCTAACCCTTAAGCTGTCCTTGTTCATTCCTGGACATAGGTTGAACTAACCTCGGGAAGGAATTCAGTTTATGGTTTGACTCTGAAACAAAATTGATAACAAACCTTTCCTGAAAAGATTCCCTTCTTGTCTGGGGTCCAGTCTGCCTTTGCAGGACTAACAAATGAGCTACAAGATTAGAAATTACAATTTAGGGGTCATGCATCCTCTGGCTCCAGGAGTCTGAACCTCTCCAAATTGCTTCTGGGAGTAAACATCACTATTGTAAAACCTAACATCAGAGCTTGAGATACTTTGCAGACCCTTCACGCGATGGATCAGCTGACACCATCCAGACCAATAATCTGGATCAACCAGCTCTGTGATCCCACCCAGAAGTCAGCAAGAAGAACTTACTTTGACCCCCTATGATTTTGTCTTAAACCCAACCAGTCGGCACTCCTCACTTTCCAAACCCATACTAGCCAAATTATCCTTAAAAACTCTGAATGCTCAGGGAGACTGATTTGAGTAATAATAAAAATCCAGTCTCCTGCACAGCTGGCTCTGTATGAACTACTCTTTAGCCACTGCAATTCTTCTGCCTTGAAAAATCAGCTCTATCTAGGCAGTAGGCAAGGTGAACCCATTGGGCAGTTATAATGGTGTCATAAAAGAGATGTGGGCCTGAACGTTAGGAGAACTTGGCTCGAGAATTGAGTCAGCTGCTTACCATGCAACCTTGGGTACTTCATTTCACCTCCTTTAAGGCTCAGTTCTCCTATCTGTAAAACAGGGGATGGGACTAGATGGTCTCTTTGGTCTTATGTTTCAACAGTCAGGATAAGCTAGATTTTGCTGTAATAACAAAGAACCCCCAAATCTCAGTGGCTTAAGAAGCAAAGGCTTATTTTTTATTTTTATTATTATTTTTTGAGACGGACTCTCACTCTGTTGCCCAGGCTGGAGCACAGTGGCACGATCTCAGCTCACTGCAACCTCCACCTCCTGAGTTCAAGCGATTCTCCTGCCTCAGCCTCCCAAGTAGCTACAGGTGCCCACCACCATGCCCAACTAATTTTTGTATTTTTAGTAGAGACAGGGTTTCACCATATTGGTCAGGCTGGTCTCGAACTTCTGACCTTATGATCTGCCCCCCTCTGCCTCCCAAAGTGCTGGGATTATAGGTGTGAGCCACTGCACTTGGCTATTTTTATTTTTGTAAATTATTTTATTTACCTTATTATGATAGAGAAGGACTATCTTCAAACCAGTACAAATATTTAATAAATAATATCTGTCCACTTTCTAACCAGTTGAGGAATTTGTTGTACAATAAGCCACCTCACATCTTTCCGCAGGAAAAGCATTAAATTTAAATAGTAAAGACATTACAAGGCCAGATGTGGTGGCTCACACCTGTAATGCCAACACTTTCGGAGGCCAAGGCAGGTAGACCACTTGAGCTCAGGAGTTCGAGACCAGCTTGGGCAACATGGAGAGACCCCATCTCTAAAAAAAAAAATATTAGTCCGGCATGATGGTGCACACCTGTAGTCCCAGTAACTAAGGAGGCTGAGTAGGAGGATTGCTTGAACCTTGGAAGTCAAGGCTGCAGTGAGCTGTGATCACACCACTGTACTCCAGCCTAGGTGACAGAACAAGATCCTATCTCAAAAAGAAAAAGAAAAGAAAAAAGACATTACGCCATGAATTAGGGCACAATTAAAGTTTGCTTTAAACAGTTCTTTGGGGAAGGTGTCACAACACTTCTACTCAACGAAGAGAAACATTTATATAGTCCAACGGGCATTTATTTTTTGCACCTAGTATTCCGTGAATCATAGGGAAGAGGTTCTAGCAGCCCAGGCTCCTTCTCATTGGTTCTTATACAGGGTGCTTCTCTGGTGCAGCAGGCTGGCGCTTTAGCTGAATCCTGTTAACTTTCTCTTTGACTTCCTTGTTTTTCAGATCATTTTTTTCATGTGTTTCAAGAAGCTACCTTGGCTCTCAGAGTCCTCAATGTGCTAAATACGCACATTAGTTCTCTTGGCAAGAATCTTGGCCTTAACTTGTTTGTTTACAACAATGCCAACAACATGCTGGGTGGCACTGTAGGTTCTTCCAGTATTGCCATAGTAACACTGGGGAGGCCTTCCTTTCTAAACAGTACCCATTTCCTTGATGTCTACAATATGGCCTTTCTTAAAGATTTGCATGTATGTGGCCAAAGGAACAACAACTCTTTTCTCCTTTTTTTTTTTTTTTTGAGATGGAGTTTTACTCTTGTTGTCCAGGCTGGAGTGCAGTGGTGCAATCTCGGCTCACGGCAATCTCTGCCTCCTGGGTTCAAGCAATTCTCCTGCCTCACCCTCCCAAGTAGTTAGGCTTATAGGCATGTGCCACCAAGCCTGGCTAATTTTGTATTTTCAGTAGAAACAGGGTTTCTCCATGTTGGTCAGACTGGTCTCGAACTCCCAATCTCAGATGATCCACCTGCCTCAACCTCCCAAAGTGCTGGGATTACAGGTGTGAGCCACCGTGGCCAGCTGACAACTCTGTTTTCTAAAAGACCTAGAGAACATGTGTTAGATGCCTCTCCTCCTTCCACTTATCTTTGTCATTTTGGCAAATTACTGGAAGATGATGGTTCAAGCCAACAGGGCAAAGGCATCTTTCTCATTCACATCATATGATCCTGGTGGGTAGGCAGGACCCAAGCTGATGGGAGCTGAGCTTCCATCAAGTGTTTCACGGGGAAGAAAATATAATAAAATGTATCCTGGCCTTTAAAGCTTTTGGCCAGAAGTGACATGTGTCACTTCCACATATATTTTGTTGACCAAATTAAGTCACAAGGTCATCTACCATGCACTCAGAACAAGACCCCAGAAATAATTGACAACAATCCTGCCTCCCATATGGTGCACTGAGCTATGTGGATCAGTGAGGGTGGGGGTGAGGGTGGGAGTGGGGTGCAGGGAAACACTTGCTCCAGTGGACTTCATGGAAAGACTTCATAAAGAGGCAGCACTCTGAGAGGTGGAGATTAGAAAGCACCAAATCTAGAAGGGGTGGCAGGAGCAGAAGCAGAAGCAGAGGGGCCGGCAAAGATCAAGAATGTTAACTGAATGGGGGAACTGTCTAGTGCCTAGATGGGCCAAAGTATAAGTGCGCTAGGGGAGAATAAGAAGCGAGAAATCTGACACCAGATTATGCGGGACCTTAAAGGCAATCAAGGGCCTTGAAGGGGTGTGTGCTCCCTTATTTGCATTTGCTAGGCCCTGAATTTTTTTGGCAGGGGTGGGGGTGGGGGGATGCGGGGGGGGGAGATGGAGTGCAAGAACCATCTCAGCTCACTGCCACCTCTCCCTCCCAGGTTCAAGTGGTTCTCCTGCCTCAGACCCCCAAGTAGCTGGAACTACAGGTGGCATGCCACCATGCTAGGCTAATTTTTGTACTTTTAGTAGAGATGGGGTTTAGCCATGTTGCCCAGGCTGGTCTCAGATTCCTGAGCTCAAGTGGTCTGCCCACCTTAGCCTCCAAAAGCTCTGGGATTACAGGTGTGAACCACCATGCCCGACCAGGCCCTGAAATTTCTGAGCGGGTTTGTGAGCTTATCAAGCAGTGTATGGGATGGCAGCAGCAGCTCTAGAGAAGAGCTGTGAAGAGTACAAAGAAGAAGGCTGACCAGCGGGCCACTGCTATCCTTTGGGGAGAGGTGACAAGGCCTCGAGGCCTAATGCTTTATTTTAGGACGGGAGCCTCAGAGGAAATAGAACAAATGCAAGAGTAATGACTTGGGAAAGAACCTAGCACAGCTCTTGGCACCTTTGACATGTGGCCTGAATTTGGTGACCAGTTGATGGTATCTAAAGAGGAAGAGAGAAGAATGAAGACAAGCTGGAAGATTTGAGTCCCCTGCCTGGAAAAAAAGGGGTGCCATCTGCGGAAAGCAGGGAGTCAGGATGGGGAGCTGGTTTGGGATGAGGGGTGTGGTGAGAAGCACTCAGTTCTAAAGGTGACCAGTGAGTCTCTTCATTCCCTCCTCTCTTCATGGGAGTGTAGAGAAGAGGAGAACAGGTTGCTGGAGTGTGCAGTTGGGTTGAAGCAGTTCTTCCAGATATGAAATTCAAGCAAGTGTTCCTAAAACCACTAGGGAAACTGTGGCAGGCCAGATCTCACTGACACAGGCCTCCATAACAACGTTTCAGCACTGACTGAATGGTTAAGTTAAATATTAAAAGCTGAAAGAGCCAGTGCCCTTTTACAAAGGCTGGAATGTAACAAAAGCCCACAAAGAGTTTGCCTAGGCCTTTCCTGGGCTGTCAAGCATGACAGGATAATGGAGGAATGCTTAACAAGACCCTCTCAAGATTAAACAAGTTTTATTGGGAGTCTGAAGGAACTCCCCAGACCTCCGTGATTTAGCAGGAGACAAGTTCTGGACCCATTTAGGTTAAGTAAATTTACTGAGCCTCCAGAGAAAGGTCTTCAAGATGCAGACCTTAGTTGTATATTAAAGGAATTTAATCACTTATGTCTTTAGATGAATGCACACTTACGTGTAGAAATATAACTTAGAAGGTATATAAGCTCTGGAAAACTTTGTAATTTTGAGTTGGTCTTGGGAGAATTTCCAGGCCTTCTCTCTATAACTGGTTACAGAAATAAAAACTCCCTTCTCTCTCAGTTCATCTGTATCTTATTATTAGAACAATAATGAATAAGCAGCTTATTAGAACAAGCAGCCCAACCCTCAGTTTGGTCTAGAAATGAAACTCTGAGAGGATCCTTGAGTTGTCCAGCCTGTATTTTCTGAGCACGCACAGATACGTGCAGTGGTCCTAGTGTCCCAAAGGAGCTGGGGTACTTTGTTTGGGAATTGCCTGGAACTGCCTTGACATGTGTTTTTCTAAGGGGGACTTCTTGAGAAAGGAAAGGGTATTCTCTGCCTCTCTGGTAGACCAAGAGCTTCTGGTGCTCCCTCCTGAACTCTAAGGCCATAACAAGAGGACACTCTGACACAAAGGCATGGACAAAGTCCAGTGCCAAGCAAAGGCGACCTGGTTCATCAGCTGTTCATCTCTCTAAGGAGTCATTTGCAGGTCTCCTCTTCTCCATGCTGAGAGGCTGATGGCTTCGCAGAGACAGGAAGAAGAGGCAAAAGCAGGTGATGGACTTATCAGCCCTGATTCCAAGTCCCCGCTGTGGGACTGAAGGAGCCCCTGTCTCCACTGGACAGAGATGGAAATCCCCGACCCCTGGAGCTCAGGGTCTGTAGAATAACTAGGCTGGCATCGCCTGTTCCTTCCAGAGAGGGCTCAGTTTCCACCAGTCATTTTGTGTATTCTGGCCAGCTCTCAGTTTGCCATTTCCAAAGTCACTGCTATCATCCTGAATTAATCTGGAAAAGATGTTGACTGGTCTCTCAGCCCCTGCTGCTCACCATCCTCCTTCAAGATGCTGAATGGGATTATTTAAAGTAATAATGAAAAGCAAAACAGGAAATTCTTATCTGTTTTGGCAGGAAATTCTTTAGCTGTGTGGAAGGTTCTGCCCTGAGGGTTTGTGCCCTCCAGGAACTGTTTTGAAATGATTTATGGTCCAAGATGGCTCCAGCCCTTCCTTGGCCCTTGGGGTGGGAGAGGGAGGTATATTCGGGATCCTGGGAAGCAGGATTTGCATTATCTTGAAATGTACATTTCTGATGATAACATATTTGTTGTCTTCACTCATAACTTATGGTCCTGTTTTTGTCTTGTCCTGGAATAGGGAGTAGTAAATTCAGGTGAAGTCAAGATGTTGCATTTCAGGTTTGAAAAGCTTCATTCTTGAGAATGAAGGTAATGTTTCACATAAAGTAATGCATTCTCAATGACCTAGGTAACAGGTCATAGAGGAGAAGCTATTGTGATAGGCACTTTATGTGGGTCATGTTATATTCTCTAACTACAGGTATTATTTTCTCCATCTCACAGGAAACTGAAGCTCACTGAAGTTAAGCAACCAGGTCAACGTCACGTAAGGACTAAAAAGTGAAGCCCAGAGAAAATGTGTTTTCAATAGACTCTGAGTGACTCTGAGGCCCAGGCCAGGCCAGCTTTTCTCCCCACTGTGTCCCCAACACTGGGCAGAGTGCCTGGACTAGAGCAGGCACTTGAAAACAGATTCCGGATGAAAGGATGAAGGTGTGGAGTCTGTTGGCTGCGGTGTCCTGTGGCTAGTCCTCCTTGTTCCTGTCTCCATGAAGTGTTCTGATTATTTCTAGTGTTCACCGCACCAGAGATGACAAATTTCACAAAAATGCTGAGGGACCGATTGGGTTTCACTGAGATCAAGTTTCTCTCTCTCTGTCTCTCCCTTTCTAATTACCTGTTGGGAGTTACATTCTTCTGTTGGTTCCACGACTTTGGGCTTTCCTCTCCCATTTCTTATTATAAGATTCCTTCTCTCCAAATCTGCATTAGAACAAAGCTGGTTCTAAAGTGCTCAGAGGTCCACCTGCAGCTGAGGCACAAGGGCCAATCTGTGTTGGTGCTGCCTCCTCCACCGACCCTCCTTCCTCCCTCACTGTCTTGAAAATGTCTTTCTTAGGAGTCAGAAGATTTCGATTTCAATAACAGGACTATCATTAACTGGCAGGCACTTGTACTTCTGAACCGGTGTCTTCATCTTTATTTTGTTTGGCTGGTGGACAATTTTGTCTGTAGCTGATTTTTGAATGCCTTTTTCTACCAGGGTGTGTGATCTCCTGTTCGCTACCAATCCAGCGCTGCTCATTGGCTCAGATGCATCTACTTCCCTTGTTTTCTTTTGAGTTTGAATTGTCAGACAAGATGGCTCTTGTGGCCTCTTCTGGTGCCAACAACCCCTGTGTATGAGATTCTAAGATGCTTACCATGCCCCTTCACCCTGGCCTTTGCTTCCTGTTCAAGAGGTTTCTCACTAGCAATGCTGTTTTTTCCATGTCAAGCCTCCTCTATGGCTGGTACTTCATACCTAGTGCCCTGACATTTTGCCTCTCTTCCTGCCCACTGACTGAGTCACTTCATATTTCCACCACCATGGGCTCTTGAACTTGTGACTGCTTGGCCTGGTTTTTATACCCACATTGTTAGCACTGACTGATGTGAAGGTTCTCCACAGGTCTGACTGATCTGAGCAATCCCATTTTCATTCATTAATTCATTCATTCATCCATCCAACAAATATTTATGTTAACTCATTGTTAACTTGTAGTGCCTCACTCTGTTGCCCAGGCTGGAGTGCAACGGCATGATCACAGCACACTGTAACCTCAGACCTCCGGGCTCGAGCAACCCTCTCACTGCACCCTTGCATGTAGCTGGAACTGCAGGTGTGTACCACCTTGGCTGGCTATTTTTTTTTAATTTTGTAGAGATGAGATCTTGCTATGTTGTCGAGGCTAATCTCAAATCCCTGGTCTCAAGCTGTCCTCCCACGTTGGCCTCCCAAAGTGCTAGTTGTGAGCCACTGCACCCCACTTCATTGTTACTTTTAGTGCTGCCAACTTACTTATAGAATGGACCTAGGAATTCTTAGAATGGGCCTCAGAATTGACAATCTGTTTTTATTTATCCCTTCTAATTTGATCAGTAGGCTAACACTTGGAGATACACATTAAACACCTGTCTGTCCATTTGGGTTGCTATAACAGAATGCCATAGACTGGATGGCTTATAAACAACATAAATTTATTTCTCACATTTCTGGAGACTGGGTAGTCCAAGATGAAGGCACTGGTGCATTCAGTGCCTGGTGAGGGCCCATTTCTTGGTTCATAGTCCTCACATGGTGGAAGGGGCCAGGCAGCTCTCTGGGGCCTCTGTTATAAGGGCACTAATCCCATTTGTGAGGGCTCTACCCTCATGGCCTAATCACCTCCCAAAGGCCCTGCCTCCTAATGCCATCACATTGGTGATTAGGTTTCAACATATGAATTCTGGGAGGGACACAAACATTCAGATCACAGCAATGCCCATTTTACAGATGAGGGAATGGAGACTCAGAGTGCTCAAGTTACCTACTCAGAGTCACAGAGCTAATAGCAGCAGAGCCAGGAGCCATCCCCTGATCCTCTGGTTTTATCTTTTCAAGATACCCATTTGTTTCTAACTCCTGACTAAAAGAGGAAAGGCATTTGAGCTTTGGAGAATTTCCTAAACTCTGAGAAATGATGTACTGAAAAGAAATTGTGTGTCTCAACACTTCTCCTGAGAAATCGCTGGTACAAAAAGTGGGTCCAGGATGGGGGAAGGCTGGGTAAGATGGTAGGATGAGGTGTCAAAGGGATTTGAGAATGTGGCTCTACTGGGAAATGGCTGGGTGGGAAGGGAGAAAGATGGGGCACACAATGACACATGCTGCAGGCCTGGGTGCTACCTCCAAAGGGCCTGGGGACCCCTCTTGAGGACTTGAGGTTTTAGAAAAGGGCATTGTCACTAGCTGGCAGCCAACTGTGAATTGGTGTAATGAATGTACTAACACTGTTACTTTTTAGGAAGAGCAAGAAACAGTCAGAAGATGCTCGGGAGCACCATGGAGGAGAGGCAAGTTCTGGGAATTTCTGTGAGCAGACATTAGGGGATTTTGTAGCATCTGGGAGAGTGTTTTGAGCCAAAGCAGGGGACCAGCCTGTGATCTTGGCTTTACAAACTATTTATCAGGGCTGAGTGATAAATAACATCTAACATCTAGGCTATCATCTAACAGTGATAGCCTGACCTAAGCTGGAGGACAGACAGCTAAAGGTCAGTGATCAGAAGGCTCTAGATAGCAAAGAGAGATGAAGAGTTTAATCTTGCACCAAGCTAATTGAGCTACTGAGAGTGTTTCTGTGATTTATAAACCTATCTGTCCTTTGTGTGCCACGATATTACTTCTCAGTGACATAAAAATTGGTGTATAAAAATATCTGTCTTCCTTTCCCAGGTCACCCTTTCTGCTTTCTCCAGGATCCTGTAATTGTCTCACTCCATCCTCTCCCTGTCCCTTTTGTGTTTTGTAAGGATGACTCACTCATTGCAGTTTGCCTGGGACTTTGCTGGTTTAAGTGTTACAGGAAAGAGGTTCCAAACCAGACCCCAACAGAGGGTTCTTGGCTCTCATGCAAGAAACAATTCAGGGCAAGTCTTTAGTGCAAAGTGAATGGGAGTTTATTAAGAAAGTGAAGGAATAAAAGAATGGCTACTCCATAGACAGAGCAGGCCCAGGGGCTGCTGGCCCATTTTTATGGTTATTTTTTGATGATATGCTAGACAAGGGGTGTATTTTTCGTGCCTCCCTTTTTTAGACCATAGAGGGCAACTTTCTGACATTACCATGGCATTTGTAAACTATCATGGCACTGGTGGGAGTGTAGTAGTGAGGACAACCAGAGGTCACTCTCATGGCCATTTTGGTTTTGGTGGGTTTTTGCCGGCTCCTTTACTGCAAGCTGTTTTATCAACAAGGTCTTTGTGATCTGTATTTTGGGCTCACCTCTTATCTCATTCTTAGAATGCCTTCACCATCTGGGAATGCAGCCCAGTAGGTTTCAGCCTGATTTTACCCCGCTCCTATTTAAGATGAAGTTGTTCTGGTTCACACACCTCTAACATAACCACTGAAAGTCCCATGACCCATGAAACCCCCAATAGTAAGCTAGGACAGTTGGTCACCTGAAAGCTTTTTTTCCTCCACTGACCCCTTCTTAACCTGTGAACATTCCCATGTCTACTGTTTGTTAACCAATTCTGCTCCCCTTGAGCTCCTATTCATTCTTTTTATCTATGGCCTCCGAAACTTCCTCCAAGTGTAGTCCATGCTCTTACTATGTCCCTCACCTTCTAGAGGACTCTGGAACCTTCTCCTATCAAACTTCACTTCCCCTCACTCTTGATAATGGTTTCATTGCATTTAGCTCTACTGGGTTCTGGGACCACATTTTCTCCTTCCATCGCTGAAGTTGCTATTTCTCTGTCTCTGATCTAGGGTGTAAACCCTGCCTTTGCTATCTCTGTCCATTTGGGGCACTCAAGGTCCAGGTCTTGGGCCTGTGGTCTCACTGATTTTTTTCTATAGGAAAAGCCTATAAGAGTCAGGTGGGCAATGCAGCCTGCTAAGCAGCTAGAATAGAGATGGAGCGAACCAGAGAGTATGTGCTCCATCTAAAGAGGTTTTCACTTTAGCAGATGTCTAAGAGTTGGCCACCCTTGGTTTGAGTGCAGAACTTTTTTTTTTTTTGAGACAGAGTTTCACTCGTGTCACCCAGGCTGGAGTGCAGTGGCGAGATCTCAGCTCACAACAACCTCCACCTCCTGGGTTCAAGCAATTCTCCTGCCTCAGCCTCCCAAGTAGCTGGGATTACAGGTGCCCACCACCACATCTGGCTAATTTTTTTGTATTTTTAGTAGAGACAGGGTTTCACCATGTTGGGCAGGGTGGCCTCGACCTCCTGACCTCAGGTGATCTGCCTGCCTCAGCCTCCCAAAGTGCTGGGATTACAGGCGTGAGCCACCACACCCTGTCTTGAGTGCACAACTTTTGAGATATAGCTGTGATTGGAAGTAAATTTTCAGGAGGACACATGATCTAACCTGGGAAAGGAGTACTTCCAGTCAAGGGCACAGTGATAAATCTGGCTATACCTTAAGCAAGAATTCACTATTCAGGTTCGGAAATATCCCATTTTTGACGTGGGAGAAGTGTTCTTGGCCTTACGTTGAGTCGAGAAGGCTCTTCTCCTCACCTGACTTTGTGCCACCGTCATCCTCCAGTAGGTGCTCAACAAGTTCCTAATCACACAGGTCATCACAGAGCAGTTATGACCTTGATGGGAACAGATAAGAGCCTACTAGTAAAGTCCTGAGAACATTGTTAATGTGGAAAAAAAAATCTTCTAGCTGATAAAAATCTTTTCACTCATCGCAGATTCATTCATCTTTCCACTGCAATTAAGGGGCAGAGTGTGGCGTGATAGTGAGCCCATGATGATAGGCAACTAATGAGCAGATAGATCACAAGTAATTTCAGACATGAACAAGGTCAACAGCTTGAATATTTAAGCGTTTTTAGTATTCACTGTCACATGTCTGGAAAGGACTGTGAAGAATAATTTGTTTATTCTCCTGGTCTCCAGTGGAGCTGCATGTAAATAATCTCACATTTTATATATTTCAAATTTTTGTTATTTCCCTAAAGATTTTGTGCCCTTGGCTCCTTTTCTTCCTTCTCTTCTTTAGCATTTTTTTTTTGGGTGCATGTTTTACAGGCTTTAGAGTTGGATATAAAGTCAGTAAAATGTACATCTCTATCCTTAAAAAGTCTTTATTAGCGATGAAAGGACAAGATATGCACAAGAGCAATGACTCTTGAAAGACTTCTTATTGCTAATCCTAGATCTGCCACTTACCAGATGGCAACCACGGGCAAGTAACTTCATGTCTGGCACCTCGTCTCAGCTTTACCCTTTAAGTTTCTCTTCTGTGAAATGGGAGTTATAATGATAGTGCTGACTTTAGAGGGTTGTTCTGGGGTCCAGATGAAATGCATGTGAAGGACTTTACCTGGTATATAATAAGTACTTAACACATGTGAGCAATCATTAGTAACTTTAATATTCATACAAGTTCTGGTGATACTACCTTTATCTTTTTTAAAAATGCCTGATACGTAGTCAACCAAGGCTATTACATGGTAGATTTGGGCTTCCAACTTAGGCCTACTGACTTTATAAAATAAGCATTTTCTTCTGGATGATTCTCCCTCCCTCACACAGTGTAATGTTGTCCCAGTAATACCAAGAGTTCAGAAAAGCAAAATAGAAGGCTTCAGTATTCAAGGAGGCGCATTTCACTCTGCTCTGGAGGAACTGATGGTAACAGAAGGTGAGGTTATGTGTGGTGTCTGGGTGTCCATTGAGCAAAGGGGAGCCCCAGATGAACTGTTGACATCAGGCCCACTCTTGCCTTCTAAGATCTGTCCTTGTCACCATTTTTGTGACGCAACTTCAGCAGGCAGAGGGGACAGAAGCCTTAGGCTTTGGGAAGGTTGGAGGACTCTCCCCTGGTTGCAAGGCCAGATCTCAGACTCACCAGCTTTGGTGGGTGATGGGCACAGCCGGGCCAGGCTGGAGGCTTCTTAGGTCGCTGCCCTGAGGGACTCCACTCACTGGGCCTGTGCTGGCATATCCAGTGCCAAAGACCAGCAGATCACCTACAAGTAGGCTGCCCTCTTGTTTATAATAAAATTTAAATTACTTTTTAATTTTATTTTGATGGGAAAGAAGGAGCCAGAGGACCCAACTCCAGTGACTCAGCTCATACCCTCTGTTAGCTTACAGCCTTGTTGTCAGACAAAAGAAAGACATGTGAACCCTTAATAAGCACTCAGTTGCATGTTATCAGGTGCTGCGTTTGTGGGTACAATTAAGTTAGGAAAGGGAGAGGTCACTGTGGACTTATGACAGGGCTGAAAAGAGGGGAATGTGCTAACAATCATAGTGGGCTCGTGTCCTACCTGCCTTCTGCTGGAGGTTGTCGGCAGGCAATGTCAGGAGGAAAGGGGATAGAGCCATGCCTTTGCCCAAGAACTGCAAAGGGGTGAAAGGGAGGAAGGCAATCGCAATGTATTGAGCACCTCCTCTGTGCTAGGTCCATTACAGACGTTGTTTCACTTTATTCTCATGAGAACCCTGTGACAGTGGGTTTAATTGCCTGTATTTTACAGATGTGGTTCAAAGAAGGGTTCAATAACCTGCCTGGGTGATATGCTGCAGAGGCACTCGTAATGGGCCTTGTGGCCTTGAGAGAGGCTGTTTAACAATATGCAAATATTGTCTGGAATCTTCAAATCGCTCAAGTAGAGGCCCTTTTCAATGTTTTCTTTCCAAAGCTGGAATTGCTTAATAGAAACAGGATAGGAAGGTTGTGGTAAGGTGTGCTTTGCAAAGTTCTTCCCAGGTGCTCTTCAAAACTGTTGCACTGCTAAAGAAATGAGACATAAGCAAACACACACACAAATAGTTTCTCTCTCTCTCTCTCACACACACACACACACACACACACACACACACACACACACACGTGGATGCTGAAGCCCTGTCGACACTGCAGTGTTCCCAATGCTTTTGTAGAAAAAAAAAAGCTGGATTAGGGCCAGAAACTACAATAACTGAAATAACTTTGTATGAAACCATTGCAGGCAGTGGGAAGAGTCAGAGGAAGGGCACTGGAGAGGTTATTTTGCTTTTAATCCTTGCTTAGTGAATGCTCAGTGATGGGAGGGTGGACTGAAATGGATCATCTTTCTGCCATCACAAATATGACCTTTTTATCTAAAAAAATGACTGTGGTTTGGGCCACGTGAATGATACACTTGGTGTTCCAGGGAAATTTTATTTTTGCATTGGAAGAAAATTAAGGTGTTAACAACAACTTATCTAGAGAGTTGCATTTCCTGAGCTGCAAAGTAAAAAAGTATATTTCCCTTTCGTGACTTATCTCCCTTTCCTTCCAGAATAAGTCACCCCGGGTTAGTTTTTTCCATATGTGAATTGCATAAGACCAACAACTAACAGAAATGATAGGACATGATGATCTCAAAACTTGTCCATGATGGAAGATGGGCATTCAGCAAGAGAACTGATGTGGGGTGCAGAGAAGGGGACCACAGGACAAGGAAACCAAGTGCTCCTGAATAAGCAGATAATCAATCAAATAACCAGGCCACAGACCCCAGCTCAAAACACAAAACTCTCACTATAATACCCAGCAGTCATTGATTTTATTAGTTTTTAATTTTATTTTGATGGGAAAGAAAGAGCCAGAGGACCCAACTCCAGTGACTCAGCTCATACCAGACAGTATTTCTTTTACTGCTACATATAGATATTGAGGTCCACCTGTACAGAGAGGACCAGGATTTCTTTCTTTTTTTAATTAGTAAACATTACTATTATTTTTTTCGACACTGAGTCTCACTGTTGTCGTCACTGGCTGGAGTGCGGTGGTGTGATCTCTGCTCACTGGAACCTCTGCCTCCCGGGTTCCAGCAATTCTCCTGCCGCAGCCTCCTGAGTATCTGAGATTACAGGGCCCACCACCATGCCTGGCTAATTTTTGCCTTTTTAGTAAAGACAGGGTTTCACCATGTTGGCCAGACTGGTCTTGAACTCCTGACCTCAGGTGATCCACCCACCTTGGCATCCCAAAGTGCTGGGATTAGAGGCATGAGCCACTGCCCCTGGCCAATAAATAATCTTTAAGGCAATTTTAGGTTCACAGCGAAGTTGAACAGAAAGTACAGGGAGTTCCCGTATATCCCTTGTACCCCGCCCCACACAACTTTCCACATTAGCAACTTCCTGCACCAAAAATTACATTTGTTACAATAGAATCTACACTGACACATCATTGTCATCTGAAGCCATAGTTTACACTAGGGTTCACTCTTAGTGTTATACATTCAGTAGGTTTGACAAATTTTTAATGACTCTAACTGCTTTCTGAATGTAATCTTTGAGCATGTTTCAAAGCCATAGTATTATAACGACTAGACAGTCACTGCTGGAAGATACTGCATCCAGAAGTAATTGGTCTGGACATGTGAGTGGCCAGGGACAGTCACAAGGAGACAGAACTTCATCAGTGGGTGTCTGAGATTTGGGGGGACATGGTGATTTCCCAGATCATGTTCAGTCCCCAGATCCTGAGGTCCTATAGCCTAGGCCATACACAATCAGGAACAGACCTTCTAAAGGCATATTCCATGAGGGAGTGTTGCCTACAAACTCCGATCACTAGGATCCTCACCACGAAGACCAACTGGAATTCACTATGGCCAGGTTGTTACTCCTTTAAAAGTATCTGCAGAGGATTCTTTTTCTCAAGACCTTTCAAAGATAGTAAAGTGACTAAGAATATGGAATAAGGTCTTCATGGTTCACAAAACTATTAACTACTTACAGCATGCAATTATGTATATAATAAACTATATATAAGATACAATATGGCCTTGATATTAAATTTGACTCCTCTTCACTGAGGAACTGGTAAAACCATAGTCTTAAGACGCATGTGCCACAGTTCCCCAGGTCTGTGCCAGAAAAGACATGCCAACTGGTCATGGAAGCCATGCTGCTCTCTGACTCCTATCACCAGCAGGTTCCAGGCCTTGCTGCCAATCCATGGTGTCTTCGATTTTGGAACCAACTGTTGGTATCCTAACCCCAGTCAGGTCTTCTGTTGTCATAGTTCTTTGTCATCCTCTGATCTTTCATATCCTGAAGTCTGCAGTTGAAAATATCTCATCCTTATCATTGGGGCTTTCAGATTGAATGTTAGAAAGTCTCACTTTCTATGTGTGGTTGTTCTAGGCTGCTGCTTAAGGGCAGTATCTTCATCAATTTCATTCCTAAGGAAGTGTCCCTCCCTTGAATGCTTGCTTTATGTAAAGCTGGGGCTGGAGCTGGACCCCAGGAAAGGAGGCCTTCCCTCTCATCTGCCAACTTCTGTCTCTGAGCTGTAGCATGTCCTATAACAGGAGAAATTTGCTTTTCTAAGAAAACAAGAAACAGCAGATGGAACAATCTGAGCAATGGTCTCATTCTGCACAGAATGAGCCCTGTGGTCCTTATCGTTCTGTAAGAATGACCCTTTAGCTGGAGCTGTCACTCCAGCTAACGGGTAACTTTGGGGCCACATTGACAGGAGAAGTCCTGCACATTCCATGGCTCTATCTTCTCCCAGTGATTCAAAGTGGCCTGCCAAGGATCTGGTGCCAGGTGGTACATATTTTCTGGCAAGGGCACTGCACCTATTCACATGGTCAGCTAAGTAATCCCCAGGAGGCCATCCTCTGGATTTGTCATTAAGCAATTGGTGGTTCATTAATGCCAACAAGCATTTATTGAGTAGCTTCTATTTGTTAGACACTGTTGCAGGTCGTTTTCCCTGGGAGGCAGACTCTGAGATGGAGCTCATTATGCAAAACATTTATTAAAGAGTGCCTTTGGTTTTACACTCGGAAAGGGGAAGGAAGAGAAGCAAGATTGGGCAGAGGGAGCAATGGGACTGTAATGCAGTCACAAGGGCTCAGCTGACCCCATAGGGAGTTCTGGAGCTGGGACATCCCTTCAGAACTGCTCCAGGTTGAAGCAAGGGGGCCAGACCTTTATATACCCTCATTGACCAGTCGTTCGGTACAGCTGCCCTTGGGAAGAGGGTGTGATGTAAGCAGTGGGGAGACAGCTTGAAGTGCAGCAGCTGGAGAAATAAGTCCTTTGTCCCTGAAAGGGGACCTGGGGGAGTAGCAAGATAAGTACTGTTCTGTGCAAAGCATATTCTGTGCCCATAAGAAGCTTATTATCTAGATAGGTGGAATTAAACAAGTGTGCAAGTGGCGGTGCTATAAGGTGGCATCAGGCAGGTAGCACTTCCAAAACTTTAGGGGTTTGCAGATGGCAGGGATGGTGGGAGTGGGGTGTCACGTTGGCTTGGAGGAGATATTTGCACTGGGTCTTGGAAAATCCTAGCTTGAGGATTTTTGTCATTTTCTAGTCATTAGCCTGAGTGAAACCCTTGATGCATAAAGCAGGGCTTCTTTTACACAGAACACTAAGTCAGGATTACAGACTAGTAAAGTAAATCTCCGGGGCTGAGGAGTAACATCTGGCCAAGTGCTGTAGCTCAGAGTTAGTTTTCTTGTTTTCTCTTCATCTCAAGAAGTTCCAGGAAATGTTGCTGAAGAGTTCAAGGCTAATGTTATCTCGGGCCTGAGTTCCTGTGGCTCTTGAATGCACCAGGGTATCAAGAGGATAAGCTGCAGCTGCTTGAGGCTAGAAGGGTTACTCTGAGCAGGGCAAGAAGCACCAGCTGAGTTCCTTGCAGTGAGTTATATCTTTTCATTCCATTGCATATTCCTGAAGACTAGGCTTTTCTGGGATGAGGGGAATTGCCTTGTATGGCCAAGAAAGCTGCTGGAGGCATTTAGGAAGCAGAGTTGATCCAGAGGGGAATTCAGCTTGTAAGCAGGTGCCCACATGGTGTCAGGTCCAAACACCTGCCTGACACTCCTCTCTTGCTGCTTTTCTTGCAAGACTGACAGGAACCCCTCTCACTGGGCTCAGGAGGCTCCTGTTGAACTCATATCTGTGACCAAAGTCAGGGCTGCAGCATCTGACCCCATAGTCACACATGCAGCCTCTTGGTTCCTCAGATCAGCCAGCTTTCCCATAGCAAAACCCAGCCCTGTGGGATGGAGCAGACATGGATGCTGGGAATGGAGAGAGTGTGTGTGAGAGAGGGAGAAACAGAGACAGAGAGAGACAGTGTGTGTGTGTGTGTGTGTGTGTGTGTGTGTGTGTGTGTGTGTGTGCATGTATGCATGCATTAGTGGCCTAGAGAGAAAAGAATGCCCAGTTGGGGGAGGAGTGATCCTCTGGCATCCTGAGCTGGGCCTGGATGGGCAGGAGAATGGGAAGGGGAGTGGTCTGTGAGAAAGGAAACCTGGACTGAAGTCAGATTTCACCAATGGTACCATGATGCCACTAAGCTTGAGATTCTTTCAAAGGTGAACCAAATCCTCGTTTTAGCCTGTGATGGGACTAGGATGCAGTGTTGGGTCCTCTTCTCTCCATAGCGATCTGGCATTTGCCATGGCCTTAGCTCCTTGTCTTAAAGAAGGTTTAAGAAATGCTATAAAAAGCACTGGCTGTCAGAAAAGGAAACTTTATAACATAGTGTGATCCTGACACTTTGCAAATGAAGAGAAACATCTGCCATTGGAGTCATGCATTCAACACACTGGAGGATCTGCTATCGCCCTTGGAGTTCTCAGATGGTCTGCATTGTAAGCAGACTGTCATGCCGTGTCATACCCAAACCCACCCCAGTGAGTGCCCCTTGAGTGTTCACAGCCCCCTGCCAGCACCAGATCATGATGGCTGTAAAGCTAGACAGGGACTCGGGATGTGGCAGTGGCCACAGTAGGCGAGGGCTGCAGATACCCCACAGGCCATCTCCAGGGTCCTGACATCTTTCAAGTATGCAACACTGTAAGCATTGCTGCACCGAGATCCTTGGCAGGATGCCCCAGCTCCACATCTCTTCTAGTCTCTTTTTCCTTTGTACTTTTACAGGGCTTGATTCTTTCCTTCCTTCCCGTGTATAGGATTCTCACCTCTTCCCTGAAGCATGCCTCTTCTAGCACATGGCAACAAAACTCTCTCATGTAGAGTGTTTACATTGTTGGTGAACTTTTCCATCTCCTTGTAGCCTCCTATCTCCAAATGTCTGAAATGACCCTGCTTGGGGAAAGAATAAACAGAGGCACAGAGCGGCCCCATGGCTTGTTCTGACGGAGGAACTCAGATTGCCGGATGCTCAAGCTCCAGCTCCTGAGTCTCTCTCTGTGGAGTCCGTGTTTTTCTGGGCTTACCTGCCCTCGGGCCATGGCTGCCACCTTGATGTTTCAATGATGCTCCCTGGGGTGAGAAAGGGCACCCTACACTTCATGAAATTCTAAGGGAAGGAGATAGAACTGCTACTTCTGACATGTCTATATTTTATAGCCTCAAGTGTCTTACATGCACATATGCATCCCAATTAATCCTTAGGAAGGAATTCTTGCTTTGAAAATTCCCCTGCAGCATTCTCTCTGAGAAATCCTGCCACATCTTCTCCTATCTTCACTTATCTTGCAAGAACCACTTCTGTGTAGCGTCCCAATCTGACCCAAACACACACAGGTATGCACACGCGCACACACACACAGACACGAAGCCTCCATGAAGCCTCTCCTGCGGCAGCCCAGGTCCCTGCTGTGCAATCTGTACATGGCAGTAATGCTCAGGCACCATAGGTAGGTGAGCAAACATAAAGTGGTGGATGGTCACTTACAACGCTGTGTACTAGTGTTGCCATTGTTTCTCTGACCTCACAAACAAGACTTTCAGCTTCTCGCACAGGAATAGGAAGCTGTGAAGCCAGGAAGCTGCTGTCATAGCTGTATAGCTGCTGGGTCCACCTCTGGCAGGATGTGCTATAGCACAGTCTCCCACAAGTTTATCTGATTGGTAGGACCTAAAATCACATCCTGAACCTGGCTGCAAGGGAGTCTGGGAACTGTAGTTTTCCTCTTTCCAAGCGGGATACCTCCCTATGTAACCCTAAGCAGACAAATACCCAGTGAATCCCCAGTACCTACATTCCTGCAGAGAGAAGGCAAGTCTTACTAGCGTTTGACACTGTTAAGTCGAAAATTCTCCAACATAAAAAGCCACACTGAAGGGTGGGGCTAGGATATGGCAGAATACAACTCAGACACTGAAAGGCTTTATGTGAATCACCCATCCCTTCAGCTTCAAGTGACCTCAGCTCTTAAGAAGTCAGGAAAGGCCAGGCGCGGTGGATCACGCCTATAATCCTAGCACTTTGAGAGGCTGAGGCTGGTGGATCATAGGTCAAGAGATTGAGACCATCCTGGTCAACATGGTGAAACCCCATCTCTACTAAAAATACAAAATTAGCTGGGCATGGTGGCGCAGCCTGTAATCCCAGCTACTCAGAAGGCTGAGGCAGGAGAATTGCTTGAACCCAGGAGGCGGAGGTTGTGGTGAGCCGAGATCGCGCCATTGCACTCCAGCCTGGTAACAAGAGCAAAACTCCATCTTAAAAAAAAAAAAGAAGGCAGGAACTTGATTTCCAAGGAACTTTCTTTTCACTTGCTCCATGGGCTAAACTATCGAAAGACTTACCAGGTCTGCTGGTCATGATGGAATAGGCTATGTCATGTAGCAGCCCCATGACTCTCAATGGCCTAACATTAAAATGACACAGTTTATGTCTTGTTCATGGCATCTGCCCTTATAGGTTGGGAAGGGGTTTTAGCATGAACTGGGACGGAGGCTCCATTTTCAAACACACTCCCACACGCATTGCTGGAGAGCCAGGAAAAGTAGAATGTGGCAAATTGCACATTTGTCTCTGCAAGGAAGAGACATGTTGACATGTTGCTTACACATCTATTCCATGAGCCAAAACAAGTCACACAGCTTGCCTACTTCAAAGGGGTGAAAAGCACAATCCTCCCACGAGACAGACGACAGGAGAACCGACCTGTGGTAAACAGCACTAATTAGGAGTCTATGCCCATGAAGTGCTCCCAGTGTCCTCATCCCTTGGCCAGGATAACTGACACTCCTCCATCACCATTTTTCTTTCCTTCTAGGCATTTAACATTTCAACTTGAAAGACACTGATATAATTTTCACTTGAAAATGGCCTGTGAAAAAACAGCACAGTCCCCAGAGGCAAAATTCTAATTGTGCTTTTCCACAAACAATTCAGTGGTTCTCAGTCTGTCATGATTTGGTGGGCTGAGAATGCTCTATGCTGTGTTTTATGTAAAAATTCTGCCTGTCTTTCTTAGATTAGGAAGGAAGAAAAGAGGCCCAAGAGGTTGGCCATAGACAGTTTCTCAGTTCCAGTGCCCACCCTGCCCCCAGCTTTCTCTGACCACCTCTCCCCAGTTTGAAGCCATTTCTGATTTTCTTGAGCACCCCCCTTTCAAGTTCCCTCACTGTATTACTAATGTTTGAATAAATGCCTCTTCCCCCCTACTAGGCTGTGAGCTCTTTGATCCCTATAGAATTGTCTCTACACTCAGGTGAACTTTACTGAGTGTTTTTGAATGACTCAAGAAATGAATTTCTTTATTCTCCCTCAGGATATTTTCTGTAAGAGGTGCTCAGCATCTTTTGAGAGAAAAAAAGATCGAAGGATGAATGGATGGATGGATGGACAAATTAAATAAAGGACTGAAGATGTATAGACTCCACTCAGCATCGCTTAGGGAGTAGCTTATTCTCCTCTCCAGATCATTCTGCTAATTCTGATGAGTTAACTCATAAATACAGGTTTTGGAACCAAATGGGAGTGGGGATGACTCACGGCAACTTCTCATCACTCTGCAAACCAAGGCCCATGCCCTGCTATGGCCAGGAGTGTCATCTGGAAATATTCATGTAAACAAGCACCCCATTTTTTCTAGGAGGTGTTTTTTTCCCCTCTCTTCTTTTTCTTCATTTCCTAGGTTCCCAACTTCATACTTAGCCCTTTAGAAATGCAAATATAGGCCAGGTGCAGTGGCTCTCACCTATGCCTGTAATCCCAGCACTTTGGGAGGCTGAAGTGGGCAGATCACTTGAAGTCAGGAGTTCAAGACCAGCCTGGCCAACATGGTGAAACGCTGTTTTTAATAAAAGTTAAAAAAAAAAAAAAATTAGCCAGGCATGGTGGTGGGCACCTGTGGTCCCAGATACTCGGGAGGCTGAGGCACAAGACTGGCTTGAACCTGGGAGGCAGAGGTTGCAGTGAGCCGAGATTGTGCCACTGCACTCCAGCCTGCATGACAGAGCGAGACTCTGTCTCAAAAAAAGAAAAATTAAAAATGCAAATATAACCTTTCACCTCCCCTTCACTAGACATTCCCTACAGGGCAAGTTTATCTCTCTGCTCCAAAATGGTCCTCCAGACCAAATTGACTGTCAATTTGCAGACCAAAGCATGCCCTCCTCGTAATTTTACCTCCAGGGTTGCCTTGGAACTCCCACCCTCCAGGGGCTGCTTCAGGACTTTCATTCACCAGGAGGGCATATCTAAAGCACGCCTGCTTGACCACTTTTACCATTTATTTTTGCCTAGGAAGGCCTTACTCAACTGTCCGGTAGATTAGGCACCATGATAACTGGTGGACCCTTGCTCAGTTGCTCCCTTACCTTATAAAAGTGTCTGCTTTCTGCTCCCAAGGGGAAGCGGCACATTAAAACGCAGGACATTGTGTGCCCCTCTTCCAAGCTAGCTTGGGAATACATTCACTTTATTTGTATCAGATCTCACTCTTGTTCATTGGACTCTGCAGGCATTGAGCAACCAACCTGCATTTTGGTTACATTCATGTTACACTTTGGTCTTGATTTAGCTCTTTGGTCCCAGAGGCAAGCTTTGCTTGGTCGGTAGTGTAGGGCATTGCTATGTTTATTGGATGGATTCCATGGCCCAGACTGAGTAATGTGGAGGAAAGGAACAGGACAAATGCTCTAGAAATTCTTTTCTGTGGGACTGACATGACATGTCTCTGCTTTCCCTATTACATTTCCCGGGCTGAGGCCTGAGATCTCCCAGAACCCTGAAGTCTGGAAGGGGTCAGGAAGCCAAGGCAGCAAGGCTAGTGGGCACTGCCAGGGAGAGTGAGCTCCATCTGTCCCTCAAACATCAGTTCCACTTTCGAGGGCGATGGGAGCTATGCAAACATGGAATTCCCACATCTCACAGATCTCTCCTGGGTGGAGGAGAAAAGAGAGAAGAGAGGCAGGAAATGTAGAAGGGCAGGAAAGTGGTGCATGTGTCCAAGTGGTGGTGAATGAAGGGAGAACAGATAGCTCCCTTTCCAGTAAAATAAAAAGACAAGAATTTCACCTACCTCTGCCATTTCCTTCCCATTTCCCTATCAGCTCAAAGAAAAGTGTGGAGCTGAGAAATGGTCCCTCACCTGCACTTTGGCACCCAAGGGTTGCCTCCAGAGCAGCTGAAACCTCTGCCTGGCCTTCATCTGCTCTTCATTTCATATGAAAGATAAATGTGTGTTTGCAGAAGGAAGCCCAGAGGCTTGGGGAACATCTTCACTCCAGAGAAGCAGGGAGCGGTGGCTCCACCAGCTTCGCCTGTATTGGTCACTGGGCCCAGAGAAACTCCAGCCCACTGGGAAGCTGGTTGTGGATGCTGGTTGTTGGGTGGCCCCAGTGAGCCATGCTCAGCTAAAGATTCCACCAGGAACCCCAATTAAGAACCCGGCCCCTCTCCCTCAGCCTCCATTGAACGATGCTTAGTGGCCAGGCAGGTACCAAAGAATACATGTACTGTATTAACATGAAGACTAATGACAGACGCACTGCAGTAGTAAGCACATCCTAGATACACAGAATATTCTCTATATAGTCTGAATATGGATATAAAATAAGTTATACTCATTTAGTTTTCCATCACAGTAGGAGCATAGCATACAAAGTGACTGGTTCAGTGGCCATGAAGCAAGCCAGGGGAGAGACCACAGAAGATGTAGGGCACTGAGTATGGTGGGGATTTTCCAAGGACTCTGCAGAGTCCCTGGGGACCCTTTAGGGAACAAGACCCCAGACCTCTCAAGTTAACCTTCTAAGAATTAGCATGAGGTCCCACTTGACAAAAGAGATGGTAGCTGCATCTGAGCTGGGATGATTCAGACAACTGGGTGGGAGGCAGAGCAGGGACAGGCATGAACAGCATCCAGCAGGCCAGCCCACTCTCCTGCTGGTGCTGTTGGACGTCTGTGAGGCTGGAAATACAGGGCGCAGAGCCAGAAGGCACGGTTTCCTTCTGTGACACGACAGATGGCCAGACTGGTGGCCCACCAAATGCTGGCTGGTCCTCCTGCCTTGCCAGCCTGTCCTGGGAGGCTGCAGGGGGCCTACATGCTTGGCTTGTTCTCCATGGTTTGTCATTGAGTATCAATGCTGGGATCCTGAATACATCATAGCGCAGGGAAGCGTCTGAGGGTCTGAGGCCCTGGCTTTGAATCCTCTCTCCATCACATGTGACTTCTGTGAGTCCTAGAAGGTTGCCTAAACCCTTCTGAGACTACTCAGCCTCCTCATCTGCAAAATGGGAAAGCTAATGCATACTTACCTGGGGCATCAGGGAGGGCCACATAGAATAATGTATATAAAGTACCTAACATAGCTCCTGGCACGCAGTGGGGGCTGGGTAAATGTGAGTCAAGTGTGAGCATCTAAATGCCATAGGCCAGGTGGAAAGAACATCTAACAAAATCCATGGACTAAAACCACTTTGACAGGTTTTCAGTGGACTATAGGACACCTTCCTCACATTTTCTATGAATTTTTTTCTCTTCTCTCTCCCCCTCTGGGATTCTTTAAAATGAAATACTGGTAGAGTTCAAAACAAGATTTTGCTGAAGAAGACAGAGGCTTAGATCTTAGAAGGAAAGAACAGAGCTCCTGGGATGATGTCTCTAGAAGATGCTTCCTTTCTCACCTCTCCTCCCTGTGGCTGCCTCCTGGCCCTCAGATCTCCCAGCTCCTGAATGGATTTCTTATTATGGAGCCAAAGCAGGTAGGGGAAGCACAGAAAAAAAAAGTGAATTGTCTACTAAACGAAAAGTCTTTTCCATCTGCTCAGAGCCTGGGTGTGGAGGCACTGGGGAATCTGAAGGTGGGTGGGCCATCTGTGGGCAAGTGATTATCCTCAGGTCTCTGGGGAGTGGATGATGAGAGGGGAGGAGGGATGGAGACTTAGGCTTAGACTCTGTGGCCTGGGGGTGCTCCTGTCCTTCTACTGATCCCGAGAACTTAGAGATGTGCCCAAACAAGTATGAGCTGCAAACATGGGCATCATGGTCCTCTCTTACCTACAGTGCAATGTCAAGATCTGCGCATGTATGTGTGCGTGTGCATGTGCGTGTGCGTGTGTGTGTGTGTGTGTGTAGTCACCACTCTCATCTCCTCCTCTAACACCTGCGTATCTGAATGCCCCTCCACCCCCATCACTCAGCAACTTTCCTCTTGGACGGGGGCAAGAGGTGGGCAGGCAGCTCATTGGGCAGCTCGTGCCCCTCCAGCTTGATTTTGATGAGGTGGTTGGCCAGTGCAAACTCCTCGTCATCCAGCATGCCATCCTTGTCAATGTCAGCCAGCTTCCAGATCTTGCCCAGCACGCTGTTGGGCAGCTTGGAGCGCACCATCTCCTTCTTGGCATTAGCGCCTGTGATCTTGCCATCCACCGGTGACAGGGTGTAGAAGATCTCGTCGTACATGGGCTTGTCCCTGGCCACCACCCACTCAGCATCGTCAATACCTTCTCCAGCCCCCTCCCCATAGCCGTGCCCAAAGGGGCCGTGCAGGGTGCCCTCGAATGCTCCGCCCTTCACCATCTGGATGGGCTGCTGTGACTCCTCCTGGCGCACCAGCACCATGAGCTGAGCAATGTCGTGGGCCAGCATGTCATCCACTACCTCCAGCAGCTTGCTCTTCAGCGGCTGGAACTTGCTAAAGTCCTGGGCCTGCAGCTGGTCCTGGGAAGAAGGGGAGAGAAGATAAAGATAGGATACAGTGAAAGGGGAGAGCCTTCCATTTGTCACGTGCCTCCTATGAACACTAGAATGCTCACAACTGATCCCTTTCCACAATGAAAGACGTGTGACTTAGAGGCTCCGCTGATGGACATGACATGGTAATCAAAGGTATAAGAAGGGAGGGGAATGAAGGCCCACTGAGCTGATGATGGGATTTTTCAGGAGGGATTAGAAGAGTTGTAGGGGCTGGGAAGAAAGAGAAATTTAACAAGTATTGGCTTGATCTATTTATTTCAATCCCTTTTAATGTCATTCCAGAGAGGAAAACATTACATGTCTCTTTAAGTCAATTTTGGCTATTGAATCTTGTCTCTTGAATGCTGTACCCTCTGACACTAGGTCATATGGACCTCTACTTTATTTTTATTTTATTTATTATTGCTTTTCTTTTTTTTTTTTTTTTTTTTTTGACATGGAGCCTCACTGTTGCCCAGGCTGGAGTGCAGTGGCCTGATTTTGGTTCACTGCAACCTCCGCCTCCCAGGTTCAAGCAATTCTCCCACCTCAGCCTACCAAGTAGCTGGGGCTCCAGGCATGCACCACCACACCTGGCTAATTTTTGTATTTTTAGTAGAGATGGGGTTTCACCATGTTGGCCAGGCTGGTCTTGAACTCCCGGCCTCCCAAAGTCCTGGGATTAGAGGCGTGAGCCTCTACTTTAATAAGGGTTATGCTGTACTTGAAAATCACCACAAGGGCCTTCACTACATTACCTCGTTCACTCCCACAATGTCCTTCTGAGGTAGGAAAATTACATTCTATCCCCACATAGTGAAAAAACAAAAAAACCAGGCACAGGCTACTAAAACCAAATCATAACAGATGCCAAGGTCATCCCCAAAGTATGGTTCTTAATCAGGATGCTTGCTGGAGTGCCCTGAAGAGAGTTTTCAAAATACAGTCATGCGCTGCATTACGATATTTCATTCAATGAGGGATCACACATACAATGAGGGTCCCAGAAGACAGTAATGGAGCTGGGAAATTCCTATTGTCTAGTGATATTGTACGTAACACATTATGTGTCTGTGGTGATGCTGGTGTACATGAACCTATTGTGCTGCCAGTGGTATAAAATTCTAGCACACACATTTACATAGAGTCCGTAATACTGGATAATGATAATGACTGTCACTGTTTATGTCAATATTTACTATACTGTACTTTTCATTGTTTAGAGTGTATTCCTTCTACTTATTTACAAAGAAAGTTAACAGTAAAACGACCTCAGACAGGTTCTTCAGGAGGAATTCCAGAAGAAGGCATTGTTATTATAGGAGATGAGAGCTACATGTGTGTTACTGCTTCTCAAGACCTTCCAGTGCGACACGATACGGAGGTGAAGAGAGTGAAACTGACGATCCTGACCCTGTGTAGGCCTAGGCTACTGTGGGTGTTTGCATCTTAGTTTTTGGTACACAAAAAATTAAAAAGTAAAAAATAATGCTTTTTTAACAGAAAAAAACTTAGAGAATAAGAAAATATTTGTATATAGATATACAATGTATGTTTTAAGTCAAGTGTTACTACGAATCAAAAGTTTCTAAAGTAGAATCGTTAATTTATTATTGAAGAGAGAAAATGTTTCTAAAAATAAATTTAGTGTAGATTAAGTGTATAGTGTTTCTCTCTCTTTTTAAAATTCTTTTTGAGATGGAGTCTCACTCTGTCGCCCAGGCTGGAGTGCAGTGGCACAACCTCAGCTCACTGCAACCTCTGCCACCCGGGTGCAAGTGATTCTCCTGCCTCAGCCACCCAAGTAACCGGGACTATAGGCACATGCCACCATGCCTGACTAATTTTTTGTATTTTTAGTAGAGGTGAGTGTGACATGGTAAAAGCCCAATAAAACTGCATACCTCAACCATACCTCGGCTTTCTGTTGAAACTGCTCTCTGTAACCCTAATGTGACAGGCAAGCAGTCCAAACCCACACCATCTTGGCCCCTGCGACTTGTAATAAGTAACTAAGGTCTGTAATTTCCACCCTATCCAGACAATGTGCAAACTAATGCTTGTCTTGACTTCTGCGAACCACTTAAGTAACAATCAGAATGTCCAAAGCCCCTCACCCTCATCTCTGCCCAGGAGGTAATTTACAGAATGTCCAAAGTCCACTGGCCCTTAGAATGTCTGAAGCCCCTCACCCCTCACCCTCACCCCCGAGGTGGTTTACGGGCATAAAAGGTCTTAACGCTCTCCTTTCGGGGCCACGGGTTGGAGAGACGCAAGTCCTCCGTGGCGGCCTGCAATAAAGACCCTGCAATTTAGCATACCTTTGTCTTGGTGTTGACTTTCTATGCTCGCTCCAGTATAACAGCGAGGTTTCACTGTGTTAGACCGGACGGTCTCTATCTCCTGACCTCGTGATCTGCCCGCCTTGGCCTCCCAAAGTGCTGGGATTACTTTGGTATGAGGTGTGAGCCACAGTGCCCGTCCAGTATAGTGTTTCTAAAATCTTCAGCAGTGTACAGTGATATCCTAGGCCTTCACACTCACTCACCCTCACTCACTGGCTCACCCAGAGCAACTTCCAGTCCTGCAAGCTCCATTCATGGTAAGTGCCCTCTACGGGTATACCACTGTTTATCTTTTATACTGTATTCTTACTGTATCTTTTCTTTCTTTTTTTTTGAGACGGAGTTTCGCTCTTGTTACCTAGGCTGGAGTGCAATGGTGTTATCTCGGCTCACCGCAACCTCCGCCTCCTGGGTTCAGGCAATTCTCCTGCCTCAGCCTCCTGAGTAGCTGGGATTACAGGCACGCACCACCATGCCCAGCTAATTTTTTTGTATTTTTAGTAGAGACGGGGTTTCACCATATTGACCAGGATGGTCTCGATCTCTTGACCTCGTGATCCACCCGCCTCGGCCTCCCAAAGTGCTGGGATTACAAGCGTGAGCCACTGCACCCGGCCTTACTGTATCTTTTCTATGCTTAGATATACAAATACATTGAATTACAACTGCATATAGCATTCAGGACAGTCACATGCTAGGTTTGTGGCCTAGAAGCAATAGGTCATCATACCATATGGCCCAGGTGTGTGGTAGGCTCTACTCTCCAGGTGTATACACATTCTACGGTGTTCACACAGAAATGACAAAATCACCTCACAATGCACTGCTGAGGACCCATCCCTGTCATGAACAAGGCATGACTGCCCTTGAGGGTTTGACACAGTAGGCAGATTTTGGAAGAGCTCCCTTTGCCTTCACATGGCTACCCACACCACACCATAAAAGAAATATGTTCCACTTTTCAGGTCTCTGCAATTTTGAAAGGTTCAGAGTCTAGAACAGCAACTTCTCCATGGCCTCTAGACAGTGACAAGGTGAGAGCTTTCTGTTCCTGCCCTGGCTTTGGCCACAGAACTCTCCAGAGGCTGAGAAGAGGCCAGTATGCAGGGTGAAGCACAGCTAGTTTGCTGCAGAAAATGCAGAGAACACCCATAGCTTTCTAGGGCAGGTGTTCGCCTGAGTACCTCTCACCTCCCTCCTAGGGTGGGGCTGAGCCACAGAGGCCTGAGGGTTGAGGGCCTCCTGGAGAAGGAGCAGACAGGGCCCTATTTCCCATTCCTCAGGGCATCTTGTCCCAAGGTCCTCCCACTTCTCATTCCTCCTGTCTCTCCCAGCCTGCTCACATCTAGGTGTGTTTGGTGGGCTCCCATGCAGGGGTCCCAGTATCTCCCAGGGGGCATGATGGGCGGGTGCTCCCATCACCCTACACGGACACCTACACAGGACAGCTATTTACATTGTGGATTCAGCATACTGAACCGCAGAACAGAAAATCAAACTGGCAAGCAAATGAGGTGAGAATCTTTATATTTTGAAAGGATTCCTCACATTAAAAAAGGGGTCTTAGGGTACCTTTCAAATGTTATCTTCCCAAATGTTTGCTTACAGATCATTATATTCTTAACAAAAGGAGAAGTGAAGAGCTGAAGTGCTCCAAGTCAAGGACCAGGAAATCCTCCAAACAGAAGCAATGCTCGTTAGTGAATGGCCTGAGGTAGGTTGTTATATGAATGAAGGGATACATGAACAAATGCATACTTGGAATATGTATTTTTTTCTTTTTCCTATTCCGGACTATAGTGATATCATGAAAACCCTAGATTTAAATCGAGAAACTGATTCTCAAGCTAAAGATCGACACAAGAGCAACAGCATCTATTAAGTCCTTCTATGGCTGCTATTTCTTTATTTTTCTAATTCCCTAGTTCTTTTGTTTTTTAGTTTTTGAGATGGAGTCTTGTTCTGTCACCCAGGCTGAAGTGCAGTGGCACAATCTCGTGTATATACATTCTATGGTGTATATACATTATATACTCTGATTCTGTAATTCTAGAATAATAAGAAGTTGATAAGATAACATTTCAAAGGGACCCTAAGACCCCTTTTTTTAACTTATCAACTAAAAACTAAAATCATAAGAAGCATCTACAGAGGGTAGCTTTGTGCTAGCGCTCACTCCAACCTCTGCCTCCTGGGCTCAAGTGATTCTTGTGCCTCAGCCTCCGGAGTAGCTGGGACTACAGGTACTTGCCACCATGCCCAGTTAACTTTTTTGCATTTTTAGTAGAAGTTTTGCCATGTTGACCAGGCTGGTCTTGAACTCCTGACCTCAGGAGTGCTGGGATTACAGGCGTGAGCCACTGTGCCCGGCCTCTGATTCCGTAATTCTAGAATAATAAGAAGTTGATAAGATAACATTTCAAAGGGACCCTAAGACCCCTTTTTTTAACTTATCAACTAAAAACTAAAATCATAAGAAGCACCTACAGAGGGTAGCTTTGTGCTAGCGCCCAACTCCCCCTGCCCACCCAGTGATGGCTACTGTGTATTAAGGGTGCAGTTTGTGTTTGGCTTTATGCTAAGGGCTTTGGAAATATTATCTCACTGGTGCTCACAACACCTGCATATGAGGTGATTTTGTAGCTTCAGTTTACAGATGAGGAGATGGAGGCTCAGAGAGGAACCAGTCGATGTGGTATAGTGGTTTCCTGTTTGGACCTTGGGCACAGCTCCTGGCTTTTCTTCTTGTGGCCTATGCGAATGCTACACTCAGAAAACACTGAGAGCTCAGTTTCTTCTATAAAACGGCAGATGACAAATGCCTCCCTCTGAGGAATGCTTTGGGGAAAACCACAAGAAACCAGGTGTGATGGTCACTGACCCAGGATAGGCACCTGCAATATGACCCAAAGATGAGCTCCTGTGTGCACTTCTGCCTCCCCGAAGCTCGTTTCTCAAATTGCTCATAAGGTGGACCTCGGATGTAAACTCAGGCACTTTAAGAGCCTGGAGAACCTTGGTTAGGTGGCCCATCTCATTGCACCAGAGATGGTGGGATGTCAAGCCAGTGGTGGCCGTGACTAGAGAAGGTCATCAACTGGAGGTGTCAGACCCCCGACATCATCTAACACACCTGCACCCATTGGGGTGGTGGGCTCCGTGTCTCTCCCCTGTTGGGCCAGTGACTGCCCAACAGAGAGCAGATCCAGGGCCACCACCTTGCCTGATGATTCTGGGCTGGGTTCTCCCCAGGGGCTCCAAGGGTGGCCTCCTCCATACTCAGGCGGCTCAGCCAGCTCTCAGACATTGTACCTGGTTTTAAAACCCCCAACCCTCACTACCTGCATCCTCTTCAGGTTGGGGAAGTCTCCAGGTGAGATCTGGTGCTCCCGCTCGATGCGACCATAGATCTCAGCCAGGTTGTTCACCAGCTCTTTCTTCTTGTTGTCCTTCCCGAACACCGAGGGCATCTCCTTCTTCAGAGAGCTGATGATGTAGGCGTGGACCTGACAAACAGGGCCAGAGAGAAGCCTTCACATCAAGACCCTGGACGATCCCTTCCTTCTAGGATGGCTCTCACCCCATTGCTAACCCTACATCCCTCCCGCCTCCCCCTGCTCCTACTTCTGAAATTCTTTCCACCTCTACTAACCTCATGCCTCCACATTGCTTGGAGGGCTGGGCTGTTTTTCTGTTATGGACAAGGTGAGGTTGTGGGGAGCTATGGAAAAGGCAGGATAGGTAGATAGGTAGTCGTATTACTGCTGCTGCTGCTAAAGACAATACCAACAGCTGACATTTGCTGAGCATCTCTGAAGCTGCCAGGCACTGTGATGTTGGCTTTGAGACTCTCTATTTCACTTTGTCCTCCAACAACCCCTTCATTTTATAGATGCAGACAGAGGCATAGAGAGACTACCAGCCTTGCCAAGGCTGGGAATCCCACAGACAGTAAACAGTGGAGTCTGATCCAATCTGGCCCTCTGATCCCAGAGCCTGGAACCACAGCCCTCACACTATCCTGCCCCTTGGTGCCACACACATGACGAGGTGGCTGCAGGACATTCTCCAGCCCAGCTATTGGAGGTAACAACCCTCACCTCCTGCAGCTGACCCCCAAATTCTTGGCCCCTGCCCAAGCTGCCCACCTTCCAGGGGGCTGCCTCACCTTGGCCAGCCTGGCTCTCTTGATGAGGTCATTGAGCTTGCGCAGGGCAGCATTTCGGGGCAGACTCTGGATGTCCCTGAACAGGTCCTGTTCCTCAGCCTCAAAGAGCTTCCGGTTGTCAGGGATGAGGAGGGGGTGGGACCAGAAGGAACCAATGTAGACCCGGATCACCTCCGGGGTGTTTACGATCTTCCCCAAGGACCACATGAGGGCCCCGTACACCCGCATCAGCTGCTGCGTCTCGATTTGGTCAGCTTTGTTCAGCACCACCCGCATCTTGTCCTCGTGGTTCTTGAGGGCTTTGATGACTTCTGAGAACTCATCAGAGATGTCCAGTTTGTGGGCATCGAAGAGCAGAATGATGCGGTCAACCCGCTCCGCAAACCACTCAAGGACAGCTGCAAAGTCATACCCTGCCGGCAGAGGGACAGTCAGGGGCTGGAGCCTTTGGGGTATAGGGCAGGAGTTTGGAGAAGCAGTCAGGTGCAGTAGAAATAACACAGTCTTGGGAGTCAGATCTGAATTTAAATCCTGGCTCCTCCACATTTTAACTGTTTGGATTTGAGCAAATTACTCAATGTCTCTTAGTATTTTTTCATCTAAAAATACTATTAAATACTAAAATAATAGGAATACCTAATTGATAGAATTATGAAGATTAAATACTCCTAAAATCCAGCACTTAGTAGACGCTCAGTAAATGTTAGTTCCTTTTTTTTTTTGAGATGGAGTGTTGCTCTGTTGCCCAGGCTGGAGTGCATTGGCGCCATCTCTGCTAGCGGCAACCTCTGCCTCCCTGGTTCAAGCAATTTTCTTGCCTCAGCCTCCAGGGTAACTGGGATTACAGGAATATGCACCACGCCCAGCTAATTTTTGTATTTTTAGTAGAGACAGGGTTTCACCATGGTAGCCAGGCTGTTTTGAACTCCTGACCTCAGGTGATCCACCCACCTTCGCCTCCCAAAGTGCTGGGATTACAGGAATGAGCCACCGCCCCCGGCTAGCCACGGCACCTGGCCTAGTTACTCTTATTAACATCACTGTATCCATAAGACACGACACTATCCAGCTCTCCTATCCGTGCTTACTGTATTTAGCAGCCTGCTGCAAAAGAAAGTCTAGACACCTAACCTGATACAAAAACTCAGAAATTCTTTGTAAGGTCTGAAAACAATGAAACAGTAAAAGGTAGATACTGATGATGGTTCAGACCATGCCCATCAGTGGTCTGGAAGAAATCTGCAATTCTTGTTATAAAAACATAAACTTGTTCTCACGCAGGCTCTTTCCTTTGTATTCAGCTGCAGCACAGAATTCCCAACTCTTGAAACCACAAGGGGTTTCTTCCTTAGGATGTGACTGGGACTCTGGTCACCCATAGCTTGGTCATCTAGCACTAAGCTGCTTTAGGTCAGGCTGGTTCCAGGAGCCCCACAGAAGTTGTTATACTGAATCCCAAGTAGCTGTGGATCCAGGATGGGCTGAAGTGGGAGGGTAGACCAACAGTCTATACATTCACTGACACCCAGAGCCCCAGTAGGTCTTAACTCTGTGTCTCAGGCTCCTCTGACATAAAATAGGAAGATAAGAGCTAAGATATGTCGAGTGACTTGTGGAAGGGCCCAGAGCCCATGAGCAGCAGCAGTGGCATGAGGATGGAGGTGGCAGGCTTTCCCATACTGAGTATAAGCAGGGTTCTCAGCCTCCCCTGCTGCCACTGCCCCATGGCATAACTCTGGCACTGAGGTAGGAGCCCTTTCTCAGGTTCTAATGTGATCAACCACCCTGGCTCCCCGTAGCACAAGGGTTCCAAGGGGACACTTACTGGGGACCCAAAGCTCATGGCCACCATTGAATGGGAAACCAAATCATTAGGGAAAAGCCTGCCCTGCCTCACAGAGGGAGACTAGAGACCAGTCAAGATCATCAGGCAACTGTCTTGTGAGTGAATCAGACTTAAGAAGCTCAGATTATCTGTAATGGGGGTCCTAACTTAGCCTGCATCAGAATCCCCCACAGGGCTTGTTAAAACCTGGATGGTTGGACTCTATCCACAAAGTTTCTGTTTCAGTAGGTCTGGCGCAGAGCATTTCTAACAAGCTCCCAGGAGATTCTGAGGCTGCTGGTCAAGGACCACACTTTGAATACCACTGGTCCATAAAAAGAACAATAGCTAACACTTCCATAGCGTTCAAAAGGTGTGCAGCACTGACCTAAGTACTTTATAATCATTAATTCCTTTAATCCTCACCATGACCCTATGCAGCGTCATTACACTAATATCAGCCCCACTTCTCTGAGGAGTAACCAGAGATACAAACAGATAAAGTAACTTGTCTAAAGTCCCGCAGCTGGTAAGCAATGGGCTGGGACTCAAGTCCAGGAAGGTGGCCCTGGAGTCAGTGCAATGGACCACTGCACGGAGCGGGCTTTCAAAGGCTGTCACTTCAGACTAAGCTGGAGGCATCAATGAGGAGGAGCCAAGGGAGCTAAGTTTAAGAAGCCTTTCCCCCACCCTGTGGCATCTAGTAAACACCTAATGGCATACATATTTAGGACATGTGGAGGCACTGTCACAGGGGCTAGGAGGATGGGATCAGCACGGACGGGAAAACTTGCTTTGCTGCCCTAAATCTTCCTGGAGGACTCCTTTAATGTTTGTCCAGTGGCTGTAAGAGAATTCCAACCAACAAAGGATGGTAAAACCTTCCTTTGCTTACCCAGATACTGGTACTATCCATTTTAAACTCCTCTGTATTTGGTAAATGAAGTGCTTCAAAGTATTTCCATTCCCTGGTGATTTTCTCCAAGAACTATCAGCTGCTCCATTAATATACATCTCAACTAACACACGAGTCTTCTCCCCCTGCTCCTGAGGGGTAGACACATGAGGCTATGAGGAGCTTAGCAATCAATGGCCCAACTCCCTGATTTATAGAAAGGGAAACTGAGGCTCAGGAAAGGGCAGAGCTGGCCCAGTGTCTCCAGGTACCACCCTGAGGACAGTCCCTGCTTGGTGCGTCATTGAGGACCTGGTGTGAACTAGATTTTGCTTTCTCGTTCGAAGACAGGTACTTTGTCTGGGCTCAGGGGCAAGGCCCAGGAAACTGCTTCAGAGGCTGCTCTGCCCAGGAGGCAGGGGCATCATCACCCCTGCCTGGGAGATGTTCACGCAAACTCTGTGAGGTTAAGTGACTCAGCAAAGACCACCCATGGGACACGACCCCTAGCTCTCCAACTCCAAGTTCAGTGCTTTCTGCAGATGGGAAGCGGTTCATGTCATGACCTCATTTCACCCTCACATCACCCTCTGAGATAGGCAGCACAAGGAGTATCATTCTCACCTCCAGGGGAGGAAACTGAGGTTCAAAGAGGAGAGGGCCAAACAGCTGGCAAGTGGTGAGGCCAGATGACCCAGCTGTCAGCCATCCTGCCGTTCTGCACCTGGCTGCTCCCTGCCTCCCTCGTTCCCTGGCACGCAGGCCCAGCCAGTCCTCACTGGAGCCTGGGAGGCCTAAACAGTCCCACTCCAGGTAAAGCCTGCAGCCCACACTCCTCCCCTCCTTCCCTCCTTCCCTCCATCCCTCCATCCCTCCTCCTCTCCCCAGGGATGGCTCCAGCCAATTTTTATCTTTCCTTTGGCACAGCCCATGGCAAGGCTGCTGTCACCTCCCAAAGGCAGTCCCTCAGAGCTGTGGGTGGGGAGGGGCCGGAGGGCTAAGAAAATCAGGGCAGCCTGAGCCCCCTGCCCCAACCCCCACCTCTGCAAACAGCTCACATCAGTAGGGCAGCAGGGCCCTCCACAACTCCCTGCCAGGCCTCTGGCCTTCTGCTGCTCCTTATTCCCCAATCTGGATTTTAGCTGTGGCGGTGCTGCAGGAGGGGCTGCTGGGAGGACCAAGACTGAGCTGCAGCTCTCTCTCAACTGTCCAGCAAATCTCAGCCCCGTGCATTGGCTCAATGACTCAGAACAGGCTAAGGCAGACAGGGCGGCCAGCACTGAGCCCTATGCTGACAAGGTAATGGAGGTTTATAGAGGGTGAGAGAAAGGCCCAAGGCCATGCAATGCTGGGGGTCAGAGCCAAGACCTGAACTCCAAACTCAACTCTTGCATTGTAGCCACGCCTCTATCACGCTGGGGAACACAAAGGCACCAGAGAAGCTGCAGAGAAGAGAAGAGGCTCTGTCCTTGCAACACTGTTGCAATCCCTGAGGATGCCAGTGACATAAGAGGAGGCTGTGTCTGCAAAGGTTGAGGGTCAGCAATATGTCAGTGCTGCCAGAACAGGATAGACCCCTGGCCATCCCTGTCCCTGACCCCGGTGGTCTTGAGGCATCATGCATGCTCCTTTTCTGCCGCTCAGCTCACTGAAATCCTCACTGCACTGGGAGCTGGGCAGGGCAGGGGCAGCACCTCGTCCTTCTGGGCTTCCCCTGCACCCAGCACAGTGCGTGGCACACAGCAGTTGCACTGTCAGTATTTGTTGAATGGAACATGGGATCCTTGTTACACATTTTGCATCTGGGAGACAGTTAATGAGTAATCTCTGGGCCTCAGTTTTATGGTCGAGGAACCAGTGACTCAGTCATACGCTTATTGCGAGCATCAAACCAAATCAGAGGATGCAGGTGAAACCACTGAGCTGTGATCTTGGCTGTTCTGATTGCTCTGCTGTTTTTTTTTTAAAAAGTACTCCTTCTAAGCGCTAGTTCTATGAGATGGGACATGCTCGGAAGGGGTCACCAGAGGAGCACCGGCCTGGGGGAGCCCACCTCTCATTTCTGCTTAGCCGCTAATGGAATGTGTGTCCTCGGGTATGCAGCCTCCCCTCTCTAGTCCTCACTGTCTTTCCTCATCAAACCAGGGGATTGGGCTGACAACCTCTGAGCTTCCTTTCTCTGTTGACAATTCTCTGCATCTGAAACCAGAGGCATGAAGGTCGGGAGTACAGGGGGATGGATGGAGATTAGGCCAAAGAACCTTTGCAGGCCCAGCAAGAGAACGAGGCTGCAGGCTGCTGTCTTACAGGCCTCAGAGATGCCTGTGTGAAGTCCATCTCTGCCTCAGGACAGGCCAAGGGCTTCGGGAACTGTTTCTATGATTTTATAAGCAGAGGCCTCCTCCTCGCTCCAGCAAGCTGCTATTAAATTACAGACATAGTAATGCCAGTAGCTTCCAGCCAGGTGCGGTTAGGAAGACCATGACCATCAAGCAATGACTCCATGGTTCCTCTGAAGCTCAGCCTTCCTGCTCCTGGCTAACCCTGAGTCTGTGACACCTGTAGGACCGATATTTCATTCTTTACTTGGCTTGGACTTTGGTGTAGATCTAGGAATGGGGGTATCTCAAAGATATAGACGGGACCCAGTAAGAAAAAGGGTATAGGATTCACTTTTCATTTATTCGGCAAATCTGAACCTCGATTTTCTCAGCTGCAAAATGGGGATAACAAATGACTGAATGAGGAGTCTGTGGTAGAGCTGTGGCAACAGATCTGATGGCAAAGACTCTGCCTCGGCAGCTGCAGTGAGCGGCATCACAGTGGCAGGCCCCTTTTCCCTCTCTGGTTCCAGCAGTGGCTCTGAGACCCACAGCAGTAGTTCTTGAGCACTCACGGCAGCCCAAGGGTTCCTGAAATATGGACTAGTGAGTGGGGGGAGATTCAAGCCCCAGGAGACAGAGCAGAAAAGCTGCCTTTCCTGGACATCATGGCACAAGTCTGCTGGCTCTAAGAGGACTGGTCAGCCAGCCCTGGGCCTGAAGATGGGGCAGCCTGCAGGGATCTGTGGTCCTCTACAACCCCAGGCTCCAGAGGACTGGAAAGAAAGCACTTAAACATAATGCCACGCAGAAGGAAATCAATCAGACAAACGCAGTGAGCACAGCCTCCTTCATCACCCAGCGGCTTCCTTGTGTCTGAAATGCAGGGCCTGGGTCCTGAAGGGCAGCACACTTCTTTGCATTTCCAGCCGCCTCATTCACTCTTCATAATTCTCCATATTCCAGGAGGTAAGTAGGGCATCCACATCTTACATGACAGGGAATGGGGACACAAAGAGATTAGGGGGCTTGCCCAAGCTCACACAGCCAGCGGGGGGCCAACTGAGGCCTGGAACCCAGCTCCTTGACTTGCAGCCCATGTTCTCTTTCTATAACAGCTCACAGCCACGTGAGCCTGAAGCTTGGAGGCTAAGCCCTCAAACCAGGCACTTACTTGCGGTGGGTACATGCAAAAGCCCATCCCTCCCTCACAAAAGTCTCTGTCAAGATTTAAAGACATTTGAGAAAAGAGGAATAACAAGGCATCAATGTCCAAAATGTGGGAAGAGTTTGGCTGACAATGGGAAACAAATGCCACATTAGATGCAAGAAGTAATGGCAAAGAGCGGCCCGAGCAGATGGTTGGCAAGGCCTTTTGAAGGGTGTCAGGACTCAGCTGCTCTGCCCAGGCATGGGAGTGCCCACACAGGCGTGCATGTCCCAGCACATAGTCTGGGAAAACCCAGAGGCCCCTAAGTGCAGGCTCTGCTCCAGAGAGAGTCCCCCGAATGGGCTAGGAATATGGCCGCAAAGATCAGCCCAGAACTGCCAAGGTCTGAGCCCTAAAGCCCCCTAGAAGAAGCTTGGAGATGGGAGGTTTGCATTCATTCCTACCCGCTGTGCTCTTCCTGGGCAGGTGATGATAGCATGCTGAGAAGCCACGGGACTGGGAATAGGGAGACCAGAGTTCTCACTCCAGATGTGAGACCTGGGCAGGTTTTCAACCTGCTCTGGCCCTGCTGAGCTCACCTGTACAGTAAGAGGCCTGTGGGGAGGAGCTTTCAGCTGTGCAGTCTGTGGTGTCAGCACAAAGCCCTGCCCTGCTTTCCTAAGGTTGTGCCTGTGGGAATATCTAGCTGGGAAGCAGCCAGGAAATGTGGTTCCTAAACTCAGGACACTCAGCCTTCTGGAGCCCTCCCACTTCTGCCGCATCCTCGCTTCTTCCCAGTAATGAGCCTGGCCAGGGCACATCCTGCCACTTCCAGGAACTACCTCCCTGCCTGCCTCCCCTACCCACCCCAACACATCTGCATCCAGAGACACATGCTGCCCCAGGACCTCCCAGAATCAGCTTCCCCAGTACCCCATCCTTCCCACCAGACACATCACTCCCACCGGGCTCAGTAGAGAGGTCATACCCTGAGCAAGGAGGACACTTTGCTGCCCTCTAGCCTGGGGCCCCAGTGCTCCTTCCTGCGAAGCCTGAGATCTTGGAGCCCTTGGAAGCAGCTCACTTTGCAGAACAGGCAGTCTAATGTGGCCCATCCGGGCCTTTGTGCTGACTTGATAACATTACCCCTTTTTTTTCTGGTGAGACACAGCCTTGCACCAGGTATGAGGCTCAGTGAGTGGATAATCCCCTGGCGGGATTATCCCAGGGAGCAAGGGTGTCCAGTCCTGCCCTGGGCTGGCTGGAGGAAGGTGAGAAGCACCCAGTCTGCTCTGTGGCCAAACCCAGAGCTCTTGGAGCCCCAGGCAAGAAGCATGACAAAGCAAGTTTGGTTCTAAGCACACACTTGTGTAGGGGAGGAGGGAGGGCTGCGGGGAAGAGGGGAGTTGTGTATATGTGCGGGATACGTGTGGGGAGTGTGTGTGCATACGTGGGTGTGGGTGTGTGCGTAAAAGGAGGTATGGGTGGGGGAGGGTCTATGTGTGTCAGTTTAAACTGCAACTATGTGTTCTAAGGCCAATTGTGAGAAGGAAAGGCACCCCGGAAACTCTCCTTGTTTGGGGTCCCACAGATAACTGAGGGTGTCTGATGCCCTCCGCCCAACTTTCCTGGTCTCCTCAGGGTGCTGATGTCAGCACTGCCCCAGGCACCAGCAGCCCAGCTCCTAGCTCTTGACTTTAATGCAGGCTGCTTTTGCCAGCAGCTGCATTTACAGTCTGGACTCAAAAAAGCAGAAAACAAACTGGCTTGCAAAGCCACTCCTGGGGCCATCACTTCTCCCAGAGGTAGGGGGACCTGGGGATTAGTCAATGTGGGGTGGGAGGGGTTAGGAAGTGCAGGCAAGAACACCGAGGACTTAATTTGCATAAGGCATTCACTGAGGTCCAACAGACAAAGGCAGGAGAGAGGTAGATAAATAGGAAAAGAATGAAATAGGATAGAAACTGAAGAAGGCAGGAGTCCCTGGGAACCAGTCCACCACATAGAGCTGCACAGGTTGTGCACTGCACAACTACAGGGGAAACCAATCACACAGATTATTCTGGGATTGTATAATGGGTGGTGCCAACTGACAGATAAGGAGGGAGGAAGGTTGCTCATGGCGATTCAGACCCAGGGCTATGGACTGTGTTTTCATATGGTCTATGGACCTCACAAGAAGGCTGTGTGATGCATATCATTACCCCTTGCTACACATGGGGACACTGAAAATGTGACCTATTGAGACACACAGAGGTTCTAAAGCCCAGAGCTCTGAACTCCTAGTACAGCGTCCTTGGAAACCTCAGAGGCTGGAGTCCTCTCTGGACCCACTGGTCAGGCTGCCGTGGTCCTGCGGGTACACATGTGCATGCCCCCCAGGGACTTCATTCACCCTGGGAAGAGGTGGCTTTCCCCAGCCTTACTGAAGGAATCCTGAGCTGTCTGAGTAAAACAGCAAATCCCCTTTAGGCCTAAATGCAGGGCGAACCCCAGATGAACCGCTTAAGGGTGGGAATGGGTGGATTAGGAGAAGGGGGGTGCTCAGGGAAACAAACCAAAGCAAGACAGAGAAATCACCCACGCTGCCCTCCACAGGGCGCTGAGCAGGGAGCCTAGTGCACAGCACATGTGGGCTGGAAGGAAGGAGGGTCGACATCCCTGTTTCCCAGGCCATGGATTCCTGCTCCTTCTCACCTCCACAATACAGCAGAGAGAGGGAGCCAGGGAACAAAGTCCCCCGACATCCCCTTCCCAGGGAACGCTGTGATGTCCCAGAACTCACAGGCCACCAATTACAGGAATTGCTAACACAGTTTCTCAAGTCCCTCCTGACTCAGCTGCTTCATTTCCCCTCTTCGTCCCAGTCTCACCTCCTAAGCAAAGCAAGAGGTGGTGAGGAGAGAGGGCAGGGCTTTCCTGCTCAGGATGTTTAGCATCCTCCTCCCTCCCACCTGCTACAGGATGAGGACTCCAGGCTGTGCTTTCCCTGGAGGGCTGACGGGGGTTAACCTGGCCCTTGAGCAAGCTGCTGGCCTGGAGGGCCTCTCTTCCCTCTCCACTCCTGGCCAGGACAGGCTTGGCAGCTCACACACAGCCATAGTGTAGCCCCAAAGAGCCAAGCCTGGCCCTGCACCACACACCTGGCCTCATCAGAAGAGAGCTACTCTCTGCAGCTCACAGGGGCCCTGAATAGAAGCTCAGGTCTGGCACTAGTGGCCTGTACCTGGGCCCAGGGCCTGGACCACTTGGGCCTCATCAATACACAGCTGTGGGAGCACTTGCCTATCACACCATGAGGCTGTGACTTCTCCTCTGAGTGGTCTAGTCTGAGCAGTGCTGGCCTGGGCAGGCCACGCTCTTGCAGAAAGAGCAGAGGTTTCTGGGTCCCACTGTGGTGGCACAGACATGGGCAGGATGGAACTGTGTCCCAGCTGGAGCCACAGAGCACAGAGGGTGAAGGCACATGCAGATGGTCACCTACCTAGGTCCATTCAGACAAGAGTTCTAGCTGCTTCCCAGAGATCCCCAGCAGTTTCAAGCCCTCCCTTAACCACTGGCTGACTTCCAAGTGCTGATGTCGCTCCAGCCCCAGCAACTAGTTCTAATATTGGGGTGGGTATGGCATCATCTGATTTTCTTGCCAGAGATACAACACATGGCACAGAAAGGGTAGGGGGCTATGCAGGACACTCAGCAAACTGTGGCAGGACAGGCTGGGGGTGGGGGCCCAGAGCAGTTGCTTTTAGCTTCTGACAGCATCTGCCTAGCACTTTAGAACTAGAAAAAAGAAAACAATGATGAAAATGATGATGATCCATAATACCTCATGGTTACTAGGTGCTTGCTATGTGCCAGCCAGAAAAGGCTTTTTATCTAAAGCATTTCTTTTAATCTTCAAACAACTCTAGAAGATGGATAGTACTATTTCCCACCCCACCCCCTACCATTTTTCAGATAAAGTTACTGAAATTTAGAAACCTGCCAAGGGTCACTGTGCTAGGAAGTAGGAAAGGCAGGCTTAGAACCCTGCCAGCCTGACTCCAGAGTTCCATCTTCTAACCACCACACCAGGCAACCTCATTTAATGAGCAATTACCCCATATTTTTCTGGAGTGAACAGTTTTCGAAGTGCTTTCACTACCTGGTTCCCTCCTCTTAGGACCCAGAGCACTGCTTCTATTGAGCTGAATTTCTCTGTATGCATTTGGCTGTCCCGCAGAGCTGCAAGCTCCCCAGGAACTTAAGAGGCAAGCCAGGGTCAGGGCCATGGAAGGTGCCTTTTGTAGCGTGAATAAACCCAGTGAGGTGAGGCTGATATTGACGTCTTCATTTTACAGATGGGAAAACTGAGGCCAACTGTCTCCTGAGCTATGGTGGACCTGAATTCCTCTCCCGACCCCTGCTGACCCCTGCCTAGGACTGCCCCAGGTAAAATGATCCCACGCAGCACAGGAGAAGTGCTGGCTGGCCAAGGAACAGCATGGCCTTGGGTGCTTCTCTTCTGGTATATAACAGAGTGAACATGCCAGAACCATTGAAGCCCACAGCCGACACCTCTCAGGCAGGTTGCTTACCCCGGCTGATCCTCTGCTTCTCCCCAGAGAGGATCCCTGGTGTGTCGATGACGCTGATGCTCTCCAGCACAGGGTTCGGTAGCTGGGCACACACAAACCTGCATGGGCAGAGGAAACCTGGGTGAGTACCCACCTTTCATGACCCACCCCCATGATTCCAACCACCTGTCTCTCTCAGGTGAGCTGCAGGTGCATGTGGAAGGGTTCAGTTCGCCAGGGGCTTGCTCAGTGCAGGGCATGGCTAACAGCTGACCCAGGGCAGAACCCCAGTCCTCCTGCCTCTCCCCACATCCAGTGTTAGAGAACCCTGCACCTGGGTGTGTTTGGTAAAATGTTGTGTGACCAGCAGGGCTACTCCGTAGTGACATCCCATCTTCACGTGTGACCAAAGCCTGGGTCTAATTCTTATGGCCCCATCTTCAGTTTGTCCTTGACCAGCTACCTCCCTGCCTTGAGTAACTCCACTTAGCTTGGCCCTCTCTAAGAACCTCAGCTTCTTTAGAGAGTCAGTGAGAGACCCTCTACCTCCTCTTCCTATGAACCTCTAGGGACAAGTGAGGCAGGAGGGATTTTGAGGGTCTGTCCCAAAGCATCACTGTACAGAGTCAGGGTCAGGGCATCCTCCTTCTGATCTGATCCTCGTGGGCAGAGTGGCTGTGCTTCTCTGTAAATGGGTTATCATGCAACAGTAACTGAAACCCTGCTCTGTGCAAGATAATAGGCTGGGTGCCATGGCCAGAGGGTCACAAGCCTGCCTGGCTTAAAATGCAGACTCCCAGGAGCCAGGCCAGAATCCCAGCCCCAGAAGTGAGTCTCACTCAGGATCTATGCTTTGAGGAACTCCCTATGATCGTGAGGCAGCTCCTACTGTCGGGGACACTAAGATGCCCAAACCTTGATCCCTGTCTCCAAGGGGCACAGCCTGGTGCAGGAGAGGCCTACACATGGACAACCAGAATACACAGTGCAATGGGACCCTGAGAGAAGTCAGATGAAATGTTTGGAAGATTCAAGGCAGAGAGATGGCTTCCTGGAGGAAGAAGCACTGGAGCTGGCCTTGAAGAAGGGGAACCAACCAGGAACATGTATTTGGGAATCTAAAGACCAAACATCTCTATTAGGATAGCAGTCAAGTGTAATTCAAGAGAAGCAAGGGAAGGGGAGCAGACAGAGGGTGTGAAACAGGACCACTCAGCAGCACAGAGACGGGAATCCAGAAATCTAAGGGGCAGCACCTCATGGGGGCTGCAGTGAAGCTGGTGGCACGTGCAAGAGAGCTCCTCCATCCCCTGTTGTCCTTTCAGTGGACATGCCTGGCAGAACCCCAGCCAACCTAAACATCCACCACTTCAGCTGCTGCGTGCTGCTGGAGAAAAATCTCAGAACCTCACGACTTCACAGGTGCCTGCAGTAAGTCACATGCTCTCATCATTCTTCCCTGCTGATGCATATTTCTCTCTCTGTCTCTCTCTCTCTCTCTTTCTTTCTCTCACTCTCTCTCTCTCCCCAGTATTTTCTGCCGGGAATGTCCTCTCTGTTTTACATTTTTGGTGTCATTCACTCATCATTTAACGGCAAGGTCAAATGTCAACTTTCCCACAAAGGCCTGGTCAGCCCTGCTCTTCCTCTTGCCTGGGTTACCACTGGCTCTCTCCACGCTTGTGTCCACTGGACTGGATCAGCCTTATATTTCCCCACAGAACAGAACCCCAGGCTGCTAGGGGGCTGGTGTCTATTGAAATAAACATGAATTCCATCCCTTAGCAAGGCACCTGGGAGGGAGGCAGGAGACACAACCCCTCCTGTGGCCACATTCCTTTCCTTATCAATGTCTGGCCTCCAGGCCAGACACCAGGTCACTCTGGAAATGCAGGATCTTGCCTGAGTCACCTTCATTTTATTCACTGAAGTCACAGATTTAGAGAGAGATTCCTGACCCCTTAATAATGTCACCTTTTATGTGCATGCTATTTGTTTCATAACACCTTCCTATATATTTTCTTCATAAATTTTTTTTTGTAAAATAAATGTACATGGTAAAAAAAAAAAAAAAAACATGGTTCAGCAAAGCATAAAATGAAATAGGAAGGTCTTTCTCTTCTCCATCCTTCTGCCCTCCTCAATTCCACTCCCTAAAGGGAACCACTGTAGGCCAGGTACAGTGGCTCAGGCCTGTAATCTCAGCACTTTGGGAGGCTGAGGCAGGCAGATCACTTGAGACCAGGAGTTCATGACCAGCCTGTCCAACATGGTAAAATGCTGTCTCTACTAAAAATACAAAAATTAGCCAGGCATGGCTAATTAGGTGGCACATGCCTGTAAACCCAGCTACTCGGGAGGCTGAGGCAGGAGAATCACTTGAACCTGGGAGGCAGAGACTGCAGAGCTGAGATCACACCACTGCACTCCAGCCTGGGCAACAGAGCAACACCTTGTCTCAAAAAAAAAAAAAAAAATTAAATTAAAAAAAAATGTTACCACTGTAAAGAATTATATATTTTTCTTTTCTCTCTCAGATTTTCTTCACACAACATTTGCAGGATTGGATTATGGCAATTTACATTTTATCACTTTCTACATGAAGATAATAATATTCAAAGAGGTTAAGTGTCTTTACCAAAGTAAACCACTCCCACCCAACCTCACACACACCTCCTGATTTCAGTACATTTAACAATAGCGTTAATGAGACTTGCTGGGTTTGATTAATGACATAAGGGCACTCAGCTCTCAGGAATGCACCCAGCGTTATAATGGCAATCATTTAAATTCTGTTATCATAATAGACTCTATGCTATTACACATAATACAATACACTGTATCATTATAAGCACAATTATCCCAAAATGGCATTAACCACTAAACGTGTACTCCTCTCTTGCAACGATCCGTTTCCTCTTGTTTTCCCCGGCATTTCCCTTCCCTCCCCTGGGGTCCAGCCCCTCCTCTCTGCCTTCAGATAGGACGACGCTCCTCAGCTGACTCACCATCACTGCAAACGCAACGTGTTCAAAATGAAACTCATAGCCTACTCCCTTGCTCAGATATCCCCACTTCTGTTCATCTCTGCTGACTTGCTCTTCTGAATCATGCTCATTCCATCCCCTCCATTTCTGCATTTTAGCATCTTGGGCATCCAGGACCTCCTCACTCAGTTCCAGGTAGGAAAGACACCCCTGGACTCCAGGACGCCTGCCCCACTGCCCCTTATCACCGCAATTGCCTCCGCATTCTTACTAAACTGACCTCAGCTTCATTTTTGACACAAACCAAGCCCTATGCCCAGACCTCTCTGCCAGGCCAAGTTCTCAAGATTTCTCAGCGTGACCCTTCCTCTGCTCCCTGCTCTTGACCACTCAGAATTCCACATTTCATTCATGTGGTCCTCTTCCCATCCCTTTCTCAGACTGTTACTGACACCATGACACTATAGGAAAGGGCAAAGACAAGTTCATAGCTTTATAAAAACTATTCTTTGGGATAAGAGACATTGAGAATCCTTTGGGCAATGAGCCTCAACTTCTACAACTGAAAAATTACCACAGCGGATGTCTATTCCATTCACCGAACAATTAAGGAATCAAATGAGACAAGACATGGTAACACTATCACTAACTAACCTGCTGGTTACTATGTGCCAGGAATAGAATTCATGTTTTATTTCAATAGACACCAGGCCCCTAGTGGCCTGGGGCTCTGTTCTGTGGGGAACAGAGTGTTTTCTGTTTATTATCCCATTTATTTCTCCTTTCACTCCTAATATCCTGTTTTACAGATGGGAAAAATTAGCAACAAAGAAGTTTTGCAACTTGTTCAAGATCCCCCGTATGAGGCAGAATTTGAACCCAGGTCTATCTGAAGGCAAAGCCCATATTCATTACCTCTACTCTAAACACCTCCAATTAGAAAAAGTAGTTTTAAAATTATTTTCAAGGTATTTACCATGCACACGTGAAATTGGATTTATAAATATAGTAAGTGTGAGCAGGGGATCAGCCTGCTTCTGATTAAGCAGAATAATTCATTTGAAGGCTCATATTAGTTTGCCAAGTATTTTTAGAGCTTTTTCTATTCAAATCATCAGGATGATCTTGTATCTGCAAGGCTGAACTTGTCCCAGGGGAAGAGTGGTGACCTATGCAAGGTCACTCACTTCATTTAGTGGAAGAGTTACTGCTCAAACCTAAGGCTTCTGTCTTAAGTCCAGGGTTCTTTCCACCAAGTAGAAACAATATTCACAAACAGAAAAGAACCTTCGTCTGCCTCCTTCTAGTTGGATGCAAGTCCCAGCCTTTGCATGTTTAGGCAAATTCTGGGAACTATATGGAACATCCTCCTCCATTTTTACTAGGGGTAGGTGCAGAGTAGGGGAATGTGACCTAAGTTATTGTTGTATCCTTCCCTGCTTCCTGATAAGGAGGAATCAGCCCAGCATCCGTGGTTCCTGCATCGCACAACTGACTCAGTTATACTCCCAGCAAGCAAGGGACAATCTAGTTATGGAAAGACTGACAGGAGCCTCCAGGTATGGAAAAGGCACCAAGCCTCCCAAGATCCTACCTACTGTTCTTTCACATCCCATACTCCAAGAAAAAGAAAAAAGAGCACCCCAAAGTGTTGTGTTCCCCTCCACACTCACCTGTTCAAGAAGGCATTGCCGAAGGCATTGAGTTTCCTGAAGGGTTTCTTGGGATCCACCACCAGGGCGTTCCCAGGGATGATCCCCTCCATGTCTCCCTGCATCACCGCAATGAAGGAGTCTGTGGTGGGCTCAGGCCCAATCCTCATGCCTGGGAAATCCTGTTCCAGCAGGTACCTGGCAGAAAGGAGCACAGTCATAATGCACGTGTTCTGCTCAAGATCAACACAGCATGTCTACTATAAGACAGACACCATGCAAGTCAGAGGGGAGGGCAGAGCTGCAGCAGCAGGATCTCACGGCCGAGAGAAAAGCCTGCTAGATAATGGAGTCCAAAGAACTTTGTAGTGGAGGTGGACTTTCAGCTGATCTTAAAATATTCTGTTTTTTGGTCCTTATCTTTTTCCTTTTCTCAATTAGTTGGGGGCTGGGGGGATGGAGGAGCAAGATTTCAGCTTAGAAACAAAGCTTGGATTGAAATGATTCTTACACAGAGTATTACAGACTCCATAACTGAAAGTAACCCGCTGAGTACCCACACAAAGGCATGGTTAGAACTAAACCATTTATAGACTCTGCTGGCTTTTCATAGGTCTTTATTTAACCAGTTAGCTGTTTAATATAAAAATAGCTTATATGATAGAAAATACAAACAATATAAAAGGTACACTATGAAAAATGAATATCCATCTTATCCTACATTTTTAGTATCTGTGTTTTGTACCCTGTATCCTTCTAGAAACGTCCCAGGCATACAAGTACTATGTTATTAGGTGTTCATACACATCTACACATTTATGATCTTATTTATGTATTTTTTTAAGATGGAGTGTCACTCTGTCGCCCAGGCTAGAGTGCAGTGGTGTGATCTCGGCGCACTGCAACCTCCGCCTCCTGGGTTCAAGCAAGCCTCCTGCCTCAGCCTCCTAAGTTGCTAGAATTAAAGGTGCCCATCACCATGCCGAGCTAATTTTTTTTGTATTTTTCATAGAGATGAGGTTTTGCCATTTTGGCCTAACTGATCTTGAGCTCCTGACCTCAGGTGATTGGCTCACCTTGGCCCCACAAAGTGTTAGGATTACAGGCATGAGCCACCATGTCCGGCCTGATCTTATTTTATTTTGAGACAGAGTTTTACTCTTGTTGCCCAGGCTGGAGTGCAATGGCACAAGGTTGGCTCACCGCAACCTCCGCCTCCCAGGTTCCAGCGATTCTCCTGCCTCAGCCTCCTGATTAGTTGGGATTACAGGTGCCTGCCACCACGTCCAGCTAACTTTTTGTATTATTAGTAGAGACGGGGTTTTATCATGTTGGCCAGGCTGGTCTCGAACTCCTGACCTCAGGTGATCCACCTGCCTCATCCTCCCAAAGTGCTGGGATTACAGGTGTGAACCACTGCATCCGGCTGCCTGATCTCATTTTTTAACATAGAAGCAAACTGCACACCTTTCATTCTTTCTTTATTGTCATTATCCATTTAATTCCAACTTTCAAAGAAGAGACTACATTCAAAATGCCGTATGTAGTACCTGGCAAAAACGGATATTTTCAACAAATGAGTCTTCTCTTGTGCCCTTGGCTATTAGGCAATTTCATTACAAATGTAATAGTATATGGTGGGATTCCCAGATAGAGATTATAATTGTGCTATGTTTTAAAATATGTGTTTGGTTTCTTACCTGCGCTACCTAAATAGGTGTCAAAAGTCACCTTTTATCTGTCAATGCCTTTCTTCTACACCCAACACACACACACACACTCCCCCGGCAACGTACACATGCGTCGTAACCACGAAGGATGCTGTATGGTGAACAGGCAGGAATGTACAGATCCCATGATGATTACAGGAATATTATCAATGCACACGTTTATTTTCATGCTTAATATGTTTAGGACACAGCAGGACAGATCTATTCCTCTTAATGACAATGCAGAATTCCATTCTATGGATTATCACTGGCTAATTTAATGGCCACATTGCTGGTCATTTAAAATTTTACAAATAACTGAACTATTTCAGTTCTTCGTAGATGGAAGAAAAATGGCAGTAGGGGAGTTTACACATTATCCCAACCAGAGAGGTAAAGAAGAGGAAGGGAGTTTGTTTATTTTTATGGAATGGTTTTAAACATGTTCTCTTTCTGTCCTTTAGTTGGGCCAGGAAGGAGCCAGAGGTCCAAGATCTGGTCCTGTTTACTCACTATGCAGCCTCAGGCAGGTGCCCTCCCCTCTCTGTGCCCCATCCTCTGTTCCCTTTAAGAGACTAGACAATGTGATAGCTCAGGTGCCTTCTGTTCTAAACATCTGCTCCCTGATCTGCTGACTGAGGGATGCATTTCTGGGTGGTACCCACCTGCAGTCACTCACACCTCTACAGCACTGCCCCTTGTTGGTGGCCACTCCTGAAAGGACAGGGGGATGGTGAGCAGACTGCTCCTCTGAGCTTCTGGCTGTGGCCCAGGAAGGCAGGTGACTCTCTACTCTTCTCTGCACCTTAGTGGTGAGAGTCCAAAGTCCCCTGCCCCTCTTCATAGCCCCCTTTAGAAGTCAAGAGGCACATGGCCAGAAAGGGAATGTGAATGCCTCTAAGAGCCAGCCAACCCTCCAGGAGCTCAGAACAGCTTGGAGCCAAGAAGCAGGAGGCTGGGCTGAAGGAAGGAGCTCAGAACTACCTTGGATTGGGACCGGCCAGAGGAGAGCCCTGGGCATCTTCCAAGACCTCGATGGACAGGAGCTAAGAGATGTTGCCCAGCAAATGCAGGCCCTTGGGGTGAGCTCTCCCTGAGTGCTGAGAATCTCCTTCCTGCTTAAAACCTTGGAGGCCTGTAGTTATGCTCAGAGGGAAGAGCCGGGGGGTCCTCAGGAGAAGAGATGTCAAGACAGAGCCTGTTAAGTTGGGAAAGAAACTTGGCAATCTCCTGGTTGGTAGTCTTCAGCCTGCTGCACATCCCAGCCCCATGTGGGGCTTTAGCTCTAGATGTCCATCAGGAGTAGGCCCTGGACATTGCTACTTCTCCAGGCTACCCAGCTGATTCTAGGTCCAGCCAGTGTTGGTAACCTACTCTGGACTCAGCCCTTCATGTGACTGAAACAGGTGCTGACATTCCACAGCCTTTCCACATGTGGCACATTATGCTAACTGTTTTGACAACAGCATCTCCTTCAGTTCTCACAGCAGCCCTACAGATAGGCAGGTACTGGGGAAACTGAGGATTAGACGGTTACATGGCTTCTCAAAGCTAAATAACTATAACAGAGTTGGAGTCCACACCTACATCAGTCTGACCAAATCCTTTACTCTTCAACTGTCTATTACCCTGAGGAAATCACTGCCCAGTGAGCTGATGAGGCCCCACAGGCAGATAGGGCAGAGCTAGTACCAGAGGCCACATCTCCAGGGCCCATGCCCTAGCTCTCTGCCCATCCTGTGACTCCCTGAGTTAGGCCAGTGTGGGTGGACTGCAGCAGCAGGCACGGTCTGCACAGAGGAGTGGTGGCCAGGGAGGCTCTCAGGCCTTCCTCCCACTCATCAACATCCCATGTGTGTCTCTGAGCATCGTTCTGAGCTGCAAATTTACTCTGCAGTTCCATGGTAGTAAAAGGTAGTTGCTATAGACTGCCCCCAAGGAGGAGTCTCGGCAGCCAGTCCTGGAGGAAGGAGCCGGAGCCCTCCTGTCCAAAGGCCACTCAGCACGCAGGGCACAGATAGGTTTCAGGTTGCCTTGGGAAGTCCGTCATCCCTCCAGATCCCAGCCCAATAATCAGAGTATGAGGGCAGAATCTCCTCTGGTCAGAGGATCACTTTGAAAGCTGGTGCTGAGAATGTGATGAGAGGGAATCCTAACAGCTGCACCCTTGGCTAGCACTTCCTGCTTTCTCAGAATACCTTATCCTTTAGAGCCTCCTGGGAGAGGCTAGGAATCTCAGTGGCCTGGGACCAGCCAACCTGCTTTCTCTTTCTTTCTTTTTTATTTTTGAGCTGGAGTCTCACTCTGTTGCCAGGCTGGACTGCAGTGGTGCAATCTCAGCTCACTGCAACTTCCACCTCCTGGGTTCAAGTGATTCTCCTGCCTCAGCCTCCTGAGTAGCTGGGACTACAGATGTGTACCACCATGACAGGCTAATTTTTGTATTTTAAGTAGAGATGAGGTTTCATCATGTTGGCCAGGATGGTCTCCATCTCTTGACCTTGTGATCCGCCTGCCTCGGCCTCCCAAAGTGCTGGGATTACAGGTGCCAACCTGCTTTCTCTAACTATGAGGGCTATGCTCTTCGGGGGTACTTAACTCAGGGAACCTCAGTACCTCCCTCAGTAACATAGCAGGTAATCGTTCAGACTGACTGACTACCTGCGATGTGCTGGACATTGTTCTCAACTTTCCATGGATTATCTCATTTCACCTTCCCACATACTATGAGGTGAGGACTATGCTCTTCCTCATCAAATGGACCTAATATGAAAACCCACCTCACAGGGTGTTCTGAGGATTAAATTTTTTGCAGCCATTAAGCATTTAACCAATACCTTAAATTCCCTAGATTATCATTCCATTTGATGGAGGAGGAGATAAAGGTTTAACAATGTGCACTCAGTAAATAGTAAATGCACTCAGTAAATTGTCACAGGACTAGGATTTAAACCTGGCATTTGGATTTGAGTTCACACTTCTAACCACTACACTTACTCCTCTTTCCTGTCTTGACCAGGAAATGCAGCCTGAGTACAGGCCAAAAGGGTTGAGCTCTCTTTTAGAACAATGAATGGGACTAGAAGACCACAAAGAAATATGGTTTGGCAGGAGGCAGGCAGGGCCAGGCCTTGGAGGAGAGGCGAGGCTTTGTGGCCCACAGACACAGGAGTATTGTCATCTCTATAAATATCAACCCTTGGGTTCCCTGCTTGGCCTCAGTGACTGGAGTGTGGCATCCCAAAGCTGTTGCTATTATGTGATCAGAGCAGGTACCTAGCCCCATGGGCTCTAAAAGGACACTTTTGGAATTTACAAACAGTAGGGCAAGATTACCCCGCCAAGCAACCCTTCATGAGAAAGATTCCACCCTGATCAGGAAACCCCATCCATCTTTGCCTGCCCAGGCACCCGACCTGGTGAGTGTGTAGATGACAAGCCCTAAGCAGGGCTCTTCAAGGGAGCAGCAGCAGTGGGGTGCAGGAAGCAGGGATCTTCAAAGGCCCCCAGGAGAGTGGAAACAGACAAGGCTGAAAAGAACCATTCTGAGGCAGCCTCAATAATGCCCAGAATGAACAGGGCCAAACAGCAGTGATGAAGGATCGTCCTCACACAGGCGTCTCAAATTCCACTGAAGAGGGACGTGGTGTTCTCAGCAGATGAGTGAAGGATTCCCAGCCTAGCAGGGTGGTTTCCGGGGAAGTTACAGGGCTGCAGCCCGAAGTGGTCAGGCAAGGTCCTGGGGTTTGTCCTGCTAAACCCACATGACCCAAAACTTGCTGACCACACATGGGTCTGGGGAAAAACTGAGTCTAACGAGGCCACCAGCAAGTCCAGGAAGCACAGCCTGGCAGGGTAAATTCTCAGGGACATTTGGGTATGGCTTACAGCAGCGGGTGCTCCTGTAACAAAGCCACCACTGTGTTCAGAAAGGAAAAATCTATTGAGGAATCTCATGCACTGATTCTTTATGGGAAGCGATACAGATTGCCTCTGTTGCCAGGAGAAAGCATTCCCACAGCAGTGTAAAAAAAGAAAAGTTAATTCAGGCCTGGGTGGGAACAGCTGAGACGGGGATGCACGAGAATGAAGGGGGACAGGACAGGCTGAGTCCAGGACGATAATACTGCCCTGTCAGCCTCATGGGGTTTGAGGGAGACTATAGGGCACCCCACAGACCCAAGCAAGGAAGTGGATGGGAGACTCTCCACAGCCAAGTTGAGGCATGAGTCAGCCCTGTGTTCCCTGGAGCAGCCATAATTGGCCCTGTTGATAGCACCCTCAGCCATACGATGAAGGGATTCCAGCACAAAGGAGAATCTGGTGGCCAGATAGTCCAGCCTCCCCGTGACAGGTCAGCCTGCCCAGGGCACTACCCGTACCATCCCCAGAGCTCAGCACTGTGACTCTTGTCCAGCCCACCCCTTTGTGCTGGAGAAGGGCCTCCCCTGGCCTTCCTGAAGGTCTGCCTCTAAGTCTCATGTTAGAGAATCTGCTGGAGGAGGAGAGGAAATGATAAAGCCCCATGCGCGGTGCCTGGGGCACAACTGCTGCTAAATTGGTTCTGCTTCCTTCCGAATCCCATCTGTAACGATGCAAGGCGGTTATTACTATCCGCATAGTATGGATAAGGAAACTTTGGGTCAGAAAAGGGGGTGGCCTGACCTGTCAGACCTTCCTAACCAGGTCTCTGGGCAGGAAGTGGTGGAGCTAGAATCTGCTGACTTGGGCTGTGTTCCATGGCCTTTGTCCCCTGTCAGTAGTAATGGGAGGGAGAGCTTTCCCCAAAGGTCTTTCTCCTCCCAGTAAATGTTTTTCCTGATGACCTCCAGGCACCTGACTTTCCAGGCAGCTCCTAAGCCAGGCCGAGGCAGGCAGACACAGTTCCTCCGGCCTAAGACCTTCTGCTCCCTTATGTAACACTCAGGCCTTGTAAGAAGCAGGTGGGTTTTTACCCAGGCCCCTTTAGAGACCCAGCAGATCAGAACCCTGACAGAAAAAGAGCTGGTGCACCCTCACCCTCTTGGAAAGCAACTTCGAAATATGACTCTTAATATGACATCCCCTGGCCTTGGGTGGGGAACAGGGCTGAAGGTGGTGCGGGACTGTGCCTGGCAGGATGGACTTTGCAGTGAGTGGGTCTACTGGGGTAGTGGCCCTCTTACTCTAACGCCTTGGCTTTCTGGAGAATCATCTTTCCCAGCACAGTGGAGCTATAATGCCTGGGGTGGGGATGTCAGGGTGGTGATGAGAGCTGAGGCAGCCACAGGCAAATATCAGATCACCTTTGGGGAGGAATGTTGCAGAGTCTCCCAAAGTGGGAGAGGCTGAAAGGGCCAGCTCAGTAGCCCTCACGGTGGACTCTCATCCCAGCAGCCCCACCATGTGCTCATGCCTCAGAATCCAAGTCACATGAAAGAAGGTCTGTGCAGCCCTCCAGACCAGCCCAGTCTCCCTATAGAGCACAGAGCAGCTTAGTTCTGCAGCCCTAGGCCCCACAGCCAACCCGCTAGAGCCTCTGCCTTAGCCCTGCCAAAGCCCAGGGAGGCCTCCCTTATGGCCGATTGAAGTACTCAGGCCTTCCTTCCTCAGCCCCTGAAGCAACCAGCTACTCACCTCCACTACCTGCAGAATAAGGGGCCACAGAAGTAGACAGCGAGGAGTGACCAAGGGTCAGATGGTCCAAGGAAGAAGGGATTCGAGGCTGCATGCCAGCCAGAGAAATAGCCAAGGGAGAATAATAGCCGAGGCAGGAGGAAAGGCTGCCATGGCCAGAGGGACACAGAGCTACTATACTCCAAAGAGGCAGCCTGTGTTGGAGAGGGCAGCCGCCAAGCCAATTTACTGTTTATTTTATTACTCTGTGTTGCCGGGCCTTGGGCCAGGGAAGTTATTTCAGGCGAGATCACAGCACATTAATTAGTTATTAGAAGAATGTCCTTTTCTGTGTGTACTTCCTGAGACAAGAATTAGACCCCGTGGCAAGCACATAGAACAAAGTGATGGACGCTCAGGGGCAAAACGCCAAGAGCTGGGGGAATGAAGAGGCAAGGCGTTGTTTCCGAGGAAAAGGCCCCTCACAGGTTCAGGCCTGGGATGGAGACAAGAATCAAGGTGAGAAGCAGGGTTGGGAGAAGGAAGGGGAGGAGGCCTTCTGAGACCTAGGCAGGGATGCACTTACCCACCCCAGAGCAGCCTTACTTGCCCTGGGGAAGGGATGCAGTGTCAACTTACCCTCTTGGAAAGCAACTGCGAAATATGGTTCTTAATAGAAAAATTTTTAAGTTAAAAAATTATTTAAACAAAACTCTGCCCAACCCTTGACCTAGCAATTCTGGTCATCTAAAAAAAAAAAGAAAGAAAGAAAAGAAAACATACAATATATGAAAAAATATTATGCACATATTCAGAATGATTCTATGATAACAAAACAATTAGAAACAACCTAAAACATCCAAAAGAAGATTAAGTAAATGAAGACTTGTAGATACACACAATGAAATAGTATGCAGTTGTTAAAAATAATGCTTATAAATCATGCTTATAAGACAGGAAATGTTCATGGTATAAGTTAAAAAAAAAAAAAAAAAAAGCCACAGCGCCTCACGTTTGTAATCCTCAGTTCTTTGGGAAGCCGAGGTTGATGGATCACCTGAGATCAGGAGTTAGAGACCAGACTGCTCAACATGGTGAAACCCCACCTCTACTTAAAATACAAAAATTAGCCAAGCATGGTGGGCATCTGTAATCTCAGCTACTTGGGATGCTGAGGTAGGAAAACAGCTTGAACCCATAAGGCAGAGGAGCTGAGATTGCGCCATTGCACTCCAGCCTGGCTGACACACTGAGATTCCGACTCAAAAACAAAAACAAACCAGCCAGCATACAAAATTACATGTATAGTATATTCTCAACTGTGCTATAAAATAGCTACAAAAATACTGGAAATATATTTTACATATAAATTATATGCTTTATACATAATTTTTTTTTTTTTTTTTGAGACAGAGTCTTTCTCTGTTGCCAGGCTGGAGTGCAGTGGCACAATCTCAGCTCACTGCAACCTCTGCCTCCTGGGTTTGAGCGATTCTCCTGCCTCAGATTCCAGAGTAGCTGGGACTACAGGTACTCACCACCACACCTGGTTAGTTTTTGTATTTTATTTTTAGTAGATACGGGGTTTCACCATGTTGGCCAGGATGGTCTTGATCTCTTGACCTCATGATCCACCTGCCTCAGCCTCCCAAAGTGCTGGGATTACGGGCATGAGCCACCATGCTCAGCCTAAATATGTTTTATGTATAAATAAAAATAGCTTCTCCTAAGTCATGGTATTATGGGTGACTTTTTTTCTTCTTTATTCTTTTCTATATTTTCCAATTAAAAACAACTGTTTATTGGATTTTATGAGAAACAAGAAAAATACATGATTTGGTTCTGGAGGGTTCCCTGTGTTATGACCCCTCCTATGGTGCTGGCTGACACTCCCCCAAGGGGAGACTTTTGATGCATGAGCTAAATTCAGTTACTGACATGAGTGGGGAGAGGGAACTCTTGCACATGGAGGAAAAGAAAGAAGAGTGATCTGCCTCTCCCAGTCTTGCTGGCTCCCTCAGATAAGGAATCATCTGTGGCAATTTGACTGTGCTACTTTCTTAGACCCAGTTAACGGCCAGCAATGACTCAGGCAAAGCTGGGAGAGTGTCTCAGACAAAAGGCACTTAAACCTGTCTGCTGCTTGGGCATCCTCGCCTCTCCCCATCTTCCCTCCCATTCTGCAAAATGTCTGCTGGGAATCTCCTATAGCTGAGACCTGGGGGAGGCCCCGGATATGCTAAGGCACCGATGCTGTCTGGTCAGTGCTCGTACTCCAGGAAGGAGAAGCTCCGCCTAACATATGAAAGGTTATAATAAGGTATGTCCAGAGAGCCAGGGAAGGCTGTGAGAGGGCAGAGGCCATCTGCAAATGGCCTGCACTTCTCTTGAGGCATGAATGGGCCAAATGGAGGACGGGGCTCACAAAGGAAACCTTGCACACAACCCAGGCAGCTTTGAAGTGCCTCCGGCAGCAATGGGTGCTTAATAAAATAAGAAGCATGGCTTAGATCAAGGGTTCCCACCCTAAGATCCAAAGATGGCCCTTGGACCCCCAACATTATTGGGATATATATACATTTTTCTAAAAATAGAAAGTTAAGAAGGAACTGATTAGGTTACTAAACATACAAGAGCCAACAGGCCCTTCACCTCCAGATCTTGAACACCTTCAGAAATTACTTGGCTTCTTGGGTGCGGTGGCTCATACCTGTAATCCCAGCACTTTGGGATGCTGAGGTGGGCAGATCATGGGGTCAGGAGTTGGAGATCAGCCTGACCAACATGGTGAAACCCTGTCTCTACTAAAGATACAAAAAATTAGCCAGGCATGGTGGTGGGCACCAGTGATCCCAGCTACTTGGGAGGCTGAGGCAGGAGAATCGCTTGAACCCGGGAGGCAGAGGTTGCAGTGAGCTGTGATCGCGCCACTGCACTCCAGCCTGGGCAACAGGAGAAGATTGTTTAAAAAAAAAAGAGGCCGGGCGCGGTGGCTCAAGCCTGTAATCCCAGCACTTTGGGAGACCAAGGCGGATGGATCACGAGGTCAAGAGATCGAGACCATCCAGGTCAACATGGTGAAACCCCGTCTCTACTAAAGATACAAAAAATTAGCTGGGCATGGTGGCGCGTGCCTGTAATCCCAGCTACTCAGGAGGCTGAGGCAGGAGAATTGCCTGAACCCAGGAGGCGGAGGTTGCGGTGAGCCGAGGTTGCGCCATTGCACTCCAGCCTGGGAAACAAGAGCAAAACCCTGCCTCAAAAAAAAAAAAGAAATCACTTGGTCTCTCAAAGCTGCTGAGCCCTAGGCTGTGCACTCCACAAGGACAAACTCAATGTGGTGTTGTGTTGAGACGTGACCTATCGTCATGGTGCTACTTCCAGAAGGCTTGCATTACAAGGTTGATGTTAGAGAAAATTAGCACCTAGACAGTTAGTAACTAGACTGTTAACTTTTCTGCTCTTCTCACCAAACAAAGCACAGCATTTTGCATGTTGCAGACTCTCAAAGAACCAATGAATAGGAACAAGAGTACCCCTGCTTTCCAAGTCCTCTGCAGATGAGCATGCTTGACTTTGAGGGGCCACCAAACTCCATTCTCAGGCTGTGGGTGCCTGACTCTTAAGACAGAGGGCCACAGCACTCTCAATAGTTTGGAATGGCTGTAAAAGAGGCCAAGAAAAATGGCTGGTCTTGAAGGTTGGGAGGATTGAGGACCAGAGAGAAGCCTGTTCTCTAAAGATAGGAAGGATTCTCATTACTCTTGCAGACCTCTCTGAATGCAGGGCGAACAAATTGACTTCTTGAGGCTCCCTCCAGCCCAAGGATTCTGTAATTTAAGGGAATGGATGACTCACTCTCAGAGTTACAGGCGTTGAGCCAACCAACTCCTCACATGCATCTGGGACTTGCATCCCAGGTCTGCTGCCCACTCTTTCTACTGCTCTGAACAATTCATTTAACTTCCCTGTGCCTCAGTTATCTCACCTGCAAAGTCAGGAACTAGATGAGACAATGCCAATATCCCTTCCACCTCTAAGAGACTTTAATATTATTATTGAGTCATTAAGAGCAAATAAGAGAAAGGAAAAAGACAGCATTCTGCTTCTGGACTCTGCTTCTGTTGCGTTTCCAAGATACACACATAGAAGCTCTGCTTTAGAGAAGAAAATGATAAAAGGAGGACAGGTAGCATCCCCGGGCCACCTCCGTTCCCAGGCCTGCTCCCGTCAGAGCTCAGCTGCAACCGTGAGGCCCCCATGTGAGTGCCAAGTCCCTTGAAAAGAAAGGGAAGAGGTTTTGCCGGTGAATAACATGTCCCTAAAAAGTGAAGACGTGAGATATCCCCATCAACATAAGGTGCTCCAGAGACCAGGAGCTCCCCCACGGTGCCTCCTGGGCCTCGGTTTCATCATCCATAAGATGGGGAGACCAGAAATGGCTTTACACTCTAGTACCTCAGGTTGACCACTAGAGCCCAAGGGTCAAGTACAGTGGACAGGCATTGGATAAGTTGGGGAGAGAGACCAACAAAAATTGTGGGGTAAGCTTTTGACGCCTTCACAAACACATCTCTTCAGAGCCCTCAACTGAAGTCTTCCCATTGGTCCCCTGGCAGGGGTGGAGCACTAGGAGTGACCGGAGGGACTAGGCACTGGACACTGACCGGGGTGGGCTGCCGGACCCTGGGCCTGCTCACCTGATGAAGGTGGTCTTCCCCGTGGAGTACTGGCCCACCAGCAGAACCATGGGCTTGTTGTCGAAGTCGGCATCCTCCAGGGCGGGCGAGTGGAATTCGTGGAAGCGGTAATGCTCTTCCAAGGGCAGCAGCTTGCTCTTGTAGAGTTTCTTGAGCCCCTCGCTCACCGTCTGGAAGACCTCAGGGTCCTTCCTCCGGCGGTCGTCAGTACCCAGCCAGCTGAACATCGCGGCCGCCGCTCGCCCGCGGCACGCAGCCCTAGGGGAAGGCTCCTCCTCAGGGGAAGATGCCTCTCAAGGCCGGTCGGCCGGGCTCTGAGCCGCCCCGCCGTCTCACCCAAGCGCCGGGCTCAGCCGCACCATGGCCCGGGCACGCGGCTAGCGGGGCTGGGAGTGCACTCTTTCACTGTTCCTGGGACCAAGCCCAGCCACTGCTGCGTCCAGCAGCCCAGGCGGGAGGGAGGATAAATTATCTGGGCTGGAGGAGGAGTGGGTGCAGTCTTGGAAATTAAAGTCGAACCTGCAAGGAAACTGCCAGATGACGGGGTCCGAAGCCGGGGTTCCCGATCGGCCCCCAGCCCTCGCCTGCTCTGCTCTGCGTGCAGCAAGGGGTGCTTTGGCTCCGCTCCTGCAGGACTGAGGCGGCTCAGGGGAGGCGGCGACGCTGCCCAGCCCGCGGACAGCTCCGCATCCGCAGCAGCATCCTGCAGCCCCAGGCGCTGGTTTAAATGCCAGCTGGGCAGGAAGCCGGCGCGCAGAGGAAGTCCACGAGTACTGGCAAGGCCGCTCTGGCCCCACGGTCCAGGCGACGGGAAGCAGCTCAGGGCGCCGCCATGTTTGTGGGCAGGCGCTCCGCTCCAGACCTGCGTCCGCGCCTGGTGAGGGATGCTGACCCAGTCCAGTGGGAGAGCGCCCGGGTCTCAGTCCCCGCCTCTGGGGCTTCGATTTGGGAACAGCGCCCTCTCAGGGACGGCTGCGAAGACTGAGTTGACCTAGTCATCACCCTCCCTGCTTTGAATCCCCTCTCCTTCAGTTGCTGATGCTGATGCCAATTCCCTAGGAAAACAGGTACTCTAGTATTTGCGGATTTTTTTTGGGGGGAGGCATGGAAAGAAGGATCCACTATCAGGTTACACAAAATAAACAGAACTGTCACTACCCAAACTTTTAACTAAGCCTAGTGTGAAGTCCAAATCGTTCCCATTTATTTATTCATTTATCCCAGCAAAACGAAACAAGCCAGCAAGCAAAATCCCTGCAAGTATTGGGTATTTATTTATTTATTTTTTTTTTGAGATGGAGTTTCGCTCCTCTTACCCAGGTTGGAGTGCAATGGCGTGATCTCGGCTCACCGCAACCTCCGCCTCCTGGGTTCAGGCAATTCTCCTGCCTCAGCCTCCTAAGTAGCTGGGATTACAGGCACGCGCCACCGTGCCCAGCTAATTTTTTGTATTTTTAGTAGAGACGGGGTTTCACCATGCTGACCAGGATGGTCTCAATCTCTTGACCTCGTGATCCACCCGCCTCGGCCTCCCAAATTGCTGGGATTACAGGCGTGAGCCACCGCGCCCGGCCCGTATTGGGCATTTATTATAGGGCAGATACAATTTTGGAGACTGTGGATACAGAGATGAGTGCTGGGCAGACTCTCTTCTGGGAATTCCAGTGAAGGCAGACTTTAAAGAGGAGGCATGAGCAGAGGGCCATGGGAACACAGGGAGGAGTCACTCCTTTTTTGTGGCTGATTTAAGGAAGGCTTCACAGAAAGCATGACTGTAAGCTGGATCCTAAATTATGAATTGACATTCATTATTCTAGAAGAGTAAGGAGCATTTGCAAAGGCTTGAGGAATATGGGAGAACTTGGTGTGTCCAAGTCAGAGCAAACAGTTTGGCGTAGCTGGAGTGTAGGGTTTAGGAAGGTGGAAGAGAGTGAGGGAGGTCAAGCCTGAAAGGCTTTGCTGGAGATGGGAAACCAGTAACAATACTTACTAATCATTGTTACATCAACAAAATGCTCAGCATGTGTAGGGCTAAGTTCTTAGTGAACATTGTTTTATTTAACCTTCATGGCAGATCATGTTACCTCCAGCATCATACCAAGGAGAGTGAGTGGGAACACTGGCCAGGAGTAGGAAAAAGCGGTGATTGCTGTAGAGAATTTAAACCCAATAATAAATTAGCTGAAAGTCAAGCTTGTTTGTATTGGCACCATTCTAAACAGTGCAGTGATAAAACACTGCTCCCTGCCCAGCCTGATGGCTCCCATTACCCTCCCTTCCACAAATGAAGAAGGAGTAGGCTATGGACCAGGCAGGGACTGGAATACCAAGAGCAGTGTCAGGGGCAGGGACTGGAGTAGCAAAGAGGTTGGAGGCTGATATGGTTTTACTGTGTCCTGGAATAAATCTCATCTCTAACTGTAATCCCCATAATCCCCATGTGTCTAGGGAGAGAGCCGGTGGGAGGAGATTGGATAGTGGCGACAGTTTCTTTCATGCTGTTTTCATGATAGTAATTGAGTTCTCATGAGAGCTGATGTTTTTTTTTTTTTTTTTTTTTTTTTTTTTTTTGTAGAAAGTGATTTATCTAGAGAGAGAGAGAGAAACAGAAGGAAAGAAAAAGAAACGGCTAAGTCTCACGGCGAGTGAGAGAATCCAGAAAGTTGGAATCCAGAAGAGGTTTTATAAAGGGCTCTTCCTACTTTGCTCCGCACACTCTTTCCACCTTGTGAAGAAAGATGTGTTTGCTTCTCCTTCCACCATGATTGTAAGTTTCCTGAGTCCTCCCCAGCCATGCAGAACTGTGAGATAATTAAAGCTTTTTCCTTCATAAATTACTCAATCTTGGGTATTTCTTCAGAGAAGTGTGAAAATAGACTAATACAGAAGCCAAGACACCATTTAGGAAATGATTCCAAAACTTAGAAGACAGCAGCAATGGGATTGGAGAAAAGGTCAAACTCAAAAGATTTTTTTCATGGCATACAATTGTCAGATCTTGGTAAGTGACCAAAAAAAAAAAAAAAAAACAACAACAACAACAAAAAAGAATACATAAGGGTGAGGCACAGTCTAGGATGATTTTGAATTTTCTACTGAAGGGGATGAGGTAGTCAGAGAACCAATTCCACTAATTAGGGGAGGCAGAGAGAGAGAGAGAGAGAAAGAGAGAGAGAGAGAGAGAGAAAGAGAGAGAGAGAGAGAGAGCTGATTTAGCAGATAGAGATAATGTGTTCAATCGAAAACGTGTTGCGTTTGAAGTGCCTGCAGGTGCTTCAAGAGGAGTATGGTGAAGCTTCAGGGATTTCAGGGGAGGGGGGATTATCAGAGGCCAGTGCTGAATATAATTTCCTTAGTTTCATCTCAGATCTTCTGACTCCCTCCTTGAACCCCAAAACTGATCACCTCTTGTTGAGAAAGTACTCAGATTAATATTTCACCCTTGGTGTTTACATTACTACCAATATATGAACCTAAGGAGTAATATTAAAGATATGTAAGAACTCACAAGGCATGAGAATCAAACACCTGTAACAGACACTGGCCTTCCTAGTGTAGCAAGACTTGAGGCCCCGTGCCATACCTCAAGTCTTGGTGTTAATACAGTGGTGTCTGGACCTTGGAGAGGTCTGGCCCTGTCCCCAGGAAGAGATCAGCATGGCCAGTATGACAGGAAAGAAATTAAGGGTCCCCATTATGGAAATATTTCAAGATTTTATAATCAGTACAGCCATGCCATTTGTCTGCTGCTGAATGTCTGTTCTGAATATCCAAGTTATCCTGTTGACACATCTACTCCCGTCTCAATCTTGAGTAGTTGAAAATCTATCTTTTTTTAAAAAAGGAACCAATGGAGCATTTCTATAGACAGCAATAAAAAGTCATAAAAGATAATTTTAAAAAAAGATACTGTTTTCAAAAGAACAAAAACCTAGGGATGAATCTAACAAAAGATGTGCAAGATCTTTATGTGAAAAATAGAAAGATGTTCACGAAGTTCTAAATAAATGGGAGAGACATGTTATGTTCCATCATGGAAAGATTCCATGTCACAAACGTGAATTGTTTACAACATAATTGATAAATTAAATAATTGAGAGATATGATTAAAATCTAAATCTAAATAAGGTTTTCAGTGGAAACTGACAAGGTGATTCTAAAATGTATAACATATAGAACAATAGTCAAAAATAGCTAAGATATTCCAGGAGAAGAAAGAAGATAAGAAGAACAAGAAGGAGGAGGACTAGGGGAGGGGAGAAGGGGGAAGAGGGAAGAAAAAGGAGAGCGAGAAAGAGAAGAAGACAACAGTAACATAGCAATGGCAACAACTAAGTGAAGAGAACTTGCCTAGTGGACATTATTATAAAGTTGCAGTGGTTAAGATGGTTTTGGCACAGAGATAGACCAATAGAATAACGACACGGTAAATAGTTAGGACATTTGGAAGCCTGATATATACAGAAGTTGCAATAGAGATCACATCTATATCACCACAAGTTCAGGAAGAATTCCTTAAGGCATCAGAAGTACCAACTGAAAATGAAAAAAACTAAGTTTAGCAATAGTAAAATGTAAAACTTTTGTTCAACTAAAAATACAAAAGTGAATGACAAGATACTTCTCATACACAAAACCCACAAGCACATCCAGAATATAGAATTAATGCCTGTACATTGATAACGAAGACAAACATTCCAATAGAAAAAAAACTTGGCAAGAGACATAAAAATGTATTTTACAAGAGGCTACATGAATGTCCCGTAAACACAAGAAAAGATGTTGCATCTCATTAGTAATTACAGAAATGCCAAACCCCACTAACACTCCACACCCACCAAAATGGCAAAAATAAAAAAGTTGGATGATACCAAGCATTGGTGATGATGCAGAGCAATGGAAGCTCTCATAAAATGCTGGTGGGTGTGCAGGCTGGCACGAACACTTTGGGAAACAATTTAGCATTGCTTAGTGAAGCTGAAGATATCCATGTCCTATGACCTGTATCCTGCAATTCTATTTCAAGGTGTGAACTAGAGAAACTCTTGCATGTGTGCATAGGGAGATAAGTCCAAGAATGTTGATGGCAGCATTATTTGTAGCAGCAAAAAAATTATCAACAACTAAATGTCCTTCACCAAGTAAATGAATAAATTGTGCCACGTTCATATAAAATACATACCACACTGGGATCTACTTGCGGGTGGAGGGTGGGAGGAGGGAGAGGAACAAAAAGCAAGAACTATTGGGTACTAGACTTAACACCTGGGTGATGAAATAATCTGCACAACAGACTTTCATGACACAAGTTTACCTATATAACAAACCTTCACAAGTACCCCCGAACCTAAAATAAAAGTTACAAAAAATACATACTCTACAGATGAGGAAAATGAGGGAAGTGGTGCTACCGATGCCAAAATATAGTATTGAGTGAATAAAGCCAGAAGTAGGCTATTAGGTGTAGCATAATACAATTTCACCAATGTTTTAAGTCATGTAAAAACCACTCTTCATTGTTCATGGATGCATATGCGTGCATTGAGGTTTTTAAAAAGAAAAGCAAAGGAACATAAAACACTAGTCAAGAATGGGGTGTTCTCTGGAGACAAAAATGGTGAAAGGAATTGAGGATGGGTACTCAGGGAGCTTCAACTATATATACACGGTTTTGTTTCTTTTTCTTTTTCTTTCTTTTTTAAAACAGGGTCTCTTCTGTCACCCAGGCTGGAGTGCAGTGGCACCATCTCGGCTTACTGCAACCTCTACCTCCTGGGTTCAAGAGATTCTCCTGCCTCAGCTTCCCATGTAGCTGGGACTATAGGCATGAGCCACCACCCCTGGCTAATTTTTGTATTTTTAGTAGAGATGAGGTTTCACCATGTTGGTCAGGCTCTTATTTCTTAAATTTGATAATGAGTACTTGGCTGTTCATTTCTTATTCCTTTTATTCTTTATTTTTTTAAAATCTGGTCCTTGGATTCACAAAGTTGGATTTTTTCCCCATAATTGTGGTTCAAGACAAACTGTATCTGGCTCTTTTATTGTATTCTTTAAAAACTTAACACATCGTTATGTAATGGAGCCTTGACGAACCCATCATTCAAACCAAGGACTAGAAAAATTAGCAGTAATTTACATCTACTTATGTGCACCTCCCCATCCTGTCTCCTGCCCTGCCCCCTTCTTTCTAGAGGGGAACATTTTTCCTACTGTGTGTTGTTCCCTTGCTTTTAAATTACTGTTATCATACATAAATGCAAGCCGAAAGAACATATTGTTGAGGTTTAGTGTTTTTGGACTTTATAAAAAGCAGATCCTGCTGCATGTAGTGCTCCTGGAACTCGACTCTTCTCCCACTCAACATTTGTTTTCAGCCCCATCTGGCACAACAGGGCTCTGTCTCACCAGGAGTCTCTTCCAAACCGAGCACATGCCTCCTATTTCTGTCACCTGCCAGGTGCATGGGGGTTCCCAGTCAGACAACCTGCAGTACATGGAATCTGGTGTCTTTGCTGTGTGAACTTGGGGAAAGTAGCTCCACTCTCAAGCCTCAGCACCGTGAATTTCAGTCTCTGAAATAAAGATGCTAGTAGCACATTTTTCAGGGTTAAAGGGACAATGCATGTTAAGTACTTAGCCCAGGGCCTGGTCCATTGAGAGTGCTCAGTATATATTAGCTCTTAATATTATAATCACTATTACTTTTATCCACTACATGGTACTGCCTGGTATCCTATTTAACAAGCAATTTAGTAAACTATTGAATAAGCTTAGGATTTAATAGCTTTAATATTTAATAAGCTAGCACCTAGTAAGTTAGTGAGCAACTTCTTTCAGTTCATTTGTGTCTTAACTGAGGATGGCTCATTGACTCAAAGGAATATAATTGTTAGTAGTGATATCTGTGGCATTTACCATGGGTTCTTGGGGCGGACACTATGAAACAGAAGACTTTTCCATCTCTTCCCCTTCTCCCATGCAGGTACGAACCCAGGCCGAACCCTCCTTAGCTTCCAAGATCAGGTGCATTCAGGGTGGCATGAATACAGACTCTTCCCTTTCTCACCAGAACACCAGAGTCTAGCCGGAAGTAATGGGAGAAGATGGGAACTGTAGCAGCAACCTGGAATACAAGTGTGATCCCTGGCTAGGGGAGTTAGAAGATTCAGGAAGTGTGGCTAAGTGTCCACAATCCTAAGAATCTATGGCCCTCTCAACCTGGCCCAACTGCGAACGCATCCTAGTGGCCTGCCTGCAACCACGCACACAGGCACGCCTCCCACATCTGCTTCCCACTCCCCACCATGTGGGCTCCTTTGCACACCCTGTCCTCAGCCTCAGTCTTCCCTTCCCCACCCTCTGCCTGGTGGGCACCCGCTCATCCCTTCAGGCTCAGTGCAGTGGTCTGCCCTCTGAAGAGCTGAGTCAACAGCTTTCCCATAAGAAGGCTGTGCCTCTCTCTCCACTTCCAAGCTACCCCACGTGAACCTCTGTTACCGCATTCATCACATTTTACTATAATTACATGTTTAAACTGTTGCCTCCCAACTAGACAGGGCATGTCTTTGGCCTGGCGCTGTGTTGTACTCATTCTGTTTACCTCAGTTGGAGGGGAAAGTACATCAGCTCAGCCAATTCCTACTGATGAGATCTGGCCAAGTAATTTAACCTCTTTTTATGACAAGGTCCTGAGTGGTGAAACCAGGGTAAGAGAAAGCCCAAAGGCAGAAAAGTGTCAGTGGCACTGCACAATGTTGTTGTGGGGATAAAATGAAACAATGTAGGTCAAGGACTTGACACGTTTTTATAAATCTATAATAAGGGCTCCCTTATTACTGATTTATAAAATGAATAGTTCCCTTTCCCCTTGGATGACTGAGTACTGAACGTGCACAAGGAAAGGGAAGTCTGGAATAAAGACACATAGGTGAGGGAACTGTGCTTAGGAAGTTCATAAGCCAAAAAGGAGATGAAGAAAGAGGGTTTTGCTGAGACTAGTTGGTGGGTTGCCCAGGAATAACACTCCCCCTTCATACCGTCAGTACCACAGCTACTGAATTGCTGGGACGTGGCTTTCTCTTACATAGCCTCCCAGCTCTCCTGGGCAGAAAGTCAGTTTCATCCCTAGGTGCAGCAGGAACAGAGCTAACCTGAGAAATCCAACATTATACAGAGGAAAGCCCAAACCACCAGAGGCAGTGGTGTATGTCTGGTTTTAATAAGATGCTTGCTCCACGGATCAGTTTTTAAGAACCTCAGCTTTCAAAGAAAGGCAAGACATTTGCTACCTACAAGATGGGAGCTATAATTTGAAAATCTCCTAATTATCATCAGCACCTGCTTTTGTAGCACATGTGTTTCCAGAGGGTGGGAATCTGGGCCTCACAGCAATCCCGAAGGGGAAGATAAGAATGTTTCCCAGAGGGAAACTCAGGTGCAGAGAGGTAGGAAACTGCCCACACAGGTATCCGTGATTGAGCTATCTATCATCCTATTCACTTTCCCCTCAGTCCACAAAAAGTCGGGGGCAGCTTACCAAAATCCCTTGAATTCTAAAAAATAAAGGAACACTTGAGGCAGCTGATATGAGAAGAATAGGCAGGTGGGTGGTACAGAAATATCAGAGGGAGATAAGCAAGAGGCCCCCAGAGATAAGCAGCCATCACATTGGGCTCTGAGCTGCTTCTTGATCAAAGCAAAATCAGAAACAAGTTCTTAGTTCTAAGCCCAGATATATCAGCCTATCCCTGCCAGCAGGATCTCGATTGCACCATCCCACTCAACAGCCTCACTTGGGTAAGAGAAACACCAAAAGCAAAATAATCCAATGTTAAACGACCCCAGAACCAGCATGAGTTCCTGAGCACCTTTCCTCAGCTGTAAGTGTTGTTTACAGGTCTGTCTCTTTGCTAGGGGAGACAGAGGAAGTGCCTAGAGGAGAAAAGCTCTCTTTTAACTGTGCACAGGGCTGGTTCAGGCACTGAAGTTGACTTATTATTGCTGATGTGGCTTTTGACGAGCAAACAGAAAGATTAGAAATGTGAGTTACCTGTAGTTGGCCAGTTATTTTCTTACTGTTTTGAAAGAGTTTCTAATTTTTAGAGTAAGAACATTATTAATCTTTTGTCTGTGTCTAATCCAACTTAATTTTAATGTTTTGCCAATTACTTTCTCCTTGTCTCCTCTCTCTCCTACGAAAGAGAATCATTGAGATCTCTTAATCAGAATCTCATTAAAACTGTGAATTAATTTTAGGAATGACATCTTTTTAATACTTAATCATTCCCTCCAAGAAAATGGCATGACTATTTATTCACAAGTCTTTTACATCTCTATACACTTTTTATAGTTCCCCTCAAATAGGCCAAAAACATTCACTGATTATTCTCAGATATTTTATAGTTTATGATTATTACAAATGAGATATTTCTATTATGGTAACTTCTGTTTATTGTTTTATATATAGGAATGCCATTAATGTAAACAATATATATAGTTATTTTATTTACTACTTATTAATTTAATTTTAGTTAATTCTTTGGTTTTCTACTTATATAAACATCAACTAGTGTTTTTGTTTTTTATTAATACTATGTTGGTTTATAATATATATTTTATATTTTGGCTAGAATTTTCAGAACAATGTTGAAAATGAGAAAGATGTGAATATTCTTCTTTTTTTCCTGATTTTGATGATATCCTGGTACTTGTCTGGATTCTTTTTTCTCTCCCCACCTCAACTTCCTTACCCCTTGGCTTGGGCGTGATGATCTCTTTCAATATTTATTCTTTTTGGATGGATAAGAAAAAAGTATTCTACCAAAGCAAAGCATCTGGTATGTAGTATCTTCTCAGCTTTAACAGACATATATATTTGTATGTATATGGAAGCCTTCATATGTAAATGTATATGAATGTATGTTATGTACTGAGTGTTCTTTCCTGAGAGCCTGGGTAGATGGTGGTGCTATCAATGGAAGCTGAGATCACAGAACAGACTCAGGAGTAGGCAGTCAGTTTGAGGAGTTCTCTACTGATAGCCACAAGAATACTAAAGCACTCCCCTGCCTCTTCTCAAAAGGCTTTTCCTTTACAGGATGGGACAGAATTCATGTTAAAAAGACAAGACATTTAACTGATGGCACACTCCATGTGGATCAACACCGAGATGTAGTTGCAAAAAACGATGATGAGATTCAGGGTGCATGAAAACAAACAGGAAAAAATGACAATCAACATTGATGGAGAGCCTGTTATATGTCAGGTGTTCTTACATAGATGACTTCATTTCATTCGCACAATGACAGCTCAAAATGTCATTATTCTCCTAGATAAAGAAACAGAAGCGTTGTACTTTGAATGAGGTAGAGTAGAGAAGGTGTTTGTCTTTCTAAAGGGTAGGATGTTGAACTGACTGATGTGCTCCAGATGTGGTTTAATGGGCATATTTAACAGTGAGAGAACTGGTCACACTAAACTGTGTTGTGTGAATAATTTAAGGAGCTAAAATTTTAGAAGTTACATTTGAAGGGCTGTCACATGGGCTGGTAAAAACTGTGAATAGAGGGTGAGCCAAAAATAATCAATTTACTCCTGTGGTACCATGCACTTGCAAAGTTTCCGTTTCTATCTGCATCTGCATGCAGATAATCTTAAACATTCCTGTCTCCAGTGTACACTTTTCCTTTTGTCTTAGTCAGTTTAGGCTGCTATGACAAAATGCCATAGATTTGGTGGCTTATAAACAATAGACATTTATTTCTCACTGTTCTGGAGGTTGGAAGCCTGAGATCAGGGCACCAGCATAGCTTCTTCCAGGTCACATGTTGCCAGCCTCTCGTTGTATCCTCAGATGATTGATCTGGCTCCAAACATAAGCTCTTTCTAGGATGCAAACTCCACATAGTTCCAGACAGGGCAGGTCAAAGTGAAGGGTGTTATGTGTTCGAAGGCCAAGGTATGAAGGCCACCTAGGCAACTCATGTTTTCAGAGCTGCTTCCTCTTTCAAAAAAGCCCAGACTCAAAGACTTATCAGATGTCATGCTTTTCAGTTAAGGGGAAATTTGGTCTTTAATGCTTTGAAAGGCACAGACAAACCTTTCCAGAAAACCATAGGAGGAAAATGCACTTCAACATAAGTCTCTTCCATGTTCTATTAAAAACTAGCTCACCCAACTTCATAAAAGTGTGTTTTTTCTGTATATAGAGAATCCCTATATTTTAAGATAATACAAGCCTTAGGGCGGCTAGTTGACATCATTGTTAAGGTGAGGAATTCCTTTGACTGGCAGATCTGATGCCTCCATGCTAGATACATCACTTCAGAGGGTTATTTGTGAAAAACTCCCAGGAATTGGGGCGGCTACATTGGTAACTCTGCTAGAGCCCTTACTCCGGCTGGGGTGCTGCTGACTTCAAGGCACTTTGTATCTCTTTACTTGCATCTTCTGGGCATCAGTCACAATGTCTTATTTACTTTTGTATCCTTGAAATTAGTCATGGTTTATTTACCATCAGGGCTTCTTTCCAACTATACCCTAATGACATGAAACAGAAACCTTGCAACCGTGTCTCAGAAGAAAATGCAGAAACCATGCTGTTGTCCCTGGCAATCCGTTTTCCCTGTCATGAGCATCATAATGGCAAATACAAATACATTTTCTGCCAAGAAAGATAGGTAGTTTACAGGTCAAAAGGAAAGCAAAACAAACAATAAACCAAGAAAAACCAAACCCCGAAAAGGCAGATAAGCAAAAGGTAAAGCTGTGAGACACTTGGAGAAAATGATATCAGGAAAAAAGAAAGAGTCAGGAAGAGAATGGCTAGAAATATGCTCCTTAGTAGTGTATGGATTTGGACCCATTAAACAATGCTAAGTGCACAATTAACATAGAGGCAGAAAAGAAGAAATGTGCACTGTGCCTGCCTTGCCTCCCTGATCGCCGTGGCTCACAGTACTATCCCCAAGTCCTCCCCAAACAGAGCAGTCTTTGTTAATCGGAGTTCACTCAAATTATTTGTCATGAATAAATGCTCTTGAAATTTTAATTAGCTCTCTGATAACTTAGGAAAACACCCTGCTGTTGAGAAAATGGCTTGTCTGTTTGTATTTGAAACTTCACAGTGAATTTTTTAAAGAATATTTTTCTATGACAGTCTAAAAATATTGTGAGTGTGAAGGATTTAATAACTTAGGTCTTGGAATTTACTTTGAAACCTTGGAGATGACTTTTTCATTTATAAGCTACCCCACAAAGCCTCTTTTTATTATCTTGGTTCTCGAATAAATTTCTGAAGCTTGAAAGTTAAATATGGAATCACCAATTTTCCCTTTCATTCTTCTGAACTTGTTATTGTCCTTTGTTTCACTCACAAACCAAAGCCCTTCTCTTTTCTTTGTCAGATCCTGGTTTTGAAAATGTATAACCAAACAAACAAAAATCAAGGGGAAAAAACCATCAAGGAATGGTATGATTTGTCAGTTTTATGAAGCTTTGGTGCTGCTGCAGCCACCAGAGCCTGACATCCCCCATCTTTGGTGCTGCCACAAGTAACCCTGGCCAGGGCAATGCTACGCCATGGCTTTCTCGCTTTACTCTTACATTGGCAAAAGGGAGAATCAATGGTTAGAGCTTAGCCACAAGCCTTTCAGTAGTTTTTCTCATTTACAGTTGTTTTGGATACAGAACAGTTTACTTCTTCCTTAATGTGAGTTTAATGAAACCCCAAAATTAACCAGCGTGCCCATGAAGGGTCATCTTGGAGCAAGTCATTATTTACTGTCTCAAGTACTCTATTTTATTCCTCGAGTGGACTTTTTTACTTCTTATTTTAGTGCCCCAAATTCCAACAATCAGGGATTCATTTGGAAAAGGAGTTTTCTATTTTAAAAATGCAAATATTATGATGAGGTTAAGGACTTGTAATCGATTCACACAGTAGTGAGACATCAGGAGTTCAATTCCATTGCTTTCCCGTGCCCTGAAGGAATGAGAATTTTGATTAGAGGGGAAACTTTTGAGAGCAATGTCGGTTTGGGGGAGAGGCAGATTACTTAGGGCTCTTGGACTCTTCTAGAGTACGTGGGAAGGACATTAGAAGGTGCCACAGATGCATTTGACCTCCTTTGAATGTTGGCTCAAGGCTGGTCCCAAACAGAATCACAGTATGTTGTAACAGAAAGTAGAGAGATGATGAGCACAGCTGTGTTTCATGTGAATCCCAGAAAGAGGAGGTAGCTTGCCTAGCTTTGCAAAGGTAGTGCACCTGCATCTGTGTTTCTGACTCTCAAGCCAGTCCTGTTCTCCAGAACTCCACTGTGCCACCAGCTGAGGAAACACATTTCCCTCTGCTTTGCCTCCAGGACTTAGAACTCTAGCAAGTGCTCTGGTTGTGCTGCTCAGGAGCTTGTGAAGGCCACTAAAGCCTTTCTGGGAAATTCGCTATTCCTAAAATCTTGTTTCCACAGAAAAGTGAATTTCTGGTCATAAATCACAAACTTGCCAACCCACTTCTGGTCCACAGCCCACTGCTGGGTCAGGACCACCTGTGCCGTGCAGAGACAGAAGGCTCATTACCAAATGCACTTGACTTCACTGCCTTTTTCTCATGCATACTAGTCTGTCCTGGGTGACAAATGGAGGCCTGGGGAAGGGATGACCTCTGAGATGTCAAAAGGGCACAGTGCTGCTGTGGGAGGCCAGTGAGCCTCCCTAGCCATCTGTTTCCTGTCACCCAGGACAATAACTTCCAAGAGTTGTCATGGGAGGAAATGACCCTTGGGCCTTACCCTCTGCATCTGGGTGGCTCTGTGAATCCTCAGCACAGTTTACAATAAGCCCAGTGGTGACCATAACAACAACCTAGAGTGAAGTCCAACACTGTGCCAGGTACAGGGTGCTGTCCCAAAGGATGAGCAGAAGCCCCCCACCTGGAGTTCCTGAAATGATAATGAATAGAAGAGGGACGATAACTAAGGGCCAGGATGAGGAGATGGAAATGAAAGCTTATGTCTGGGAGACAGATCAATCATAGTAATCATCTTCACAAATCCATTGCTTCTGCCATCCCCATAGCACCTTTAGACCAGTGCGTGGAAGGGTGGCTATTTGGCACATGAGGCAGAGGCAAGACTGCAAAGAGCGTTGAGCTCAGGAAGAAGGCTTTGGATTTGACTTGACAATGGCAGGGAGACAGTTCCTTGATAAAAGTTAGTGGAACATGACACCCCTGGGACTTTAGCCTTGTCTCTGCTGTTTACCGGCTGTGGTTATCCTGGGCGAGTTACCATGCGGTGCCTCTGTTTTCTTTTTATAGAACGTGGATAATAATAGCACTGCTTCTTAAAGTTGGGAAGATTCCATGAGATTCTGCATGCAATGTGCTTGGCATTGTGATTGGCATGTCATAGTGCTCAAAAACATGTTGGCTATTATTATCAGTATTAGTTAATTTATCAATACTAATAAAAGAGGTGGAGTGATAATCACACAAAAAGATTGAGTTGGAGAGATTAGAGTCAAGGCAAAGGCCAAGAAGCAGGCAGGAAGGGAGAGGACAGAGGATTTCCACAGGGAAGGGACTCTGATTCCACTGGCACGTATTGAGCACCTCCTGGGTACGAGGCATGGTTCTAGGTTCTGGGGATCCTAGGTGTAAAAGTGTGGAGGCAGGCAAGTTGGAACTGACTAACTGCTATGATTAAAATCTGTGCAAGTGGTGGTGGGCACCTAGGAGAAGGATCCCGGGGGGAGTGAAGAAATGTAGAGAAACCACTGGAGAGCCAGGAAATGTTTTGAGGAAAGAACAGCCAGATTTGGAGCTACAGGACCCAGGATGAACTATGAGGAGATAACCAATAGGGGTCAATGTTGTGAATCCCAGACGGCCAAAATGGGGGATTTGGAAAGTAGGTTGGGAAGGAAGCAGGAGCTATCTCAATAGCGCAAGTGAATCACAGATTTCCTCCTTAGCAGGAAACATCCCTGAGGGCTGCATCAGACTCTGACAACCATAAAGAAAACCCACAGCCACCTCTTGAAAATACTTTCCAGGCTTCTGTCAAGGTCTAGTTTAATCATAGGAATGTACAGGAATCTCTCTCTTGGTCCTTTGGTGACCTGGGAGTGGTGGGGAGGTAAGCAAGAGGGGTCATGTACTCTTGCAGTAAAATGCTTTCCTAGGTCACATCTGCAAATGCCCTCCCCAGGGTTGGAAGTGAGAAGATGACTAACTCTCTTTTATTAAGGCATTACTGGAACAGGTTCTCTCTGTATGGTGTTCTGAAGAAATAATTGGATTTGTGTAATCCCGTCACAAAGCTGTGGGTACTCCACTCCCTTCCAGAGAACACAGGGTAGGGAGGAGCCAAGGTCCTGGGAGGTGGGATAGCAGACTCTTGGCCAAGCACCATGTGTAGAAAGGACCCATATATATATAAGAGGTGGTCCCAGGCTGCAGGCTTCTGACTGCACCAGGATTAGAGCCTGCCCCATTGCTTAAAAAAGCAAAATCTCGTGTGCAGGTAAATTTCTTTAGTTCAAAGGTGGGTCCAAGTTAGCCCAGAGGCTTTATGGGACTCTACACGGTCTGGGTTTAGAAGGTAAGAAGAAGGTATTTGCTTCTCTTGGTTTGAGCTTTGCAGGTGAGTGTATACAGAAAAAGTCCTGGAGTCTGGAGATTTCAGTTTTGTCCTCAGTTTTGCCATCACTTATTAGTGTGACCTTGAGGAATAGACTTCAGCCCTTTGGCCCCAATCTCCTCATTAAAAAAAAAAAAAAGATGGGAGTATCTTTGGGTCTGGGTAATCTCTAAGCTCCCTCCAGATCTGGTTTCTTTCAAAGGTCATTTGGTAGAGTTATTGATGCTGCTAAGTGCTGTCATTTGAGTGAAACTGTGCTTCAAATGATAGCTGTCAGTGTAGTTTTTGGCATGGCCCTTGGCTAGACTAGAAATCTAGAAATTGCCCTTGTCCAGGTTGTCTGTTGGCTTCTGGGCACTGGAAATCACTCAAGGCTCTGGAGGACTCGGGAGGAGGCAGTCAGCTCTCAGTTAAGTTTATAACCCTCTCCTATGGAGGCGCAGGATGATAATGTTTTGGTGGGTGATACCTAGGTTTTTCAGTCCTGGTACATCTTCCAGGCCTCATAGGGTGAGGACTATCTTTGATTTTCTAGGGGGAGAATTCTTGGATGAGTTTGACACTGGCCATTTCACAGAGTGGTCACCTGCATGCTAAAGAATAAGGGCCCTTTCTAGAGTGTGAGCCTGATCATTGGACTGTGACTTCCTCGAGGGCAGAAATTCTGTGTAATCCATCCTGTACACCTACCATCTAGGGCAGTGCCTGGTCCATGGGGAAACATTCAATAAATTCTTGTTTAAATGAATTGATTCTCCCACTTTTTAAACTCCCTTGTAAATCTCTCTTCTGACCATCAAAACAAGTAGTAAAAAAGAAATGGAATTGATGTAACTATCAATGGTATAATTGGTTTGGTGATAGATCGCTCCACCTCAAGGGTAGCCACTAAGCTGATTTCTAACATATAGATGGGTTTTGTCACTTTTGGAAGTTAGGCAAGTGGAATCAGAGTTTTTGTATCTGGATTTTATTCTACTCAATATTGTTTGTGAATCTCATTCATATTGCAGCATATAGTTCTAGTTTGTTCAGAGCTATGAAGTATTCCATTATATAAATGGATTTTACTTTTATTAATATTTGTCCATGTTCATGGACATTTGGGTAGTTTTAATTTGGGGGCTATTTTTCATATTTCTGTTGTGAGAGTTCTTGTACATATCTTCTGGTGCATAAATTTGAGCATTTCTGTTGTGTCATAACCAGGTATGGAATTGTATCATATAGTCTGTATGTGTTTAGCTGTAGTATTTACTGCCAAATAGTTTTTTGTTTTTTGTTTTTGTTTTGTCTTTTTTTCTTTTCTTTTTTTTAGGATGTTTCTAATTGACTTACCTTTTCCAAAACTTTGGGTTTTTAACTGCATATCTTGATCTTCTGCAGTAGCGTTAATCAGAGCCTAAAATGACAGGCCACGTCTTCTAGCCCAGGAGTGGGCTTGTGGGAGGAAGGGGCTGTTAACCAGCATCCTCTCCCCAGTTCATGAGTGTGAGCGAAGATCAAGAAAGCCCCACAAGGGGAAGAAAAGACCAGAGAAAGCTCTGGGGAGGAGGGGACATTTGCCCTGAGCTTTGAAGGATGAGGGTGATTTGGGGCAGAGGGCGGGCAGAGGAAGTGGGAAGTGACATCTCCTTTGTAAGTTTGGGCAGAGCAGAGGATGTGGAGTGGGGGTTTGTTTACACAGAAAGGCACTAACATACCAAGAGTCTGGCCATTTGGACTTGAGGCCAGGAGCTATGTGGTTTTGAGGGGCATGACGTGAAATGGCCAGTCCTGTGGCAAATGCAGGATCAGAGGAGGAGAAGAGTTATCTCAGTCTGTCCGCTAATCTGGCTCAAATTCCATGACTCTCTGAAGATGCAAATGCCCCTGCCAAAAAATAAAAAGAACAAATTTACATCTGCTTGAAAACTCTTTTCTGTCCAAATGTGTTGGCAAATGTTCAGAATCGTTTGATATTTTGTTTTGAAAAATCAAAAGGGTTGGCTTTTTACAAGTGTGGGAATTGATAGAAAAAGAAGTGTGGGGAATGACTCTTAGACTAGGGTGCTGCTACCTCTTGGGGTGGGAAGTGTCAGAGCAGGGCAGTATGGAGGGAAACAGAGTGACCCCACTGAAGTCATGGTTTAGGAGGAGGCTGTACAAAGAGGATGTGCCTGTGCTGAAGAGAAGAGATGCTCCAGGGCTTCCCAGCACAGTCAGGCCAAGGGGCCATGACTCTCTGGAACTGCTCAGAAGTCCCGCCTGTACATGGGGGCACTGAATGGGATGACCACCAAGTTCCTTCTGGCCTCGTATTTGGTTTAGCTGCAATGAGTGACACCAGGGTGCAACTTCCACACAGGCCGAGTGGAAGTTCCTGTGCTCAAGGAAAGCTGTGTCCAGGTGATGGCAACTCAAGGTGCACACCATGCTCCAGGGAGTCTTCTCTGCAAATATGTGTGGCTATGCAGTGTTTCATCAAATCAAATGGAAGTGGGGCAGCTGGGGGTAGTAGGGAGCTCTACCAGCCAAGTTCCTAGACCTCCATAGAGGCATGCAGTCAGCTCAGGGGGCACCCACCCTGGTGTTGCCAGTTAAGGGGCTTTCTGCCTCTTCTCCCCCACCTACTCCCAAGGTACATGTTTCCTTTGGAGGCTCCTTTTTTCTTTCAGTTCTGACCTTGGTTTTACTTCCCCACGTTGCTTTGATGGGATCCCACATGCCCTCCCAAGAAAGGAGTCCTAAGGGAAGCCTGGAGGAGCATTTCAGAGGGGAAGGATGTTGAAGACGCTCCCTTAACCTAAATCAGTTCCCAGCAACGTGATCAGATACCAGAAGAGCAGCCAAGTGATTGACAGTTCACAGGAAGATTTTCACTTCCTTTATCTCAGTTCAGCTTCATAAGAGGGGAAGGGAGGGCAGGCTTTATTGTTCTTTACACTTTTCCACTGAAGGAACATCCATCTCTTCCATCAATCAGCCAGCATTTATCAAGCATCTGTTTTATTCAAGGTATAATGTGACTAGATCATGAATGATCACATTGGGAATACAGAAAAATAACCTATACCATTCTTGCCTTCAAGAGCTCATAGTTGGGCCACATTCGTCATTGTTTCCTGAAAGGCAAAAGTCTACTCTAATAAATGAAGAATCATGCTTGGGTTTTCTGTTAGAAACTCAATCTAAATGCAGATGGGTGTCTAAACAGTCAAAAAAAAAAAAAATGTAAGGCCTTTCTAAGCGTTAATGTTGCAAAATGATTTCATCTTTTACGAACAGGTCACAATGTGTACATTGAGATGCTGATTTTCCTGTTCATAATCAGTAACCACAGAACCACCTAAAAATCGCTCAGGAATGCCTGATGTTATCACAACTAAAAAAGCAATTAGATGTGAAACTTTAGCAGAGAGAAATGGCAAAACACATTTGCAAGTGTTTTGAGACATGAATGTAACTGTAAATGTTAAGGGTCTATAAAAAGTCAACAAATCAATTAGATATAAAATTGTCGCATTAAGATAAATTCTTCCTGATGGATTCAACCAACCACATTTTAATCTGTGAGTCCCTACTTAGAGCTTACTTCTGTGCTTAGCACTGCAACAGCACTCTACATGGTAAAACAGTGCTTTAGAGCAGTGCTCGGCAAACTTTGCTTGTAAAGGAGGGCATAGTAAATATTTTAGTTTTATTTTAGTAAATAATTAGGTTTCCTAATTCCAAACCTAGCACTCCGCAGCCACTGCACACCACCTATTACGCAAAAGTAGTACAATCCCTGCTCAAGATAAATCAGGCAAAGCCTATAGTTATTCTTGTTCTTTTTTTCAGACCGTCGAGAACAGGGAATTGATTGGTTTTTCAATCTGGTGCTTTTTATCATGTAGACAGAGACTTGTGCAAGGAACCTGGGTTTCCACTCCAATTTTGCCTGAGACAACTTAGTGGGTTGTGGCAAGATGCCAGAGTTCTCTGGAAATCCATAGTCTCCTAGGAGAATTCTTTAGGTTCATGTGAGTGAGGGCATAGTCCTTATTTCTTCTGCTTCCTTTCCAGAGAATTGACTCTACCCTTATAGGCTGATCAAAGGCCAAGTGTTATGTTCCCAGCCTGAGACATAGTGTCTGGCACGTAGTAGGTGTTCGATAAACATGTGAATGAACTGAACATCAGGGCAGGGACTCAAGACACTGAATGGACCCCTGGGAACTAGTTACTATTTTTGTACTTCGGTGAAATTCCTGGGAAATTCCTTTCTATCTTTTAGAGTCTCAGTTTTTCCCACTTTAAAATGGAGCCCACAATTCTCAACTGCTTCAGAGATGATTGAAAAAGTAGCCACCACAGAGGAAAGCCAGGATTTGGCAGATATTATTCTAAATCAAGGCAGTAATTCAGCATGATGATGCCAATGAGACAGGAATCAGACTGATCCTCTGGTTTTTCTACATAAAATTTTAATTCAAATCAATTTTATTGAGGTATGATTATATATAATAAACATGTGCTGTGTGTATGTGCGTTTTTTTTGAGACAGACTTGTATTCTGTTACCCAGGCTGGAGTGCAGTGGTAGAATCTCAGCTCACTGCAACCTCTGCCTCCCAGGTTTAAGCAATTCTCCTGCCTCATCCTCCTGAGTAGCTGGGATTATAAGCGCCTGCGACTGCATCCAGCTAATTTTTGTATTTTTAGTGGAGATGGGGTTTTGCTGTGTTGGCCAAGCTGGTCTTGAACTCCTGACCTCAAGTGATCTGCCCACTTTGGCCTCCCAAGGTGCTGGAATTACAGATGTGAGCCACTGCGCCTGACCATGGTTTTTTTTTGTTTTTGTTTTTGTTTTTTCAGATGGAGTCTCACTCTGTCACCCAGGCTGGAAGTACAGTCGCACAATCTTGGCTCACTGCAACCTCTGCCTCCCGGGTTCAAGCAATTCTCTGCCTCAGTCTCCTGAGTAGTTGAGATTACAGGTACCCACCACCACACCTGAGTAATTTTTGTATTTTTAGTAAAGACAGGCTGGTCTTGCACTCCTGATGTTGTGATCCACCCACCTCAGCCTCCCAAAGTGCTGGGATTACAGGCAAGAGCCACCATGCCTGGCTGTGCCTGGCCATGTTTTTAAGTGTGTTGTGCATAGTTCATTGAGTTTTGATGAACAGATATACAGATGCAATCACCACAGTCAGTATAGAACATTTCCATTACCCCAAAACTTAGGCTTTACTCCTCCCCAGGCAATTCCCCCTCCCAGCCCCAAGTAACCACTGACTTGCTTTTTTTAAATATTGTATTTTTATTAAACACATTTTTTCCTCATGGTAAAAGTAATACATACTAATCAAGGAGTCCAGAAAATATAGAAAAGTATAATAAAGAAAAACAAAAGTCTTAGTCACATTATCCAGAGACAGTTCATATTCTTATTTATATGTATTTTCTTCACATTGTGTGTGTGTGTGTATGTGTGTGCATTTAATGATACTGAGGCCAGGATCTATACACAGCTTCATTGGTGATTGCATATTTGTCTATGAAGATTGTATCTAAAATCATTTTGCTCACAGAGCCTACAACTGACTCTATATTTGATTAATGGCCCCAGTTTACTCAAGCTAGGAAGGAACCTGAGTTGCTATGAAGAATAGATCTTTTTTTTTCCTGATACATTTTCTAGTTGGTTGTTGCTGTTGTAAAAAGAAAACCACTGAGTTTCTGTATAGTGTATTTAACTTGTATTCATTGACCTTCTTGAATTCTATTTCCTATAGTTTTCAAAATATTTTCTTCGATATTTTACATGTAAAATAATCTCTTCTGTGAATAATAGTCCTTTTATGCTGTCTGATTTTTATGCTTCCTTTTTTTTACTTCCTGAGTGTAAATAAATCCTGGATGGGCACAGTGGCTCATGCCTGTAATGCTAGCACTTTGGGAGGCCAAGGTGGAAGGATCGCTTGAGGCCAGGAGTTAAGAGATTAGCCTGGGCAACATAGCAAGATCTCGTCTCTACAAAAAAAATATAAAAGTTAGGTGGGCGTGGTGGCATGCACCTGTAGTCCTAACTACTAACTACTTAAGAGGCTGAGTCAGGAGGATCCCTTAAGCCCAAGAGTTCAAGACTGCAGTAAGCTATGATCGTGTCTTTGCACTCCAGCCTGGGTGAGAGTGAGACCCTGTCTCTAATAAAAACAATTAATCCTGACATGCAAAACACTGCAGAACAGTCTAGCAGCTTGTGGGGAGCTAAGGAAAGAATTCTGAGGCCCATAGAGAATGCTTTTAGGCTGAACATTCTTAAATAGCTCTAACCCCATTAGACTTCCCCTATCTATTTGCATAGTCTTATTTTGTGGACCTGCTCCATTGCAGGGTCAAAATGAACAATAGGGTCAAAATGAATTTCCAAATGTGACCAAGACCCATCTGGTCCTTTGCAGAGAGCTGTGCCAATCAGGGAATGAACCGAATTCATCCATGGTTTGTAACGTATAGGAAACGTACAAGAACTGCCAACTGGTTTCATCTGGGCCTATATTCTCCATAAGGTGACTTAGCAATACTTATTTAAAAATCAGGTGTGTGTGTGCATGTGTGTGTGTGTGTGTGTGTGCTTGAGCACATGCATGCATGCACACATGTGTGGCCTCATCCTAAATTTTGAAGGGTGGGAGGAACTTGTGATGGGCATTTTGTCTTCCAAGCCCATCATATACTGTGCTTGTCATGATATGTAGTATTTGCAAGCTTAGGGGGAAATCTAAGTATGACCCAGCACTGGGTAAGGCGGGTATGAGCCTGGGTGAATTTCTGAAGCCAGGGGACCCTCTATTATTTTTCATGGAAGAAGCAGTAAAGGATTGTTGTTCGGGCTTGAAGAGGCATAAAGGGAGACCTTGCCTTTGTGAGGCCTCAACTTTGTTTATAAATGTACAGGTGGTAGAGGGAACTTGTTGGGAAGAAAATGGAGTAAGCCTGGGGGAAGGTTTGCCTACTCTTCCACGTTTGGAAAAAAAACCCAGGGAAAAGCACAAGACCTGAGTAACAGCTTTTGGGTCTCTGTGACCTGGATTAGAAGAGAGCTGGGTCTTCCCCCAGGAAGTATGCAGGCATCGTGACAAATAAGAATAGCCAGGAATCAAATGCCTTTAGCTCTCAGACGTAAGGGTGTGAGACAAACAACATTCCAGCAGTGCTAATTCTGCAGGGGATTAAAAAGCCAGTATTAGGCAGAAGAGGCTTCTGTGCATGCATCACTCAGAGCAGAACCAGTACAGGGCCACTCCATCAACTGGTCACCAGCAGTGCTTGATGAGCTATGTACAAAACTGAGAGCAAGTGTTTAGAAACTTTTATAGCAATTGATCAAACAATTTTAATTGAATTTCTGTTTAATCTATTTTGATTTTTGAGACAGAGTCTTGCTCTGTTGCCCAGGCTGGAGTGCAGTGCTACTATCTCTGTTCACAGTAACCTCTGTGTCCTGGTTCACATGATCCTCTTGTCTCAGCCTCCCAAGTAGCTAGGACTACAGTCATGCACCACCATGCCCAGCTAATTTTTGTATTTTTTTATACAGAAGTTTTGCCATGTTGCCCAGCTGGTATTGAACTTCTGGGCTCAAGTGATTTGCTTACCTTGGCCTCCCAAAGTGTTGGGATTACAGATCTGAGCCCTTGCACCTGACCTGAAAAAAATTTTAAAGGGGGGCTTGAATTTATATGTCTTTTAAAATTTAATGTTTCTATTCATTTGCTTTCATTACATTTCTATGACAAATTGGAAATAAAAGAACATAGGCCCTTCACTAGTGATGATTTGAGAAACACCAAGACAGTAGGGCGCCCTGTGGAGTAGTAGACAGAACGAGGGGATCTCAGCGAATGCTGGGTACTCAAGGAGGGCTTCCTGGGGTAGGGACTCAAGTCAGATTTTGGGGGATGGGCAGGACCTTGACAAATGGAGAGGACTTCTATGGCCATGAGGGAGTACTCACACTCAGTGTAAGCATGTTTGTGAGTTACTTTTAGTGCGTGTACATTTTGTCCCAAACACTGTGCTAGGTGCAATGGGCAGTTTGTAGCACTGAGAGCTGAATGTTATGGGAGCCAGGGTTCTGGATACAGCCCTTTTAAAATCTCTCTGAATAGCACCAGGAAGATAATTTAACCCTTCCCACCCTCCCACCCTCTAAACTGTAAGAGCCATAAGGGCAGGGACTGCCTTCAGTGAGCAATGCCTAGCTCACCCTGACAAATAACAAGTTTCCAGTAAAATTTTTGGTGAATGAATGGACGGGTTTCAGTTGTAACACCTGAAAAATGTGCGGTGGAGAAGAGGGAGGCCAGATAAGATGGGTGGTTTTGCAACCGTCAAGTGAAAAACTATATTGTGTAGCCAACCTGTCCTGCAAGAAGCCCGGGGAAATCAAGTTTTGTAGCTGGGTTATCAAAACAGGGATTCTGTGAACAAGGAAAAGGGGAGAACGGGCATGTGCTGGCAACTGTTGGTATTTACCACAATATATATCTGTGATTTTTCCCTTCCTTTTATATTACCAAGAGAGTCTTCAAGGAAGGAGTTCTTTTTAAAGAGAATGTAGGCCGGCCACAGTGGCTCACGCCTGTAATCCCAACACTTTGGGAGGCCGAGGTGGGTGGATCATTTGAGGTCAGGAGTTCAAGACCAGCCTGGCCAACATGGCAAAACCCCATCTCTATTAAAAATACAAAAATTAGCTGGGTGTGGTAGCAGGTGCCTGTAATCCCAGCTACTCGGGAGCTGAGGCAAGAGAATCGCTTGAACCTGGGAAATGGAGGTTGCTGTGAGCTGAGATTGTGCCACTGCACTCCAGCCTGGGCAACAGAATGAGACTCTGTCTCAAAAAAATAAAAATAAAATAAAGAATGTAGAAGGAAGTTATATAGAAAAGAATAAGAAGGACATTGAAGCAGGAGGAATGCCACGTGTCTGTAGCTGGGAGGCAGGAGTTGGCAGGCCCTGGTGGAGGCCTGAGCAGACAGCCACTGCTCCCCACTACCTTGGCAGGCACAGGACCCTCCAGCCCAGGCAACTGAGCTCCAGCTACCTGCTTCTCTTCTCCTGCCTCCCCACTAAGCAGAAGCGACCCCTGTGACATTGGTGCAGTCAGGGGCCCGGGACCTAGCTCTGAGGCTTGAGAAACCTCTCCCTTCTGCAGGCTTTTGACACAGGATCCCTGATCCCCCACCAGGTCCTCAAGCACTTGAGTACGCAAGGACCCTCACTGTCTGGGACAAAATCGAACCACCTGCTTCTGTCTCTTTCTTACTGGCTGATTTCTCCTCTCCCATTCTCTCCATCCTTTCCCTCCTCTCTGTAGCAATGGCAAAGCACAAGCAGGAAGTGAGGAAACTGACCGTCCTCTCTCCATTTCAGGCATAGCAGACTCCTTGGGAAGACTCACAGGACTGTACCCACTGCCTGCCATGTCTCTGTGGCCACCTTTCCGATGCGGATGGAAGCCAGGGCCAAGGGACTCTAGAGGGGCCTCTGCACAGCTTCCCCATCAGGACTTCAAGGCCCTGCTGGCAGGGTGCCTGAGGAATGGCTGCCTCTTTGAAGACACCAGCTTCCCAGCCACCCAGAGCTCCATCGGCAGTGGGTCCCTGCTGCAGAAGCTGCCACCCCGCCTACAGTGGAAGAGGCCCCCGGTGACGCAGGCCCTCCTGCCCCAGGGTTTAGGGCATTCAAATATCTAAGACATATGGGAGGAAAAAAAGGCTTTTTCCTACTCTCTACTCTCCACTCAACACAACATACTCCATACTCTTCTAACACCAGATGTGTGGGAGGCTTTTCCCACATGCCAAGAAATTCTCTAGTGGACACCATGTGGGTATTCTGTAATGAAATTTAATTCTAACACTGTCTACCTAGAGACAGTGTCAGATCTCACAGGTTGAATGCACATCCCATAAGACTGCCCCCACTTCAGAAGCCAATCACAAGTCCCAGGTTGTGACCTGTACTTCTCATGACTGGCCATAAATCAGGGCTGCCACAATCCTCTCTGTGGGTTTGATTAATTTACTAGAGAGGCTCACAGGACTCAGGGAAATGCTTCACTTACATTTAATGATTTATTATAAAGGGCATTACAAAGGTTGCAGATGGCAGCCAGGTAGAAGAGAGGCATAAGCCAAGGCATGGGAGAGGGTTGTGGAGCTCCTATGCCCTCCTTGGGTATGCCACCTTCCAGGGACCTCCGTGTGTTCAGATATCCAGAGCTCCCTATACCTTGTCCTTTGGATTGTCATGGAAGATTTATTACCTAGGTGTGATTGATTACATCATTGGCCTTTGGTGATCAACTCAACCTTCAGTTTCCCTCACCTCCCCAGAGGCCAGGGGGTAGGGCTAAAAGCCCCAACCTTTGAATCCTGCCTTGGTCTTTTCAACGGCCAGACCCTATCCTGAAGCTATCCAGGGAACACCAGCTACCAGTCAATCATTAGCATGCAAATGACACTCATCACTCTAGAGTTTCCTCAGGCTTTAGGAGCTGAATGTCAGAGAACTGAGCAAATGGTGACCAAATATATATTTCCCAATATCACGCCAGGTCTCACTGTCATTGATCTCCCTGAGAAGGGAACTGGGTACGTTCCCACATTCTCACTTTCCAGATGGAGAAAACCAGCGGTGATTTTGAGAGTGGTATAAGATGTAGCTCTCCTTCAGCCCTGCCCAGAAATATGCAGAGCAACTAGAGCCAAAAATACATCAAGGTACTGTTTAGCTTCATCTGAGATGGCAAGGCTTCCTGAGTCACAGCCAATACTCCCATCTGCCAGAGAGATACATTTTAACATATCGCCAACCTCCTCCCCACAAAACAGGCTCATGAAACATGTAAATTAAGAAGCTATTAATCACTTTACAGAAGTATTCTTCACTTTATAAAACACATCAATTCCTTTAAAAAGCAACTTCTTAATGTGTTCAAATGTAATCCATCTCCCTGAAGCTTGATTTACATACAAGGTTTCAGGAACACGGCTAGCGAACAGGGTGAGGTGTGAGCCTGTGCCACAGATGGTTTCCTTTACTCTTCCCCACTCACCCATCACCACTGATACCTTCAGCCCCAGACTTATGAAGTCCCTACTGTGTGTAAAAGTATGCAGTGAGCCTCCTACATTACATGGAAATCCTGGGAACTGCTGACACCGAGACTCTGTTCTATACCTGACTCTTGGGGACACTGTCCACGCAAAGACTGAAGGATTTAGATTTTGCCACGGAGGAGAGACCACCCCCTTACCACCGCACTCCAGGCTGCATCTCAGCAGGAAAAGCCAGAGAAACCATCATAGTGGTCAGGAATAGGAAGGAGGAATAGGGGAGGAAAAGAAAGAGAAGACCTCTAGGAAAACTGAGAATACCTCAGTATCTACACAGAGTTCTCCAGGGCTGTGACTTATACGAGCTGTAAGAGGGAATGAGAAATACAAGGATGGAATTGTGTATCCCAGATCTTTTGGGATAGCACTGATTTCACATATATTCTGTATCTTTGTCCCCCTAAGTCTAGTTTTGGGGTATGGGAAAACATGGTCCCCGTAGCTCCAGGAGTTTTGTTGGTCTAGGTCAGAATGACACTTCTGTTTGTCTCCCCCAGGAGCTGCACAGCAATCCCCAGTTTTATTCTGGCAAGGCTAAAAGGCTGGATCTGTGCCAGGGCATTGTAGGTAAGTTTGCACAGTCCCCAGAGACCACACACCAGGTGGCCTGCTGGCCAGGCCTGGCCAAGACAGAGTGGATGATAAAGAAGAGAATCCAGAGATCACCGCTGGAGAGAGCCCCAGAAATGGTTATTCATTGGCAAACCCTGAACTACACCTGGACAGGCTCTGTTCTTTGCTGTGAAGTTTATAAAAACTGGTCCTCTGAGGATGCGTGGGAATGCCATATCCTGCCTAAGTCCTCACATCATCCTCATTACCAGTTGACAGGTCTAAATTTTAAGTTTGGAAAATGTGCTCACTCTATTTTAGCTCCCACAATGGGGCCTTCTTGAGACAGCAGTCATTAGCCTCCCAGAATAGGATCAAAGCAGATCTATCCTCAATTCTACTTTGAAAAATAGTAAATTGATCATCAGGGAAGGCCCAAGTCCAGTAATATCCACTTCACAGACAGGGAAATGGGGTCCCGAAGGGTTGAGGCTTTCTCAGAAGAACATAAATCAGTTTCAGAGGCAAGATTTGGAAAAGCGGGTGATGTTCAGGTCCAAATTCCTGAGGATAGGGCATTCAGGAATCTAAAAGCTGGTCCAGGAACATAGCTCTGGTTTTGGTGTCAAGTTGGATTTCAGCCAGTGCTCCCAGTGCCCTGCTCTGCTCACTCATCGTCTGCCTTCCCAGTATATACTTCCCTTCTCCTAAACTAGGCTGCTAGCCCAGACAGGGTAGCCACTGGGACTGGGCATTTCCTGCAGGCATGAAGTCCCCAGTAGATTGATGCAGATGCTGTGTGCTGTCTGACTTAGGAGACTGCTGGTTCTTGGCTGCCTTGCAAGCTCTGACCTTGCAACAGGACGTTCTGAGCCGGGTTGTTCCCCTGAATCAGAGTTTCACTGAGAAGTATGCTGGCATCTTCCAGTTCTGGGTGAGTGTCTTCCAGGGCCTTGGCCAGAGGAAGCCGTAGGAAAGAGGGTTTCTGGAGGACCATGTCTTCACCTTCTGGGCTCACCACCATCTGCAGGAGTCCTCATTCACCAGGGGCCACTCTCTCCCTCCAGTTTTGGCAGTACGGGAACTGGGTTCCTGTGGTGATTGATGACCGTCTTCCTGTGAATGAGGCTGGCCAGCTGGTCTTTGTCTCCTCCACCTACAAGAACTTGTTCTGGGGTGCGCTTCTGGAAAAGGCCTATGCCAAGTAAGAAACTGGCAGAAATATCCCCCTTCGCATCTTTTTCTCTCTCTCAATGCTGAGGGAGGGGAGTGGAGTCAGGTAAAGTTTATGAAATGAGATCCTGAGGCATGTCTCAGCTGACATAGAAGTGACAATGTATTCAGAGTCTTTTGTGTGCGGGTCACCTCATCGAAACCTGCATTCAAGAGTTTTGCCTTTCTGTAATGGATGGAATTAAGGAGAATTGAAGCTCTGAGTGTATACTCTCTCCTTTGCTCCTGGGGTGGAAGGAAGAAGTAGCAAGATACACCCAAAGAATACCTAAGCAAAGGCTTCACTGCTCATTCAGACAGTCTCATCTATAGTTTAAATGCCCCTTCCTTTGTTTTGAATGAAACTCTCTCAACCTAGCTAATCACTGCTGCCCCCAGCAGCTGAGAGGCCTGGATGAAGGAACAGTAGCAGGGGATCCACCTGCTTGGGTCCCTGTGGGGCAGTCCGAACCTGAACATCAGGGATCGGATTGTGGGCACATCTTCAATCACACAGCCACAACATGAAAATTTAAGAGTTTTTCATACCCCCTAGAGGGTACTGGCATGCATGGAGGGCACACACACACTCACATACACACACAAACATGCACAAACACACACTTGCACACACCCGTACACTTGCACATGGAGGTCAGGGAGCCCAGGCAGAAAGAGAGAAAATGGACCCGTGGTGGACCCATACCTTTTCTTGAGCCCAGGGTGTTGTCCTATGGGTTTCCCTCAAGCAGATTTAACTGATGGATTCAAAGCAAGCAGGCACTAGTTCTAGGAGATCTTGCTGTGATTGACAGGCAGTCACTTTAAGATCTCAGGCAAACATCTGAACTGTTCACTTAAAGGAAGTGGTGGGAAAGAGAGGTTCCCAGTCTTCTAGGCAGGAGAGATGCCTCTAAGTTTTATCTATGACCACCAGGTGGAGCCATTCAGGATGGGCATTGGATTGGAAACTGTCAGGGTTGCCTGTGCCGTTTTTGGTATGAGAAGATTAAACTCCTATTTAAAAGTGGATGCCAAGGCCACATAAAATTATAAACACTCACTATACTCTTCCTCTCATGTTTATTTCTTCCCTGGGAAGGCTCTCTGGTTCCTATGAAGACTTGCAGTGTGGACAGGTGTCTGAAGCCCTTATAGACTTCACTGGAGGGGTGACGATGACCATCAACCTGGCAGAAGCCCATGGCAACCTCTGGGACCTCCTTACCAAAGCCACCTACCACAGAACCCTCATTGGCTGCCAGACCCACTCAGGGGTGAGACTGGGCTGACACTGGCAGAATGTTCTCTTCTCCTGCAGCCATTCTCTCCATCTACCATCACTGCTGTCCCTGAGTGTGGGCTCAGGACCTCCACCCAGCTCCTATTGCTGAGGTCCTGGTGTTCAAACCAGAGCAGCAAGTCCGGGTGCGGTGGCTCACACCTGTAATCCCAGCAAGGGATTACAAGGCAGACAAATCACCTGAGGTCAGGAGTTTGAGACCAGCCTGGCCAATATGGTGAAACCCTGTCTCTACTAAAAATACAAAAATTAGCTGGGCATGCTGGCGGTCGCCTGAATTCCCAGCTATTTGGGAAGCTGAGGCAGGAGAATCACTAAAACTTGGGAGGCGGAGGTTGCAATGAGCCAAGATTGTACCATTGCACCCTAGCCTGGCAACAAGAATGAGAGTCTGTTTAAAAAAAAAACCACACACACAAAAAAAACAAAACAAAAAACAGAGTAGCAGTACTGAGGCATTAGGGCAGGCAAGGCAGTAGGAAAAAGATGATGCGCAGAGCAGGAAGCTAACAATTATTAAGGGCCAGCTACACGCAAGGCACTTTCTCCATCCTGTTTGATAACAGCCAAAACCATGGAAGAGGAGTAGGAAGCCCTCAGGTCAGCCCTGCCTTCACTGATGGCCAAGCATGTCACCTCACACACTGACTACACAACTCTAAAGGAAATTGTCCTCCATAAAATGGAGGGTATGACATGACCACTGCAGAATGGATCACTATTGAGAGGGTGGAATTAGACTATGGATACCAAAAAGCTTTGAAAACTGCAATGTACCATACCATGATTCTATTCTCTCCCACATTTCTCTCCATAAACCCCTGCTCCAGCCAAGCAGCCCTCCCATGACTCAAGGAATAAGCTGTAGATAGCAGCAGACTGATCAGGACCTCTCTTGTCTCTGCAGGAAGAGAAGGTTCTGGAGAACGGGCTGGTGGACGGCCATGCCTATACTCTCACAGGAATCAGGAAGGTGGGTTGAGGTCAGCCCCTCGGTTTCCCTCTCAGCCTTGCCCTTCCCTCTTTGGGCCCTAGCTCTTCTTGGTGGATTTAGTTTCTGCACCCTCTGGGGAGTGGGTAAAGTCTTTGGTAGGTCCCTGTGCCTCTGCACCTATTTCCTGGGGTAAAGTGGTGGGTCCAGCCTTCGTCACTGCCAATGCACCACCCCAACCTCATCTCCTGGGGCAGCCCTCAGCCAACCATCCTCCCACCTGCTGTGGGATCTCACGACCCTTCCTTGAACTTTACTTCACTCTGCGCTGCCAAGAACAACCATTTTATCTGGTTCTTCCCTCCCAAATTTCTACTCTCTCACACACTTCTTTATGTCAGTCTTCATGTGACAGTTTCCATTACTATCCACCTTTTGAGTTCTACTAGGCATTTAGAGAAAGATGCACCAGACAGAACCTGCCTACAAAGGGCTGACAGTCAGATATCAAACCATATCTGAAAATGAGGAGGAAGCAAAGTTGAAACAGAAGAAAGTATAGATAAAAGGCTTTAGGAATTCATGGGTGGGAGAAAAGACCTCACTGAGTTGGGTTAGGGAGAAGTCAGAAAAGTCTTTTATCAGTGGAGGTGGCATTGAGTTGGCCCCTGAAACAGGTATACTTGTGCGGAGTGAGAAGAGCATTCTGGTGGAGGGAGAAATGTGCAGCATAGAGATAAGAAGTCAGCAGGTTTAAGTTAGAGAACCTCTGATATTCTTCAGAGGGCCCGACTCCTCCCAAGTCCTCCAATTTTCTTTAACTGTTTCAAATTTCTTGGACTCAATTCACACTTAACGTCTTCCTTCTAGATCTCCAGCAACTATGTTGGTGTGTGTGCCCAGAGTTTTTAATTGGTTTCCATATTTATTAACAAAATTTACATAGCACTTACTATGTGCTAAATACTATTTTAACTGCCTTACATATGTGGACTCATTCCATCCTCACAGCACTGCCTGAATAGGCTGTGAACCCCAAATAGCTGAGACAGGTCTCAGTTAATTTAGAAAGTTTATTTAGCAAAGGTTGAGGATGTGCACTTGTGACACAGCCTCAGGAGGTCCTGACCATATGTGCCCAAGGTGGTTGGAGCACAGCTTGGTTTTATGCGTTTTAGGAGACATGAGACATCAATCAACATATGTAGGATGAACATTTGGTTTCGTCTGGAAAGGCAGGACAACTTGAAGCAGGGAGGGGGCTTCCAGGTCACAGGTAGATAAGAGACATGTGGTTGCGTTCTTTTGAGTTTCCGATTAGCCTCTCCAAAGGAGGCAATCAGATATGGATTTATCTCAGTGAGCGGAGGTGTGCCTTTGAATAGAATGAGAGGCAGGTTTGCCCTAAGCAGTTCCCAGCTTGACTCTTCCCTTTAGATTAGTGAGTGCGAGGTGGGGAGGGGGTGGTCCCAAAATTTACTTTCTTTTCACAAGATCTATTGGTTTCCTAGGGTTGCCACAACAAATTACCACAAACTGGTGGTGGTGAGGGGGTGCTTAAAAACAACAGAAATTAATTTTCTCAGTTCCCAAGGCCTGAAATCTGAAATCAAGTTGTGGGTGGGGCATGTTCCCTCTGAGGGCTCTAGGGAAGAGTCCCTGCTTGCCTCCTCCACCTTCTGGTGGCTCCAGGTGTTCCTTGGATTGGGCTACATATCTCAGTCTCTGCCTCCATCTGCACATGGCCTTCTCTGTGTCCTCTCCCCTTCTCTTCTGACACTTGTATTTGAATTTAGAGCCCACAATAATCCATAATTATCTCATCTCCAGGTCCTTAATTTAATTACATTTGCAAAGATCCTTTTTTCTAAATAGGGTCGTGTTCACAGGTTCAGAATGTATGTATCCCCTTTGGGGAGGGTCATAGGTATGACTATATCCACTGCCATATGTATGGCTATTGACCTTATTTCACAGATCAGGAAACAGAGACACAGAGAGGTTAGGCAATTTGCCCTAGGTCTCACAGCTTGTAAGTACAAGGAGCAGAGCCACTTTCTCCTTTATCAGCTCTCTCTGGGCCTGTGATTTTCCACTGCAAGTGCTCATCTGCAGGCCTGAATCTCACTCAGATCTCTGGAATGCTTGCACTCAGCCCAGCCACCTAAACTGCCTCTCGTTTTATGCAGGTGACCTGCAAACATAGACCTGAGTATCTAGTCAAGCTACGGAACCCCTGGGGAAAAGTGGAATGGAAAGGAGACTGGAGTGACAGGTGAACTTTGGGGACATCTTGGAGGGGCGAGAATGGGTAGGTGTAGGCAAAGGAGGCTGCCATTTGCACAGAAATTCAAATGTGTGCTTCCTTTTCTCTTAGGCTGGATCAGGAAGCTTTCAGACTGGGATGCTCAATCCCTCACATTTATAAGACGCTTTATGGTATATAGACTGCTTTCTCTTTCATTATAATAATTAAAGCTAATGTTTACTTGTGGGCTTGCCAGCACTGTGCTAAACCCTTTGAATTTTTATTATCTCATTTAATCCCCCAAACAATGCTATTACCAAGTAGATAGTTTTATCCCCATTTTACTAATAGAGAAACTTGGATTAATTGAATTGCCTAAGGTCATACAGTGTGACTCAAGCAAAGTCTTTGGTGCCTGAGTCCAGTGTCTTTCCCTGGCGTGGTTCAGTATACTCCTGGGTTTGCTGAGTCAAAGTAGACACATTTGGATTGGACTCTACACTCTGATTACACAGAGTAGCCGCTGGGCATTCTGATTCGATGCCGGCATTTAGGTTGTTTCTGCCTAATGGTAGCCCTACAGAAATGTGGGTTTTGCAGGCTAGACACTGGCTGTAGGGCACAGGCAGAAAGGGAGGTCAAGTCCTAAAGTCCTTCCTTCTGTCATTATGAAGATTTATAGTACTTAATCCTGTACAGGTCTTTTGAATATACAAGCATGTCCATATACACATTATCACATAATCATTTTTATACTGAAAAAATGAAGGCTTAGACAAACAAGTTGAATTTTCCTCCCGATGGAATGTGCTGCATTATATTTGTTACACATTAGCAAACAGAGTTGTTAGAGGAGCTGGGTCGATGTGGGAAAACGTCATCCAAAGAAATACATAAATTTAAAGTGTTACAGAAATCTAGCATCGTGTTGCTGGTGGCAGTTTCTTTCACAGGGGAACAAGCACTAACATTAGAGCTAGATGATGGGTAAAATTACACTGTTGTTGCTTCCTAGCTGTGCGATCTTAGTTTAGGCAAGCTTCTTAATTTATACGATCCAGAGGTATAATGAATATTCAAATGATGAGCTTTTATTTTGCAGTGTTTAATCTGCTGTTAATCCCATTCAGTATATTTTTCATTTTAAATATTATATTTTCAATTCTAAAAATTCCACTTGAGATTATCTTTCATTTCTCCCCTCATTATGTCCATGTTTCTCTTTACATTCTTGAGAATATGGGGCATTTTTCTAACAGCTGTTTTAATATCCGTATCTGCTAATTCCATCATCTCTCTCATTTCTGTCAGTTTCTATTGACTGTTTCTTTTGTTCCTGGTCACGGATCATATTTTCTGCTTCCTCATATGGCTAATAACTTCTTATTGCATGCTGGATGTTGTAAATTTTAGTTTCATTGTGCTGAATTTCATTATATTTCTTTAAAGAGTATTGGACCTTTTTTAAAGTAAGTAGTTACATTGCTTAGGGATTTTGATACTTCGATGTTTTTAAGCACTTTTAGGGAAAGTCAAAACAAACTTTATTTCAGAGATAATTTGGTTCCACTACTAAATTGTAGACCCTCTAGGATCTCTGGTAAAGATTCCATATATTCAACCAAGTCTTTTGGCTGAGCACAGTGGCTCATGCCTGTAATCACAGCACTTTGGGAAGTAGAGGAGGGCAGATCATTTGAGGTGAGGAGTTCAAGACCAGCCTGACCAACATGGTGAAACCACATCTGTACCAATAATACAGAAATTAGCCAGATGTGGTGGCATATGCCTGTATATCCCAACTGTTTGGGAGGCTGAGGCAGGAGAATTGCTTGAACCTGGGAGGCAGAGGTTGCAGTGAGCCAAGATCGCACAACTGTACTCTAGCCTATGTGGCAGAGTTAGACTCTGTCTCAAAAATAAGTAAATAAATAAATAAAGTCTTTTAACTTTGTCCGGTGGGAATGAATGAGATTCCCAGCACTCTGTTCTGCTTACAGTCCAGTCTTGGGGAGTTTCACTTTAAGAAAGCACAGACTAAATCTTAGCCAAAGATGCAGGGGAACCCCTCTGAAGTTCCTGGAACTCCTTTTTTATGAGCCCCCTCCTCTCAGGTGCTTTGCCCAGCAAATTCTGGCTGCCTTCATCTCCCTGAATTCCAGATTCTGTCTCCTCCACTCAGCCAGACCTATATGTTCTTTTTAGAGTCCCTCTCCCTGTAGCTGTGACCAGGAAATTACCTTCAGGAAGAAGGCCCAGGTGATGCGAGGGCAAACCTCATTTGTTTCCAGCCTCCCGGGATCACAGACCCATGTTGCCTGCTGTCCAGTATCTGAAAACAGCTTCTTATATTTTGTCGCATTTTTACTTCTTGATGGTAGGAGGCTGTCAGGACAGTCTTACTCCTTCACGGCCAGAAGTAGAAGTTCAAATGATGGCCTTTGAAAAGACGCAGGTTCAAATGTTAGCTCTGACATTGAATGGATGTATGACTTCAGCAAGTGACTCAATCTCTCTTAACTTCAGTTTTCTAATCTCTAAAATGAGAACAACAAAGTTGTTGTTAGCCTTGAATGAAATAATGTATGTCAAGAACCTAGCCCAGTGCTTAGCTCATAGTAAGCTATCAACGAAATCTACATGCTACCCATGCAATATAGAATGGAAAATTCAGTTGTCTGAAGCAGTTATAAAAATAATAATAAATAATGACACTACAGATTCCTTGCTAAAGAATTTCTAGCATGCCCCCCACAAGCTTTTCATTCCCTTTTCTATTTTCAGTTCAAGTAAATGGGAGCTGCTGAGCCCCAAGGAGAAGATTCTGCTTCTGAGGAAAGACAATGATGGAGAGTTCTGGTATTGGACTTGGAGAATTGGACAAATGTCCTGGCCTACATTTGAAAACCCATCCAACAGATGTTTATTGGATGGGTGCCAGGAACCTCATGTACAATCAATAAGGCACCACCCTATTAGGCCCCCACGGTCTAGCAGGACAAACAGCCCCTATAAATACATGGTCAGTCTCTGTGATGAGAATAGAGGCCACTAGTGTGGAGCTCAGGGAGGGCACTGCCAGGCTGTTTCCTTCTCTCTGGCTTCCCCCTGCTCTCTTGCTCAATATATTCAAAAAAGGTTTTGCCTTTTTTGTCCTGAAAAGGCCTTGAGGTAGGAAGAGACTGTAAAGTCTTGCCATAGGGTAGGCCCCCCAACTGGTGCCCTCCAGAGCAGAATAACACTTCCACCTACTCCCACCCATTCCAGAGCTGTTCACCTCATTTTTAAAAAATCATACTTTAAGTTCTGGGGTACATGTGCAGAACATGCAGGTTTGTTACGTAGGTATACACATGCCATGGTGGTTGGCTGCCTCCATCACCCTGCCATCTACATTAGGTATTTCTCCTAATGCTATACCTCCCCTATCCCCCCATTCCCTGGCAGGCCCTGGAATGTGACGTTCCCCTCCCTGTGTCCATGTGTTCCCATTGTTCAGCTCTCACTTATGCGTGAGAACATGCGGTCACCTCATTTTTTGAAAGGCCATCAAGACATTCTGATCTGATGCTGCTTCTAGGTGTTTGACAGGGGCCCCATCAGTTCCCCTTTGCTTTTGCTTGCCACTGTTACTATTAATGTCAACCCTTGTTCCAAGGACTCCTCCCATTAACCATCCAGTTCAGCCTGCTGCAGCCCTCTCCCTTTGGAAGCTCTCTCACTGAACTGAAGCCCCGCAAATTCCCTTTTTCCCCCCACTTTTTGGTTAAGTAAACTGAGACAGTTTAAATAGAGTGTCACAGGCCGCAAGTTAGCAAGTAGGGGCAAAGATCTTCATTAATTAATGATTAAGAATGATATGCAATTCTTACTGAACATTTCCAGATAAAACAAATGACTAGTTAGCTATGCACTAATGCAGCTGCTGTCACCATGATTCCAGAAACAGGAACATCTCCCCCAGTCAGCCATGTGGACAGCTGCTTCCAGCCAGAGGGAGGGTCTTCTCAGCAGCTCCAACTTCCCACAATGGACCCTCAAAGGGATCTAGCCAGCCCCAGCTCATGTACTGATGGCCAGCTCAGCTCTGCACAAGAGCTGGTGTCTTTGTCCACGAGAGGGCTGGGATGCCCACTGCTTTGTCTCACCCTCCCCATGCATCCTGATGACTAGGTGTTATCTGGTCCATCTGTTTGTGCTGTTCCTTTTTCCTCTCCATAGGATGACACTGCAGGACTTTAAAGCACATTTTGTTCTCCTGGTCATCTGTAAACTGACCCCAGGCCTGTTGACCCAGGAGGCGGCCCAGAAGTGGACATATACCATTCGGGAGGGGAGATGGGAGAAGGGGAGCACAGCTGGTGGCCGGTGGCAGTTGCTGCAGGGTGAGCGTCTGCACAGGAGCAGGGCTCTTGGGGTGACGTTGTGAGCGGGGTTGTGAGAGTGACTGCACATGGGAGTGCAGCACGAGTTCTGCACTAGCTGACGGGAGAGGAGGCTCTGCTTGTCTCGCTATGTGCTGGGGTCCTGGGCTATGACCACAGGGAGGACGGGGCCCCTGTGGTACCAGTGTACACCATAACAGGGTTCTTTCAGTCAAGCCGTCAGCCTGTGGGGCTGTACCTTTCCAGAGGCTTGCCCTGTCCTAGTGACCACCGGGGTTCACAGGCACACAGGCATGGGGAAAGCAGGATCAAGGGAGAATCTTTCTTTAGTTTTAGAGAAGGCCACTGAAAACACTAAGGTAACCACCCACTAACTGGGCAGGATTGAAATGGATATTGTATCAGGTCCTGTCCACCTGGAGCTTGGGAGGAGCACAAACCCTGGGCTTCCCAGGCTCGCTATTCAGGGGAGAAGAACCTGTCTGAACTTGCAAGATGGGACAGGTTTGGTGGCTGTGTCCCTTCCTCCACTTTGGAGATAGTGAGCCATCCCCTTTGAAGGCAAGGCCTGTGGGGTGTGACCTCAACGGGCCAGGGTGGCCTTAGCTCTGAGGTCCCCTTTTGACGGTATTTCCCCCAAAGTCTGAAGCTGAACTTAAGCTACGGTTTTTGCCTCCAGTAAATGCAGAGGTCCCTAGGATCATGGTCACCTCCCCTGGGAGTTAAGACAATTACTTACTCAGGTAGCACATGTTTGTGGGGCAAATAAAATACATATCATGAGGATGTATTTTATACCTGGGCCAGGCACTGAGCAAGACAAAGAGGCTACAGTGGTAGGAACAACTCCAGTTCAGTGTGTCTGGAGAACCCTCCGGCTGGAAGAGCAAGCAGGGAGGGCATAGAGCCAAGGCTGAAGGGACCTTGACTCTGTCCTGATGGGACTCAGGGTGTTAATCCTGGTAGAGGTGTCCTTGGACCGTTCACCTCTTAGTAGTTTGGCGAGCAGGATGCTTGGGGATACGGGGTCCATTCTCACCTTGCTGTGTTCTGCCCCAGACACATTTTGGAAGAACCCACAGTTCCTGCTGTCTGTCTGGAGGCCTGAAGAGGGCAGGAGATCCCTGAGGCCCTGCAGCGTGCTGGTGTCCCTGCTGCAGAAGCCCAGGCACAGGCGCCGCAAGCAGAAGCCTTACCTTGCCATTGGCTTCTACCTTTATAGGGTAGGTGGACCTCTGAACCACAGGGCATGTGACCAAGCACAGGGTCGCCAGCAGTGACCATGTCTTCCTGTTTCTTGTCCTCTTTACCATCTGTCTCTGTTCACAGACCTGGGTTTTCAAAGGCAGGCACTGTCTTTTAGGAACATGTGACTTAGAGCAAGTCACCTTCTTGCACTAGGCCATCAGTTTCTTCATCTGTAAAATGGGGACAATGATATTTAGGCAAAAGGTGGAATAAAAGAGGATTATGTGGTAGTGCTTGTTATTGTGCCTGGCACATAGTACTATCAATACTGGCTTCCTTTTCCTCTCCCCAAAAGCCAAGCATTTTTTCCCTTCCCCTTTTCCAGAATTTCTGATGATGGGTTAAAATGTCACTGATAGAACAGCAGGTCTTGTGGGAGGGGACAGGGCTTCTGGGTGGAGCCTTGCATATCAGCTTCTCTTCAGGTTTTGGCTTATGAGAGAGCCAGATTCCCTGCCTAATGAGATCCCTCTTTTTTTTGTTTTCCAGATGAACTTGGTGAGTTCTGCCCCTGACCAGGTGGCCCTAGTTTGGGGTGATATTGCATGTGGCCAAGCCTCCACGGGCTTCAGAGCAGGCTTATACTGCATAAGAAGCTATGATAATGTCTGAGGATGAGAATGTCTGCCAACTGCTTGTGCCTGTGTGAAAGTAAAGCGCATCTGCTAAGCTTTCCATCCAAAGACCCCCAAGAGATCCTAATGCATCTGTAGGGAGGTCTCAGAGCCTAGCATGGAACCAATAAATTGTAAAATTTAGTAAATTCCTACACGAATACCTAGGGCTAATATTGAAGGCCATCACAGCATAGGAAAGATGATCAATTACAATCTTGACTGGGTAATGAAACCCAAAGTAAAATGGACTTAAAACATATGGGACATCAGAGTCCGTGCAGCCCACCTCCCCAGGAAGAAGGGACAGAGGCTTGAGGACATGTGGCAGGAGCATGGGTGAGGGACAAGAACATGTCTGGCTTCAGTTGCTGTGGCACCTGGGAGGGGTCAGGTAGGAAGGCCCAAGGAATCCCATCCTCTGAGGGAGGCAGCTATTCTTTTATTTCCCAAAGAAAACAGGAGTAAAAGCTTAATTTTCTCAGGTTTGACTGAATAATGTAAAAGGACTATTATAAAGAAATCATTTTACGCTGGGTCTCTTTCTGTTGTTTTCCTTACAGGAACACTGACCACTCTCAAATTTGCCTATTAATTTAAAAAGAAAAAGTTATTGATGTCGTGCCTACTTCTAAACAGAATTTGGGTCAACCTACAATAAACAAGTATAAACAGAGGAAGCCCACAAATCAGTTACAAAATTTAAATGCCAAGAAAAAATGACAAAGAGATGAGAGCTGGGTAGACAGTTGCTTCTTCCAGGAAAACTAAACCTAGCACAGCTACTATGGCTCATTGTACAATTTAGCTCTGAGATTCCTAGTAGCTCATGGCAAAGAGGGCAATTGGATGATTTCCTAGTTCTCATTATCTTATAAAAGAATGCCTACATCATAAGGATATGTATTTTATTTTCAAAGTATGGAGGAATTTGTTAAATATCTGTTGATGTGGGTGGGTGGTGTCTTGGGTAGCAGTTGTGTATAAACCGGAAAGAGGATCCTGGTGTGGGTCTCCTCTCCCTCTACAGCCCTGAGCGAGAACAAAGGGGTGAGGAAGCAAGAGAGAAAAACAGGGAGAGATGGAGAAATGAAGGAGGCAGAGAGACAGAGAGAGAAAGAGAATCAGATAAAACAAAAAAGATACCCAGGAAATGTCGGAATCAGAGCTCTGATTCGGGTCTTCTGAGCTCTTGCCCAGTTCTCTTTGTCCTTTACCAGGGTGTTTTCCCTGAGATGACATGGCATGTCCAGTTTATCTGTGTGTGGCTGTGAGGTGTAGGTCGGAGGTGGTGGTGGTCCATCTGTACCTGTGACCATCAGTCGTGCCACATCACATACATGGAGGCAGCATCAGGCAGTATAAGGAACATGAACATGGAGCTCGGCTGTCCTGAATTCCCACATGGCTGGGACTGTGACAAGCTGATGACTCTGGGCAGATGATCTAAGCTAAGCCTCAGAGCTCTCACTGTAAAACGGAAACTACAGGCACAAGGACATATTTCCCATCATTTTGTGCTGGTTTTGTTTTTAAGGTAAGTCAAATCAAATGACATGTGTTTATGTAACCCCTGATAGGTTCTAGCAAAGGTGCAGCCCTCCACACACATATTCTGGCTTTTGCCTCTCCTCCCCTCTCATTTCATCCTCCACTGGGGAACACTGGATTTGGCAGATCGGGGCCACCTTAGTCCTGGCTCAGAGCTGAGGGCCTCAGACCTGGCCACAGCCCTGAGTCATCACCTCCCCTGGTGTTCTTGTATCTTCTACCCACAGTACCATGATGGTGAGAGGAGACTGCCCCCCGAGTTCTTCCACAGAAACGCTCCCCTGAGCCAGCCTGATAAGTTTCTCAGGGAGAAAGAAGTGAGTCAGGAGCTGTGTCTGGATCCAGGGACATACCTCATTGTGCCCTGCACCTTGGAGGCTCACCAGAAGTCAGAGTTCATCCTCAGGGTCTTCTCCAGGAAGCACATCTTTTAGTAAGGACACAAGGCCTCTCCTAGAGGTTGGGGACCGCTCGGGCTAGGGCAGGCAAGGAGGGCAGGCAAGGAGGGCAAGGTTGGAAAGGGCAGAGACCAGGGTTTCTGCTGCTGAGACAGAAGAGATATGGGAAGAGCAGGACACCAGGTTACTTTCTGCATGAAGGACATCCCTCCCCTTCCTTCCCGCCCTCCTTCCTCTCATAAACTAACACCATATTAGACATTAGAGAGAAAAAGATAAAGCATACATGGCTCCTGCCCTTTGAACTTCCAGAAGTTCAAAGTCTGGAAAGGACAAAGATATATGAGCAGTTATTGATCTTCCAGTGCATCCTGTATACTCATTTTATATGCACAGGGTGTTAGAAGAGTCTCAAAGAGGAGAATCTGAGCCAACTCCTATGGTCCTGGGGGAAGCAGGAGTGGCTTCAGGGAGGAGGTGACTATTAAAAGATGCATAAGGGTTGTTCAGGTAAGGGGAGGCTGCCATAAACTAGCAGGCTTCCATTCTACTAGTGTATGCAGTTGAATTATGGTGCACATATCCCAACCAAACACATTATTTTGCCTATGATTGTTTTACCTGCCAGGTTTTGTGTTTTTTGTTTTGTTTTGTTTTGTTTTTGTTTGTTTTTTATGTCTTGGCCACAGATAGTTTGGCTTGGTCTCAGGCCCCACTGCCATGTCAGACCTCTAAGTCTCATACTCGTCTTTTAAGACTAATTAGATGAGGGAGCAGGGAATTACAAGTGGTGTGCTGTGCACTTGGCTGGAATGTACACTTTAAGGGGAAGCGGGAGGGGAGGTGTGAGAGTGGGCAGGCGCTTGTGGTGCCTTGGCGAAGGAACATGGGAGACAAGCTCCCAGGAGAGGGGGGACATTGGTCAAGAAATTCCCAAGAGGAAACTCTGGGTTTTTTCTTTGTTTTTTTGTTCTCAGTGAAATTGGCAGCAGTTCTGGTGTTGTCTTCTCGAAGGTGAGTAGTCAGGTGGAATTCCGTACGGCTGGGACTGCTTTCCAAGCCAGGATGTGGGTTTCTCTTTCCAAGTTAAGGAGTCAGGGGAGGAGAGATGCAGATCCTTACAGACCCTGTTCTACGGCAGGCCTTACCCGGTGTATCCCAACTGGGCTTTGCTGTTTTTGCACCAACAAAGAGTAGAGAACTACCCACTGGTCAAGTCCTTGTTACTGAGGGTCCAGAGTGCTAGCTATGTGAGCTACATCTCTACTTTCTTCTGCTTCTTTTTATCTGGTGTATCTTTTGTCCATTTCACTGTTTGTGACTTCCCCAAAGTCAGGGAAAATTGGAGAAGCAAGGGCTGTTTGTAAATGCTGTCGTGTAAAATTAAAGACAATGCAAAGTTAACTCATGGATTTCAGAAGCCTGGAAGCCATGAGACATTAGGGTATACACCCAAGTCCATTTATACAGGTGAATAATTATGTCTTTCTACGTGTCTCTTCCTGTAGGAGATAGAAGAGCAAAATGAAGAACAGAATGAATGCTTCACCAAATTCTTTGAAAAGGTGAGTTGAACAGGTGCAGTGGGGGAGGGTGGGGAAGAACAGGGGACAAAGTGGAGCATGTCATTTCATCAAAACATAGGTTTGTATCTGCTTGAGGCTGCATAGAAACTGTGATTTAAGGCTACCTATTCCCCCAAGTGCCACTTTCTATTAAAGTCCTCAAGTTTTTAGACAAATGAGTAGAGCCATTGCCCTAGAAGGCTCCTGTAAAATGATTATCTGTTCTTGGAAGTTGTGTTGATTAGTTGTAGGAAAGCAACTTTAATCTTTCATCCATGAGAAAATGGGATATAGCAGAGTAGAGAGTCAGAGTTGGGAGTGGGACAGAGGTGGTGGTGGGGGGGAGGAAAGCATGACAATGACAATTCCTGGGGGCTGTAGGGAGAACCACTAGAGGGGAGCCCAGGGAGAAGGGGCCCTTGAGTGGTCACCTGGAGAGGGGGTGAGCCTGATAAGAAAGGGGAGAGCCTGGGGCACACACTTGGTCCCTGTGGCTTCTTCTCTTGGGCTGGCCCAGATTTGAGTCTAGCAAGGGCTAATGGTGTGAGTGCAGGGCTCTGGAGGCCACATTCTCCCTAACCTACAAGACACTTAGGAGGAAGAAGGTGAGAAACATACTAGAAATCTGGGGTCTGATATTTGGAGCAATGTCACTAAAACAGAGAACCTGAGCCCCTTGTGTTAGTGACATTCCTGATTTAAAGTCACAACTTACCTGCCTTGCCCATCTGGAATATTGTTTAATGTAGCTGGAGAGGATAAATGAGAATCTTATGAGTATTGTTTATAAAAGTTTTCCTCCATACCAGTGGTTTCCAAACATTTGATGCTGCAATCCTTTTATCAAATGAAGTCTCATAGATAATCCCAATATATATAAAACAATTAAAATAGCATATTATGAATATACATCAGTTTTAAAAAATCAAATGTTTGATACTTATATTTCATTGGTATATTTTAAAGTCAAATGTTCATATAAAGAGTTTCTTTTAGTAAACTCTAAGGTTAAAATCTAGAGTTTTGACTAATGACATTTTATTAAGAATGAAATTCAAACCAAATTGTTGGCCAAACTTCAGAAGCACCTGGATAGCACCTTTGAGAATCACTGTTCTCTAGAAGCCTACTTAAGAGTCCTGCCCTGCCAGGGTTCTCTGGGCTTGGTACACAGTTAAAAAGTATCATGAAGTACTTAGAAAATCCCAGTTTATTTTTTTTGTGCAGTCATATGTCTCCTCTGCCATCTAATGAGCCTTCAGTAACGATTATTTTTTGCTTGCCAATCTGCTTTCTATTCAGTATCCAGAAATTAATGCAGTTCAACTGCAGAGCATCCTGAACCATATGACCTGGTCAAGTAAGTGTTTGAGAGCCATCCTGCACTCAGAGGGGACACTTTTCTGAACTCTGGCTTTGTTTCTCTTTCCTTCGGTGGGATGTGTGAATTACCGAGTGCTGGTCTCAACCAGTGGCTCTATTTTACACAAGAGTGGATCATGTGATCTGAAAAAGCAGTAGAGAAACTTATTCAGCTTTGAAAATAATAATTATTATTATTATTTTGCTTACTTGGGGTATAGAGATATATGGCAGTGAAAATGAAGATTTCTGCCATTTTGCTAGTCAGAAAGAAATAACTGAGTTTCTCTTTCTTGGCATATCAATTTTATGTGGAAGAATTGTACCCATTTCCTCAACCTGGGATATAAATATTAAGTATTAACTAGCCTACCTAGGGAACTATCTGATGAACTCATGTCAACTTGATCAAGCTACAAAAATCTGGAAGGAGAGGGCATGCCACCTAGAAGAATTGCAAATGGGTAGCATGGATGCTTTCATAAGGAGCCTGGGATAAATTATTAGAAAGGCTTACCATCCATATAAAGTATTTTATACATATATTTGGAGTGAGAAGAACATGAAAGAAATAGGCTGATTTCTCCAGGGAGAAAAATGAACTTCAAAGTAGAAAAAGTAAAACAACCAGAGTATTTGCTACAGAAGTTAGATGATTGCTTCTCCTTTATATGAAGCCAAGATTTCAAACCCAGGAAAATTACAGTCCAGGCTGTTGTGTGATTCAGGCTTTGAACGAATTTGTAGAGAGCTTTTCAAGGCCAAATTCAGTTATCAGTAAAATATCCAGAAGGGAAGAATCTATGAATTGTAGAACATTAGAACTTTCCCTCCCCACTGAAAAAACATTCTAGGCTGATTCTAGGGAAATTACCTAGAAACAATGGCTTGTACACATTTAAACGTTTTTAAAGGTCTTGATTGCATATATACAAAATGATTTTCTGAAATATTTATGAACAAATTGCTTTCATTTAGTCCTATGAGAGGGTTCTAGATGGATAGGTCAGAGAAATACTAGCTTTTTGCAAAATATGTGGTGAGTCTCCCATGATAAATAATAAAATGTGGGTTGGAAAATAATAAAAGTAGATGTATTCACAACAAATCTTATCGCCATTCCCAAGAGTTGTACAAATATAAAACTAGAGAAATAATTCTATCTAGTTACAGGCAAGAGTCTATATGCTTAGATGTTTAGATATGAGCTCTTCGATTCTGCCATTGGTCCTGTTCATTTCCCCAATTTTTATTAATGTCTTGGAAGAAGACATGGAATATAGGCTTATTGGAGCTGCAGATGGCACAAAGCTGGAAGAAATCATTAATATAATAGATAGCAGAATTGAAATTCAGAATGTTTTCAACAAGCTGTGCCCAAACCAGAAAGATGAAATGTAGTCAGGAAGATAATAAACCATTTTGATATATACCGTTTTAAAATGGGAGCACAAGTTCTTAACAGAAGAGACCTCATTTTTGTGGCAGTTTATGTGAAAGATATTTGGTTAATTTAGTTGACATCTAGCTAACATGAACTAATAGTTTTGAGTTGCTGCTAAATAAGCTTATACACATTCAGGCTGCATTTAATGGGAACATTTAGATGTATGTTTTTAAAACTGTGTTCCAGGAAACATTGGAAACCAAGAGGTTTGGTAAGTGTTCCATGAAATAAAAGGGGTTAGCTTCTGTGGTCAATTGTACTTGGGTCTTCAGTACCTCGCGCACAGTAAAGTGCAAGGTGAATGAAGACAAGCATTGATAGATGCAAAGTATCCCACATTTCTTTGACCACAGAACTCTTTGTCTGCAGAAAATCTCCTTTGAAACACAATTTGGGAACTGCTGATGAAAACTGGAGGTGATTGGTCCACTGTGTTCTGTTCAATCAAATTGCATCTGGAGGACTGTTTTCAAATCTTGGTACCATATTTTGAACAGATACTGGCAAATGTAGGGCTCAGAAAAGGATGTCGAGGGTTTAGAAACCATTGCATCTGACGAGTAGTCTGAGAAATATTTAGATGTTTAAAAGGAAAGCAGAAGTCAAAGAAGAGACAAATATCATTTTATGGTGTTCTGGAGATGAAACTAGGGCCAGTGAGCCAATATTATAGGAGGTTCCTTTGGACTTAACAGAAGAAGTTTCTCCTCACTGTAGCTCTTCACCCACGTGTAAAATGAGCACCCGTAACTGACAGACCATCCATCAAGAAACCTGAGGAGGGACAGTGTCGTGGCTCACACCTGTAATCCTAGCACTTTGGGAGGCCGAGGTGGGCAGATCACTTGAGGTCAGGGGTCTGAGACCAGCCTGGCCAACATAGTGAAACTCTGTCTCTACTAAAAGTATAAAAATTTAGCCAGGTGTTGTGGTGCACTTCTGTAATCCCATCTACTCAGGAGACTAAGGCAGGAGAATTGCTTCAACCCGGGAGGTGGAGGTGGCAGTGAGCCAAGAACATGCCACTCCAGCCTGGGTGACAGAGTGAGACTCCATTTCAAAAAAAAGAAAAAAGAAAGAAACCTGAGGAAAGAATCCCCTAATTTGGGTGGGAGCTTGAACAAGTTGACCTCTTGGATCCTGGCCATCCCTAGGTACAAAAGGCATGCTCATCTGGCCCTCTGTGTAAGCAAAGCAAAGCAAAGCCATGCCAGGTGTCCCTGCAGCATTTGACTTGCTCCATGGGTGAAGGAATAACCATCACCCCCCACACTCTCTCTCCTACCTTCCATTCTCATTCTGCCCAGTCCACATACATGGTGATCATCAGAGCCTACAGTTGGCCCAGGCAGCACTGCCTCTTCCTGCTCAGAAAAGGGATTTTCAGACCTGGGTCCAGCCTCCATGTGGCCTCTTTCTGCTCCTTTACAGGTCTGGGGAGCACACAGCCCCTCTTCAGCCTGGAAGCCTGCCAGGGGATCCTGGCGTTACTGGATGTATCTTTTCAGTTTGTGGGTGGATGGGTGCTGTTGATTGAGAGCTTCACTCTGGAGCTAGGAAGAGTGGATTTGAATCCCATCCCCAGCCCTTGCCAGTTGTAGATCCTGGACAAATTCTCTGAGCCTCATTATGCATCCAGGTGCTCATCTGGAGCATGGAGAGAGTGTTGAAACTTACTTGGTAGGATTAATGTGGGAATGCAAATGGGATAGTACAGATAAAATGTTGAGAACAGAGCTATCATCTAACAGGTGACCAATATCAGCCATCCATCACAATAATCTCATTTCCTGGGAATGAGGATGAGGCAGTTATAAGGTGGTGGTTAGTAACAGCTCTCCAGGTTTACAAGAGCCTTTCCAAAGCCTTAGGGCCATATGTTTTCCATTTAATAACTGGGTGGTGGCTGCACCCATGCACACATCAGGAAACCGGGGCTCAGGGAAGTTAAACAGCATGCCATGAACTCAGCTGTTCTGTTTCTCAACCCTGCAATATTTCTAGCAAATGCACTGCCTTTCTAAGTGGATAATTGTAATCAAAGTTTGATCATCCATACTATGGAGAGACATATTGAGCAGATAGCCTAAGGGAGGTTTAAAAAACAAAAACAGTCTGCGGAAACTCAGAGACAGTGCAGGATTAGGTGTACAGGTACAGGCATGGGGCAGAGCCCAGCCCTGTAACCAGCTGTATGAACTCGAACAAGATCAGACCTTTTCCAAGTGCTCATTTCATCCACTAGAACATGGGGGAGTTAATTCCTACCTCACCTATTACAGGTGAAGTGTGTAACTCAGTGATAGATTCATGGTGAGGGCTCAAACAGAGATGGGGTATGGTGGTACTTTGACCCAATGTCTCTGATGCTAGGGGTATCTGGGCATGGTCTACAAGGCCAACCATTAAACTTAAAAAGTTTAGCCACCTTCTGCCTGACTCCTTCCATAAGCTGTTTTTTTAAATTAATAATGAAAAACAGTTACTATTTTTAATGTAAATCACATCAAATTGGCCATGTCAAAATATCCTGACTCACTTAATGCCACCTGTGGTGGTCACTATCATCACCTCCATCATCACCACTTCTCCCAGCACTGCTGTGCTGTGGCTTATTCTGCTTTTCCCTAGCAAGGGTGGAGGGTAAGGCCAACTGGTGAAATCAGACATGATCAGATACTGAATGAGGCCATCCACAAATTGCCAATTGCTTTGTGGAGCGTGGATCACTGCCTCCAAAGCATGGATGGAACTCTCCCTGGTAGCTTTTACCTTAACCCATTCATCAGCTTAATGCCTCAGGTACTATGAGCATCCAGGAATTCAGGGACCTGTGGAAGCAGCTGAAGCTCTATCAGGTAAGAACAAGTCTAACCACTGCTCTTTGGAAGATGGTGTAGAAATGGCAATTCTGCAAAGCTATACGAGACACTTCTTTCCCCTGCAGCCCTTTATATCCAACTCGCCAAACTTCTTCACTCTTCCATCCGTGAGCATTTCTTCCATCGGTCTCTTTCAAACTCAGAGAGCTGGCTGCAGTAGTCTCCTGAAGTTCCAAAACACACATCTGATCATGCTGCTTTCTTTTTAAGACTCCTCATGGGCTTCAGAGAAAGACCAAACTCCTTGGCACACTTGGCATTTAAAGTCTTTCATAAAATTGCTCCTTCTTGTTCTTCCAATCATTGGTTACAACTCACAACTCTCCCACTTTTCTCCTGAGTCAGAAAGCTGGAATCACTTTAGAGTGTGGATAATGTGCTTACGTTAAGCACATTTACCCACACCAAGACTTTCTATACCCCATGAAAAAAAGACTTTTCTCTTTCTCAGAAGCCTTGTTCTGTAGGAAACATGAGGTGGTGGGATCCTGGCGTGGACTCTGCCATATTCTTATCTTGGCAGCAGGCCCTGCATGTGGAGCCTCAGATATCTTCAACAGCCCCTCTGCAGTGCTGACAGGGGTCACACAGGGGTCTCAGATGGTGCTTGGAAATGCCTGACTTCCCGAACCTCTTATTTGGTTCTTTACAGAAGGTTTTCTACAAGCGAGACAATGGGTCAGGATACCTGAGCTGGGCACAGCTGCAGGCTGCCATGAGGGAGGCAGGTAGGCACAGGAAATGCTGGTGCTGTGGGCACACACGGGCAGGGTGCACACTCACGAGGCGGGGGGGGATGTGTGGCATGCTGAAGTAACTCGAATGCACAGTGTGATTCTCAAAGATGTAGCTCTGCAATCAACACAAACACTTTTTATGACTGTCACTGTGATCAGAGCCAACATTGATGGACGGTTCGCACATTCAGCTTCTCACTTAATCTTCAACACCGCTTTGTTATAATCCTCACTTCACAAAGGAAGAAATTGAAGCTAGTGGCTTGGGGTTTAAATCCAGGACTACCAGGCTCCAGATCAGGTCCTTTTGAGCACTTAGCAGACTGCCTCCTTCCATGAAGGCCAATCACATACTTGATGAAAACAGCCCCATGTTGATAGCCTTAATAGGCAGGGGTGAGGAATAGGGATTAAATAAAATAAATTGGTTAAACAATGAAACAATTCAAAATGAACCCTATAAAAGAAGATTTCCATGCTATCAGGATTCAGGTCCCTAAAGTGGAGGGACAATTAAAGGGGCTTTGGGCAGGAGGGGAGCTGGGTGCAAGCTCCCAGCACCCACAGCAGGAGCCTGTGCTCAATGCAGGAATCGTGCTCAGTGATGATGTCTGTCAGCTGATGCTCATCCGCTATGGTGGCCCCAGCCTCCAGATGGACTTTGTCAGCTTTGTCCACTTGATGCTGCGTGTAGAGAACATGGAGGGTGAGCTGGCGGGAAGTGGGGGAGGGTCAGGGCTTCCTGTGCTGCCCCATGACTTCCCACCTGTCTCTATTTTAAGCAAAAGACAGGACAGTTGCCATCCCAGAAACAGCAGACCAGGGAAGCTATCGGGAACTCCAGCCAAGTGCCTGTGAGGCCTGGCTGCAGACACCCAAACTCATTAGTTCCCTGCCTTATTCCAGAGGCAAAGGTTTGAAGCGGCTCACTTATCATAGGTGTGGCTGTGTGTGGTCACATGTAGTCTGACATTGGGTTCCCGCATGTTTTCCAAATGGATGTAGCTAAGGTGAGGTATGTGGGAGGAACTAATTCAGAATGTTTCCAATATACACATTAGCTGTGCTCCATTTTCACAGATGTTTTCCAAAACTTAACCCAAGATGGCAAAGGGATATACCTCCAGAAGTCAGAGGTAAGTCTTGCCCCAAGGAAGTGACTCATGTCATCTTAGGTAGAGGTGGTCCTTGTAGGACCATGCTCTTGTGAAGAGAAGAGCTCTGGGGACCCTTTATTCTGCTGAATTTGAAATAGAGCACTACATTCATTGCACTCACTCATTCATTCATTCATCCATCAGATGTGTTCTGGGCACCCACTTTGTGGCAGGCACATATGAAAGGATTGGGAGACTAACTTAGTGTATCCAGTAACTCTGATTGCAATAATGCCATGTGACAAATTTACACAACTTCAGCAGCATATGTATGACACGTACTTATTTCGCTTCCGAGTCACATGGCTGGGAGTCAGTGGATTTCAGCTAGCTTGCTAGTGCATATGTAGGTTGGCTGAGGACTTTTCTGGGTACCTGAATTGAGGAAATCCTGCCTAGGTTTGTTCTTCTCAGGGAAACAGGAGAAACGTAAGAAAGTGAGCTTAAACATGCAAGGCCTCTGAAACCCGGTCTTCAGTCTGGCACACCTGCAAGTCATTCTGTTGTCCAAAGCAATCACATGGCCAAGCCCATTTCCTCCTCTTTCATATCACTTTGCAGGCATAGCAGGATGTGGACACAGATGCGTGAGGACCTGGGTCCAAAAAAGAGCTGTAGCTCTTTCTACTGTACTGTAGACAGTAATGGGAGAACTAGTCTAGATGGGGTTCTACCAAGGACTTTCTGGAGAAGGTGACATTGAGATTGAAGCCTCAAAGACAAGCTGGTAGAGGGCAGAGTAGGAAGGGTCTGGGCTAGATGGAACAGTGTATGCAATCCAGGCTAGCACACAGAGAATGAGGAGAAATGGCTCAATATGAGTCTCAAGAGATCAGGGTTAGATTAGGCAGGACGTACAGGCCGCAGATAAACCTCACTGAAGGGCTGGCGTAGCCTTCCCCACATGTGCAGCATCTTGTTTTACATTTACTCTTGTTTTTGTGACGTCTTCCCAAGTCTCATACAGTTTGTTAAGTGAATGAAGTGATATGCCTAGGAGAAGGCAAATTCACATATAAAACTGATTATCTGTCCCGATCACTCAAAATGCGCTGATATATTGAGCAGATGCTAGGTGCCAGGTGTGGTGCTAGGTAATGTTCATTTCAAGGACATTGGAGTCTGGAGTTCAATCCTCTGCTCTTTTTTTCTGCAACCCTTCCTCTGTTTAGTGTGCTTAGAAATGATTCCATAAAAGCTGGAATGTCTTTCTTAATCTCAAATGTCCATTTTATGGAATTAATTTCCAAGCTTTTGGGACCTGTAGTTTGTGTCACCCCTCAATCCCTCCAAGATTCGGTGTGAAGTGGGTGTGAAGTGGGATTCTACTGGAGGGCCAATGGCCAGAATTACCTGAGCCCATCCCTGAACTGCTTAGCCCCACTCTCGAGTGCTGAGTCATCACTCCTGATCCCTGGTGGTCCATCCATAGTGGCAGGCTCAGGTCTGGGAGGATAGGACAACACAAGTGTGGCACCTGAAACAGGTCAGTCCAACCCTGAGCAGAGTCCAGTGGGCAAAGAGTGGTCACAGGAAGAGAACTGTACTGGGGTTTGAGAACTGGATCGAAGCCACAACATTCCTTGTAACTAGCTTGGGGACCATAGGCAAATCACATTAAATCTCTGGGCCTCAGCTGCCCCACATGTGACATGAGTGGAATTAGGTGGTCTCTGAGATTGCCTCCAGCTCTGACCACCTCTGCTTCAGTGAGGATCAGGACCACCCAAGGTCTGCAGGGAATGGCAGCCACCTTGTTGGATTTCACGCTGAGGCTTTCTCTGACACCATTGGTACCTTCACTATTCTCAGCTTTATCATTCTTAGGGATTGGTCTGGGGAGTAGTTTCCCTAGAGGTCCCCTGTATATGAGTTAGAGGGGTTGTTCATCACACCCACATAAAGCTGTCAGACCAACAGGCCCATAATGTAAACATGTAGAATATGCTTAAATGGATTTCTGCTACCCTGCCAGTTTGCACACCTGCACAGAGCTGGCACAAGCATGCCAAATTGAATTCATGGGAAAAAAATTTCATTGAGAATTGAATACAGAATCAGCCTGTATTTGGCTGTCATCATTCATAGGCACCGTGAGAAGTCAAAGTTGATTATATTTCAGGTTGATTTATACCTCCTAATGGATGGTATGGTCCCTCTGGCTAAACCATCCATTAATGTTCTGTCTCCACGGCTCCCCAGGAGTGTGGGGTGGGGAGGCCCAGGTGAGAGGTGGGTCTGAACTGATTATCATTTGCTTTCCTAACATGTCCAGTGGATGATGATGGCACTGTACTCCTGAGAAGGCTGAGTCTCATCTGCCTTCACTGAGGACTCTGCATGTGTTCCAAGAGTAGCCTTTGGCTGAGACCAACCTACATCCACCCTACTTACTGATCTTCAGAACCGACTCACCAGCCATCACCTTCTCAGCTGGGAAGATTTCTCTTCTGCAGCCCTCCCTTGGATGGCCAGCATGCAGAAAGGGAAGGGAGGCAGTAAAGAGAAAAAAAAAAAAAGATTGCATCAGATTTGTAAAAGCCAGCCGTCCTTCCCTGGGGCCACAACCTTGCCACAAGCGGAGATGTTACCTGACATGGCCAAAGCATTCTGACTGCAGAGCTGGTGTGCTTAGCCTCACACAACACTGCCTCTGTGGCCTCAAACTCAAGTGACCTTAGTCATGCCACATGTTCTCATGTGTGGGGTAATCATCTAGGTTTCAAGGTCTGAAGAGGGAATGATATATCCTTAGACATTTAGTCCCAGCATCTGCAAATTGATAGATGTAGGCTAAGTTCCAGTTATATTTCAGGAATATAGCAGGCTTTCAGAAACAGAAAATAAGAGAATTGGCAGAGTGCAGGTAGGGTGGCTGGCTCTGACATCTGAGATCATGGGGTAATCTTCTGCTGACAATATCTCCATATGATTGGATTTAGGGGAACCCAGTGGATTGAAAGCACGCAAGTGCTCAAAGGGCTTCCTGCCTGTGACAGGTAACAGTCTGTTTACTTGACCTGTAGACTATCAGATCCACTTCGAATCCATCCAGAAAATCTCAGTCTATCCACTTCAAAGAACAAAAACACACCCATTTATCAAGCTCTTGCAATGGGTCGAGCATCTGCTCGGTGCTGGGGACACAGAGCTGACAGTCTTCTGGGGGGTGTTGACTGACAGGTGTTCTGTGTTCAGATGACTGACAGGTGTTCTGTGGTGCACTGTGACCTGGGAATGCACACAGGGCTGTGGAAACACAGAGGAGAGCCAACTAGCACAACCTGAGAGGGCTAGGGGAGGCTTCCTGGCAGAAGTTTCTCTTTAACCATCTTAAAGGGAAAGAGGCACTAGGTAGGAAAATAAAAGAAAAATGATGTTTCAGACAGAGGGTACTGCACATGGGGGGAAAAAAGACACTAGGGCTGGGTGCGGTGACTCACACCTGTAATCCCAGCACTTTTGGAGGCCAAGGTGGGTGGATCACCTGAGGTCAGGAGTTTGAGACCAGTCTGGCCAGTGTGGTGAAACCCCATCTCTACTAAAAATACATAGAAAAAAAAATTAGCCGAGCATGTTGGCAGGCGCTTGTAATCTGCTACTCAGAAGGCTAAGACAGAAAAATCGCTTGAACCCAGGAGGCAGAGGTTGCAGTGAGCCAAGATCATGCCACTGAACTCAGCCTGGCTAACAAAAAGTGAAACTTCGCCTTAAAAAAAAAAGACACTAAAGCAAGGGATGAAACAGAGTGCTTGGAACACAGCAAGAGGTTCAGAGAAGCCGGAACTTATCTCTATTGTAAGACAGCCAAGGCCACTCAGGCTGGCAAGGGCTGATATCCACAGCAACTGCCATGAGGTCTGGGTCCTATCCTGAGAGGCTGAGCCATCATCCAAGAATTCTAAGCCTGGTCATGAGATGCCTAATCCTTTCCTCGATACCAGAAAAACTAGGAAGTTAACAGAGTACAGGGGGAGGGAGGTTCAATTCTCTGCATTGGCCCTTAGTTCAGGGGACCTTGATCAAATGGTTTAACCTTTTTGAATCTCTACAGCTGCATCAGTAACATGGTGATGACAATATCATCCGCATAGGGCTCTAATACAGTCTAGATGAGATAACATATGTAAGCATTTATGGCATTGGGCAGTGCACTGAAAAATTATGAGCTCCACAGATTTCTTTCGGGGAGGGTGCCTTCCTTCCAACATTTGTGACATGTACAGTGGCTTATGCCAACGCTAGGTGGTGCACGATCCCCACACCAGGACGTCTTCTGCCAGATGCAGGACCACAGATGACAGCTTCAGCACAAGCTAGTCTGGGAAACGCTGGCTAATGTAATACTTTGCCAGCCTGACTGAGTCCAAAAGGCCAGCTTCAGCCTCACATGTATTCACTTGTCTCGCCTTGTTTCTTTTTCCTGACTAATATTTAATGCATGTACTGTACTCTATGTTATATATTGTTTCTGATATTTATTTTATTTAAGCACTCAGCTTGCATGCATCTCCTTGAAGGATATGGTGGCACCCAGCCCACACATCCTGGCATCCTGGCACCTGGTTTATTACATAGCTCAGGTTTAGCATTTACCAATTTAATGAATGAACAATTTTAAAGTCATTCAGGTAAATCCTGTCATTTAAGAAGTCAGTCTCTTCTCAAGTTGTTAACTGAAAACATCAGTATATAAGGTTTGCTTAAAGAGACATGCAACTTCTCACTAAAGGATCCCTCTCTGGTGGCCTAAAGTTTAGAGTCATTCCGATGCCAAATGGCAGGTCCTAACTCAAGGAGCAGTTGAAACCATCATAGATGCTCTCTGAACATGTTCTTCATGTCCTGAAATTCAACACACTAGGGTGTCACTTTCTCTTACCCATTCAGACTTCCTTCTCCTGGGAACATCAACCATTGGGTCAAATTTCTGAGCCTTTTGCTTTCAGGTCACAAATCACAGAGTGAGTAGTGGGAGGTGGGTGGTTCTAGGCCAGGCCCAGGCTCAGGGGAGGCCTGGTTGTTAAGCTCCATGCTGACTCCTTGTCTTCATCTTCATCTTAAGTCTGGGCTTGCCTTGTTTCTCCTGCTTGCAGAAGAAAATTATGCCAGAAGCTGCACAGCCCAAGACAGGCAGGGTGGGGTGATGGAAAGGGCAGGCCTCACCTTGATGAGGGGTCTGGGTGTTTTTGGTTCTTAAAAGCTATCCATTGAGCCGTAGACAAGTTCTCTAACCTCAATTCATCTATTTTAAAATCCAAAATCCTTGGATGATGGCTTAGCCTCTCAGGATAGGACCTGGATGCCATGGCAGATTCTGCAGGGATCAGCCCTTCCCTGCCTGAGCGACCTTGGCTCTCTTACAACTAAGTTCTGGCTTCTCTGAACCTCTTGCTGTGTTCCAAGCACTCTGTTTTATCCCTTGCTTTTGTGTCCTTTTTTTTTTTTTTTTTTTTGCCATGTGCAGCACCTTCTGTCTGGAACATCATTGTCCCTTTACTTTCCAGTCTATTGTCTCTTTCTTTTTAATGTGTGCTATTGGAGGGAGTTGGACTGTACAACTTCTAAATCTGCATCTGGCCAGAGATAGCAAATTTGCCAAGAGCACAGGCTGGCCTTTGCAAACGTATCTGCTTAAGTCCAGCTGTGTCAATCACCTTTGGTGAGTCATCAGTGTCTGATGGTATGATCCAGAGGCCCCTGTGAGGATCTTGTGCCATCACACACATAAGCTGATGGGCATCATGCCAGGCCTCAATGTGTGGTTCACTATTACCCTTCACAGCCATGTTAACCCCACAGGAGAGTCCCACCTCCACTCTGCAATGGTCTGGGAGGGCCTTTCTTCAATAGGGGAGAAGCCAAGTGGTTTCTGAACCAGAGCAAACCAGAGGTTACTAGCCTCTGGTGCCTGAAATCCAAGCTTCCAAACATGTATTTGAGGACTTCCGCACAAAGGAATTATTTCCCAGAAGGGATCTTTTGGCCAAATGGGATAATTAAAGTGATCCTTGTTTTTAGTTTGACTTACACTAGTCACACATCAAGTCTCACCTCAGGCAGAGCCACACCCAGTGTGATGTTCCTCTTATCCAGTGATTGAGACCCCTTGGACCATCAGCAACAGCAAGAGGCAGCTTTGCAGAGGCTGTGCAGCCAGCAGCAGCAGCACACACACAAGCAGCCCTGGTGGGCCAGGCTGCAGGACCCTGGGCCAGCCCCCTCCACTCCTTCACCCTTAGTATTGCACACATTTGGAGAAGTGGGCCCGTGTCAGCCTCTGTGGAAGGCTGGCTCATGCACGAATGCTTACTCCTGTTTTAAGTGGCTGTTGGGTTTTCTGGGTGCAGCTTGGCTGGTTGACTCATACAGAACATTCTTTCCCTGGTCCTTGGCTTACTTGAAAAGGGAGGAAATGGAGGAATCAGAGATTGGCAGAGTGTTGTTGGCCTGGGGTTTAATGCTGAGAGGGCTATGGTATTCTCAGGGTGCAGATGCTCTTCTGCTCAAACTGCTGTCCCTCTGCCTAAGCAGATAAGCTTCTGGAGGGACTGGCTGCAGGGAAGCCTCCTGAGGACCCCCTTTGTGAAATAATGGCCATGAAGTTAGGTCTGCAGTCATTGACTAGAAAAGGCCCTGCGAGACTGCTGCTCAGGCCTGCTCATTGCTGCAGCTCCTTTCTCTGTGGCATGCATGTGTGTGTGTGTGTCTGATACCCAGGGTACTAGAAGTAATAGCTTATTCAGATCAGATTTTACCAGGTCAGGAGCTGGAATAAAAGGTATGAATTCTGCAAGTCCTGCTACAAGAGTTGGGGATCCTTAAGGGGTGAAAATGATTCGGGGTGGGCTGATAGAACTGGAAACATGCTTGACCAGAGGCCAGAGGACTGGAGCTCATGTCCTCTCTGCCACCAACTGAATGTGTGTGTGTGGCCTGAGGAAAGTCATTTAACCTCTGAGCCTTAGTGTGCTCATCTTCTGAACTGGGATGTTAACTCCTGCCTCATGGGACAGTGGCAAAGATGAAATCAGATTGTGAATGTGAAAGACCTTTGCAGATTGTAAAGTGGAGTTCAGAATTGGGGTTTACTATTCTAGTAGACAGACCTGGTGTAATGTGAATTGGCTGGGCTTAGAATGTTGGATTCTGCTCTAGTAAATAAGACAAACAAATCAGGAGGATAGTTGAAACAAAGTAGAAGCAAATGCTTGTGAGCCATGTTAGGCATAGATAAAGATGTGAGGCATGTGTGTGTATGTACAGATAGGAAAGGATGAAGGAGCTGAGTGGGCACTGAATATTCATGACACACACTAAATATACATGAGGCACGTGAAGCGCCAAGTGCTCCGGATACAACAACCACACACAAGACCCGTGAGGCACTCGGTATGCAATGAGCTACCCGTTGGCAATGCCATGATCCCCTAGAAATGCAGATAAACACCGATGGCTTTCAGCAGCGGAACTGATAAGTTACCTCTGTGGCCAGTCATACTTGTCCCATGTCTCTCTGATGGGATTGGGCCCCAGGCACCATCCATCTTTTGAGCCCCTTGCTCCGACCTCAGCTCTGGTTCTTATAACCACACCATGAGCAGGAAGTGCTGGCTGAGCTCAGGACATGTTAACTGAACTCAGGGCAGTAGAGCTATTTGCTTCAAATTGTCTGGCTTGGCTTCTGAGATGTGAGTGTTGTGTCTATAGATGTGTGAGGGTACAGGGGTAAGGGGGTCCCTGCTGGTTCCTCTGATAAGGCCTATTAGGTCCCCTCCCCACCAGCTCTCATCACAGTATACCACTTCCCAGAGAGAACATTGAGCAATGCCTACGACCACATGCCGAGGACAACTTCCCAGTGACGTTGGCTTTCCCTCCCTAGTTCTAAAAGGACAGACAGTGAAGTAATTTCAGCAACCACCTGACAGACTCTCGTGCCCTCCTGGCTGCCCTGACCCATGTTCCAAGAACATCACCCTCCTGTAGCTCCTCCAAATGTCATCCATGAGAGGCTACCTGTTAGAGTTTGGCCTCAGTCACTTATTGGCTGTGTGACTTAAGCAGGTCACCTAAACATTTTGTGCCTTTGTTTCTTCATTAGTATTAATGACATTTAACCAGGTTCCAGTAACAGCGGATATGCATTGAATAACCTCAAGCTCAGATAAGACAAGTAGTCCTTTTTTACTTATGTACTTTTTTCTTTGAAAAATAGGCCGGGCGCGGTGGCTCAAGCCTGTAATCCCAGCACTTTGGGAGGCCGAGGTGGGTGGATTATGAGGTCAAGAGATCGAGACCATCTTGGTCAATATGGTGAGACCCCGTCTCTACTAAAAATACAAAAAATTAGCTGGGCATGATGGCGCGTGCCTGTAATCCCAGCTACTTGGGAGGCTGAGGCAGGAGAATTGCCTGAACCCAGGAGGCAGAGGTTGCAGTGAGCCGAGATTGCGCCATTGCACTCCAGCCTGGGTCACAAGAGTGAAACTCCGTCTCAAAAAAAAAAAAAGAAAAGAAAAGAAAAGAAAAATATAGGCACACAGGCACTGAGCTACACCCTAGCATAGAGATGAAAATTCATTTCCTGTCTTTAAGGAGATGGCAGTCTGGTTGCCCAGTGCAGGGTGTGAGTAATATACCTGGGCTGCTCAGATCAACTCAGAATCCTGGAAGAGTTCCCAAAGGATGTGGTGCTGGACCTGAAAGCTTAGCTGTATCCAGGGGAAGGAGGATGCTCTAGGGAGGGGGAGCAGCATGGGAAAGGGACAGAACACCATACCAGAACTCATAAGGAGAGTGATGAGTGGTTGTAACTGGACATAGGGCGTTTTGGAGAAATCGAGCTGGTAGTTTAGCAGAAGAAATGTTGACAGAAGTAGAAATAGGAAGAAGTTCAGAGGATGTATTAGTAAGTGACCTCTTCTAGGTGTGGTGACAGGTCCTCGTGAGCTACTCTTCTTGGGCTTTCTCTGGTTTCTTAGAACCCCAGAAGGCCCTGGGAGGTGTCCTTCCAATCAAGTCTGCCATCAATCCTCATCCTCATGGCTGCACCATCCCAGCTCATCCCATCAGAGACCCAGATGAAGTCCAGATTGAGAGTGTGGTGGGAAGAGGGGCAGCTTGCAGTTTCCAGGCTGACCAAGCTATTCCACTCCAGCCATTCACCCTCAGGAAGGATCTGGGAGAGGCAGGGGAAGAAAAAAGCAGCTTCACCAATTTCAGAGCTGCCATTTAGCTTTGGCTTTTCCCCACCCAGCTGGGAAGGCATTTTTGTTCCATCCACCTTGTGAGAAGAAATGGGCACAAGAGATACAGCCCAAGAAGCAAATGGGGCCTTGGGCGAATAAGACAAGGTGCTCTCCACCCAGGCTCAGACTATGCAAGTCCAGGCCCTTGGGCAGGGTCTTTAAAATCCCTTTTTTTGCTACCACAGAATCTTAATGAACATTCAGGGCACTATTGGACACAGGACAGGGGCGGCCTGGAGGCTCCTTGCAGAGGAAACCATCTTATCGGTAGATGGTAGATCTCCTTGTAGAGGAAACCACCTTATCAACCTGGTCCAATCAGGAGAGAGAAACCACGCAGGAAATTGAACAAGGAAGTTTAGTATAAAGACTTTAGAAAGAGAGAGGGAAAGAACAATTGGATCCAAGATGGCCGACCACTAACAGCTCAGGATTGTAGCTCCCAGTGAAAGCTCAGAGAACGAGACGACGCCACATCATTAGACGAATTTTCGTCACTCACTGATTAGCCAATTCCCAGTGGAGGAGCCCCACGGGTCGCCAGCGCGACTCTTGTGGCTGCCGCAGCGGTTTTGCCGACGTCTCGGCGCAGCAGCTCTTCACGCAGAGCCAATGGGACTGCTTCCCCTACTGACCGGAGTTTGGAGCCTCCGGGAAGTCAGAGCCGCTTGTTGCGGACTCAAGAGGGAAGCCAGACCAGAGATTCCCGGGCAGAAGAGCACCATCAGTCTTATCGCTGCTATTTAGGCTGCCACAGTGGGTCGCTCGGATCCCAGCACTGGGAATCAATAAGTCGGACGTCGACTCAGAAAACTAATTAGAAAGGCGATTCATTTACAATGAAGGGAAAAAAGCCTAAGAAGGCCGAGTATACTCAAAATCAGAACCCATCAGCAACGGAACAAGCCCTGATGGAAAAGGACTCATCAGCAACCGAATAAGCCCTGATGGAAGAGGACTCATCAGTAACGGAACAAGCCCTGATGGAAAAGGACTGTGTTCCATTATCTGAAGTAGGCTTTAAAAGGTGGATGATAAGAAACTTCTGGGAGTTAAAGGAACTTGTTCTAACCCAATGTAAAGAAACTAAGAACTTGGAAAAAAGGTTCGATGAAATGTTGAAAAGAATAGACAATATAGAGAGGAATACAAATGAACTTATGGAGTTGAAAAATACAACACGAGAACTCAGTGAAATATGTACAAGCTTAAACAGCCGAATGGATCAAGCAGAAGAAAGGGTATCAGAGGTAGAAGACCAACTTAATGAAACAAAACGACAAGACAAGAATAGAGAAAAAAGGATAAAAAGGAATGAGCAAAGTCTCCAAGCAATATGGGACTATGTGAAAAGACCTAATATACGCTTGATTGGTGTACCTGAATGTGAGGGAGAGAATGAAGTCAAGCTGGAAAATACTCTCCAGGACATTATCCAGGAAAATTTTCCTAATTTAGCAAAGCAGGACACTATTCAACCCCAGGCAATACAGAGAACACCACAAAGATATTCCTCAAGAAGACCAACCCCAAGGCACATAATCATTAGATTCACCAAGATCGAAACGAAGGAGAAAATATTAAGGGCAGCCAGAGAGAAAGATCAAGTCACCCATAAAGGTAAGCCTATTAGGCTTACAGCAGATCTCTCAACGGAAACCCTACAAGCTAGAAGAGAGTGGGGGCCAATATTCAATATACTTAATCAACAGAACTTTCAGCCCAGAATTTCATATCCTGCCAATTTAAGCTTTACATTTGAAGGAAAAATAAAATCTTTTAGGAACAAGCAAGTACTCAGAGATTTTATTACCACCAGGCCTGCTTTACAAGAACTTCTAAAAGAAGCATTATACACAGAAAGGAACAACCAGTATGACCCTTTCTAAAAATACATCAAAAAGTAAAGAGCATTAACATAAAGAAGAATTTTTATCAACGAAAGGACAAAATAGCCAGTTAACAACAAATGGCAGCAACCCTAAATTTAAATCGACCAAATCTCCCAATCAAAAGATACAGACAAAATCTAACGGTATATCCAAAGATATACATAGACTCAAAATAAAGGGTTGGAAAAAAAAAAACAAAAACGTACCAACCAAATGGAGAGCAAAAATAAATAAATAAGAAGCAGGAGTTGCAATTTTCACATTTGACAAAATAGATTTCAAAGCTACAAGGATACAAGGGTAAAAGGATTAATGTAATAATAAGAGATCTTAACACCCAGATACATAAGACCCATAATGAGATTTAGATTCAATGAGACAACAAATTGATAACGATACCCGGGACTGGAACTAAGATCCAGAACAAATAAACTCAATAGAGCTCTCCATGTTAAACACACAAAATATATATTATCCACAAAATCTAACGATATATCTGAAGATATACAAAGACTCAAAACAAGGGGATGGAAAAAAACTCACCAACCAAATGGAGAGCAAAAATAAATAAATAAAAAGCAGGAGTTGCAATTCTCACACTTAATAAAATAGATTTCAAAGCTACAAGGATGCAAGGGTAAAAGGATCAATGTAACAATAAGAGATCTTAACACCCAGATACATAAGACACATAATGAGATTTAGATTCAACGCGACAACAAATTGATAACGATATCCAGGACTTGAACTCAGAGCCAGAACAAATAAACACAATAGAGGTCCCCATTTTAAACACATAAAATATGCATTAACCACTTTAAACACTCAAAATATTGATCGGCCATTATTGAAACCCATTTTAGGAATGAAGTAATATTCCTTTTTCCCTCTTTTTCTTTTTTTCCCCTTCTTTTTCTCTTTTTCCCTAAAAAAAAAAAAAAGAAGACTTTAAAGTTATACAGAGCATTGGAGGAATGAGGAATTAGGGAGTAAAATGTCAGGGGGAAACTAAACAATACAATAGCAGATATAGAGGCATCCACTATCCTATAGCTGAGACAGAGTGACCAAGAAAGAAGTCACTGCCCTTTCCTTAGAGCTGATCCAGACTTGAATGGAGATGGCAGAGGTGTGGCTCACGGAATGGCAGGGAAGCCACTGTGCTGCCATGCTGCAGAACTTGCTGGAAATCTGTCCTGTAGGTGCTGAGGATAGCTCTTCCTGGGAGGGCTCTCAACAGGGGCAATTTGTTACAAAATTGCTCACTTTATATGTAATTTCTTCACACAAAATATTGAAAAGACATGTATTCAAGGGTTGAGATTTAACAAAATTAATTTTTACTGCATCATTGAAGGCATTCTTAAATGAAATTGGCTTTTTTTTTCCTGCGAGTGGGTGGTGATAGAGAACACAATGACTAGTACAGTGTGGTCCCGCTACCTCAATTTGCACACCATCAGCATAAATGTCAACAAACAAGAAAGGAAAGTAACAGCTTAGTACAGTTACTAAAATGGTTTTGATCTCACAGGTCTCCAAAAGGATCCTGGAATATCAGGTTTAAAAACCACCCACGGAGAACTGCTGAGTTAAATGACTTGCCCAAGCTCCCAGACTAGGAAGTGATGGCGTCAGAATTCAAACAGTGGGCTCCTAGCTTCAAACCCTGTGATCTTTCCACAAAATCTGTTGTGGTCCTCAATAAATCACATATCTCTTCCTGCAAGCATGTGGGGTAAAGAACACTTAATACATTGATAAATAAAACGAAAGTCCAAATACTATTTTTATTACTGATAGAACATCACCACGTTAGTGATGTTGCATTAGGTCTGTCAACCAAGTGGGCATGTGGGCTTGATAATTCCAAACCCCAACAGCCGTGCAGCCCAGCCTGGAAAGAGGCCCTGGGGCAGGGGGAGGAGCATCCCCCAGAGAGGCAGAGCAGAACAGGGGCTCTGTGTGGCTACTCACCCCTAGGAGGTAGGAAGGCAGAACTAGGCATGGCCAGTTATTTCTGAATCAGGTAAGTCTCTTCACCTTCATAGTATAGGGGAGAAAACTCAGCCATAGAATAGGATTCTCAGATGCTTATGCACTCATGTTCCATATTTGAAACGTTTTCCCTCCATCTCACATCTGTATCCTCATCCTGCCCAGCCAAATGGTCTCAGTAGCCAATTTCCAGTCATTTCTTGGATGTGCTCAGCATCTTTCCTCTTACCTTTGCAACTTTCTACAAAATAGGTTAAATGCACTCTAGCGCTTTTTTAGACAAATAAAGCATATTGGGAGTATAGAAAATAACACCACCCTTATTAAGAGAGGAGTGTGAGTGTCCCATTAAGCCTGGGAGGGGCCATACTGTGATGAGGACTTCACAGCTCAAGGCGCAGGTGCTCACAAATGTCCAGGTCAGGGCACGCAGAAGTGACCAGCCTCTGGGAAACTAGGTCCCCGCTGGTCCTGTTCATGTCCTTGTAATGTATCAATTAATCCTCCATGGAGGATGCCCCTTTAAAATGTCCAGATGTTTATGTCTGCCCTCCAAGAAGGGCCATTCCTGGGCACCTGGAAAAGCAAACTGATTGTTAGATGGCTAAACAGAGTTAAGGACCCAGGAGTGAGACAAGCCTGATCCCCTGCAGAACAGTGATGAAGTGTCTGTGCTGCCAGATGTGCACTGCCTTCCTCCCCTGGCCAGCCCTCCACAAGCAGCAATGGGCTGTGCTTTCAAAGACTCCATAGTGACCAGCTGTCAGTTCCTTTTGTCCATCTGCTTGTGCTTGTCATGACATCACCTTCTTCATTTTAACACATCGCCCTTTCATGGCAGGCCACGCTGTCCGGGTTTACACATCATTTTATGTTGATTGCATTTTTCAAATGGCTGCTTCCAAGTGTCTCACTCCCAGTCACTCCCACAGCAGAATTTACTCCTGGGAAAATTTCCTTTTAGACAGTTAATCCCTATCAGGAGTGTGGCTTCCCATTAGTCCTGATCAAAGCACTTCCAGAAGACTGCCCTGCCCTTAAAGCACCACTTGTGTTGGTTTATTTAACTAATAGCTGCTGGCTTTAATGTTGCTAGGAGCCCATGGGGGCTTATATAAATATCCTTTAAGCCAAAAACAATAGAAAGTATGTAGGGGGTTTAAGCAGAGCCATCCTTTGAGTTTAAGAGTTTGGGATTTTGAAACTGAAACCTTTCCCCCCATCTCCTTACAAAGACTTTTTTTTTTTTTTTTTAAGTCAGCAAACAATTAAATGTTGTTAATAGGCATTTAAGAGCTAATCTTTAGAAGAAACAAAGCCTTAAAGATAATCCTAGGTCATTTTGTTCAAGTGTGAATTCCCCCTTAAAACCCTGTATTTAAGAAGTTTCATTTGCAGATTTTCTATTTGTTGCCTGTAGCTTGGACTCTTTAATTGTTTACAAGAGCTCTCACTACCAAAGCCCATCCCTAAAGAAAGTGGTCTATGAAGGAACCAGTCTGCTTAAAAACCTGGTTCTTAACTTAATTGATTACTTGGCTTAAAAGAGTTGATTCAGTGCCTTTGGGTAAATTTATATCTTGTAAGATGCCTGAATACCTTTTTGTGTCCAATCAGCTTCCAGGATCCACAGATCCCTGACTTCATTCAAACACATTGCACTTTCATGGCATGTCATATTACTCAGGTTTACCGATAACTTTGTGTTGGTTGCATTTTAGAACAGCTTGTTCCCTGGGCATGCAGGGAAGCACATTAATTCAGCACTACATCTGAAATTCTGGGGCTAAGAGATGAAAATCCATGTTTTCACAAAAAGCTCTCAGTGATTCTGATGTATGTGAAAATTAGTGTTTCTGAGCTTATCAGACAACTTCTCTGTCAGTTCTGGTTTGTTCCATCCTACTCTAAGATGTGTCTTAGGTTTCCAGGACACACCAGACTCAAGAGATTTCCATCAGAAAGGCAGTGGCAACCTTGAGCTTCCAGCACAATGGAAAATGCCTGGTGGTTTGTACATATCTGAATGCTTCCTCCTGCCCTGCTCTCTGGAACTTCTGCTTTCTTCAGGGATTCCAATTCTGAAAGTGGATCTGAAGATGCTGAATTCAACCTGAGGGCAATGTGTGTATGTTATAAAGAGGGTAAAGGAGTGAGTGTTTGGTTTACTGGTGCTGGCGTACACACATTAATTTAGGGTCTTCATCTGCTTTGGTAGACAAATCACAAACATTTCCATGAATAACCGCGTCTGTTATGCAAATTGGTTTCTGTCTGCTGGTCTGTTGAGAATAATCTTCCATAATTACAACAGCTATTTACTTACAGGCAAATCAGCTTTCTCACCAGCTTCTCCATTCGAGAGAGGCCTCCAACTGCTGCCAGAGCCCATGTGATTGAGGGCTGATGGGCTCTGATGTTGTGAGCCTGTTGTTCGAGTTTGCGGGTCCTAGGACAGAAGGATCCACAGTACCGCCAGTCAGTGAGTTGGGGATTAGGCTCCCTCATGCTTCTCTGCACTAAGATGTCCAGGACACAGTCCTCATGAGTTTTATAGCAAGTTGAGGAAACAAGGCATGTGGAAATAATGGAAAAGAATTAAGCCCTGAAATGTGCGGTTCTGCTAAGAATGGATGCAGTGAGCATTTAGCAAGGAAGGTATTAGTGTGGGCTGAAGAATTAATACTGACACGGCTTCTGGAGAGAAACTTGCCCTGGGCTTATGAAGAGGGGAAGGATTCCTGGAGAAGTCTCAGATGGGAAGGCCTCCCAGGCCCAGAGCAGAGGCCGGAGGAAGGAATTCATGGAGCATGGCCTGAGGGCAGAGGAGGCAGGCTTCCTAACCTGGAAGTAACTGACGTGCGTTGAACAACTGCCCTCTGACCTGTGCCATGGCAGGGTCATTTAGTTATCTGCTAACAATAGTGACGTAGGTAGGGAAGCTGAGGCAGGGAAAATTAAAGTAGATTGGCGAAGGTAACAAAACCAGGAAGACTGAGAGTCGATGTTGGAGATGGAGGCATAATCACAAGACATGAAAGTTCTAGAACTCTAGGGGGAATAATTGGGATATGACTCTGTTGGATCTTGATCTATGACAAAATGACAATGCTGGGAGCATAAATCAGATTAGGGGTGCAGTGTGGGAGTGGGATGGGTGGTCGCACTTACTTTCCCGTATTTTTAAATCTTCCCTCCCCAACATGTTTTTTTTCACTATGATTTTGTAAATTGAACCCAGTAAGAATATTTCCCAGTAGGACAGGACAGCATTTACTCTCCATGTTTTACAGGTAAGGGGAATGAGACTAAGAAATATTGTTTTACCAGCCATTTTTATATTTTTTACTAGTTAGTCCCAGGATACTGACTCTCTTGGGATGTTGTCTGTTCCTCGTAATTAATAATAATATTGATAACATAGGAAATAAACATGAGAAATTCATTCCATACTTTCTTTGCTATCAGTAGTACCTGATAGGACACGGATATTGTCTCCAAACAGCTTTTATTCAAAGATGGAAGAATTCAGAGTTTTTATTGAGCAGGGGCTTTGGGGGATGCTGCATCACAAGCTGAAGAACCCCCTTCATTTTCCTGGCTTCTACCTCGGTGAGAAGGGGTCAGAAATCTGAAAGACTGAGTAAACCAAAGGGTGTGAAGTTGCACAAAGAGGCTGCTAATAGATAAACTAAAATTTGAATTGGATTCACTAACTATCGTCTTTTCCTCCACATTATCTAATAGTTGAAGGGCAGGACTGAGAAGAGGAGGGGAGGCTTGGAGGGAGATTAGATCAGTTATAGAGAAAAAAAGGAGTAATGCTTTTCTGCACAGCAGAATTGTAAATGTCAATCACGTTGTGTCCTGATCACACTTGAGCACAGGGAGTTTTATGGAAGGAGGGATTTGCATATTGCTCATTCACACACTTAGTCAGTGAGTATTTATTGGGCAGCTACTCTATGCCAGGAACTGTGCAAAACTGGGCATTCAGGGATAGACCCTGTCCTGGCTCTCTGTGGTTTACAGTCTAGTCAAGGAATCCCAAATATCCAGGGAGTTAGAATTAGTGCAGTGATCTGATAAGGTATGAGTGTTAGGGGTCATGCAAATCCAAGGAAAGCTCACAACCCAGGGCCAGGAAGGCTTCCAGGAGGAGATGACATTTATTCACCATACTCCAGCCATGCTGCTTTTCTTGAAGTCGTTCCTCCCCACTCAAGGGTATCTGCACTTGCTGTTCCATCAGAATGAAACGCTGTTCCATCTCTTTTTGACAGTCTACTCCTATGCTTCTCCAGGTCTTGGCACAAACACCACTTTTTTAAAGAGGTGGCCAGGCGCGGTGGCTCAAGCCTGTAATCCCAGCACTTTGGGAGGCCGAGGCGGGTGGATCACGAGGTCAAGAGATCGAGACCAAGCTGGTCAACATGGTGAAACCCTGTCTCTACTAAAAATACAAAAAATTAGCTGGGCATGGTGGCGTGTGCCTGTAATCCCAGCTACTCAGGAGGCTGAGGTGGAAGAATTGCCTGAACCCAGGAGGCGGAGGTTGTGGTGAGCCGAGATCACGCCATTGCACTCCAGCCTGGGTAACAAGAGTGAAACTCCATCTCAAAAAAAAAAAAAAAAAAAAAAAAAAAAGAGGCTTCCCCTGACCTCCTACCCTTAAATTTACATGATGACTGCTCTGTTATTTTTTTTTCCAATACCCTATTTATTTCCTTTACAACACAAGTATGCCTATATCTATTTATAGTTATACAAGTATGCCTATATCTATACAAGTATGCCTATATCTATAAACAGTTATTTAAAAAGTGAATTTTAAAATAACCGTTTGCTTTTTTCACTAGTGTAGAAGCTCCTTAAAGTAGACTTTCCTCTACTATGTGTAGTACAGTGTCTGCAGCAGAAGTAAATATCAAAGGGGCACATGCATAAAATTACCCAACACAGGCCACAAGGGTTCTTGACACAAGTTTAGTTTCTTTATCTGAAAAATTGGATTTATGCATCTACTTCATAGGATTTCTGTAGTGTTGTAGGCTGAACAATGATCCCCAAAGATGTTCATGTTCTAATCTCTGGATCTTGTGGCTATGTCATCTTATAGCAAAGGAGTCTTTGCAGCTGTGATTAAGTTAAGGATGTCGAGATGGGAAGGTTCTCCTGGATTACTCAGGGAAGTCTGATGTCATCAGAGGAGTCCTTCTAAGAGGGAGGCAGATCAGAGGGGCAGAAAGTGAGGTAATGGCAGAAACTCTCTCTAGACTTGAAGATGTTTTATTGTTGGCCTTGAAGATAGAGGGAGGGGCCAAGAGTCAAGGACTGCAAGTTGGAGGAGGCAAAAAATGAGTTCTTCCTTGGAACCTTCAGAAGGAACCACTTTTGCTGTCATTTTGATTTTGCCCTGTAGGACTCATTTGAGACTTCTGCCCTCTAAAACTATAAGAGAAAAATATTATATTATTTTAAGCCTCTAAACATGGAATAATTTGTTATAGCAGCAATAGGAAGCTGATACATATAGAGATCAAGGCACAAAGCCAGGAATCATTATTAGTTTATGATAGCTTATCTTTGGTTTATTCCATTTCTGCACAGTGCTATGTAAGTTCCAGCTACCGTAATGAGAAGAGATGCTTGAATAATAGCCCTAAACCCCAAGGAAGTATATTTTTTCATGGTTTATAATTGCAATAGAGCTTGAAAATCTTCCAGGACTTATAGTTCTTAATTATGCTCTCATGCATATGCATCAATTACCCACATGCTGCTACCTAGTTTGTTAATGCAAAGTTTTTTTTTTCATTGGAACAGTTTCCCGTGCATGCATTTCCCTCTGAAAATATCCTACGAAATATTTTACCTCCACTGCAATGATCTGCTTCACTTGGGACATGCTTGCCAATCTTCCCCAGCAAAACAGAATTAAACCTCTGCTCTCATCTGTTCCAGTCCTGGGGTCTGTTTATTCTGCCTGGCAATTCTCTCCACATAACTCCCAATGGCTTAATTGCAGATTTGGTGTCTGCTTTGCTGGATATGGTCTGCAATCCAGGAAAAACCAGGGAGCGCCTGACCTAGGAGTTTATATTTAAATGGCTGTGGAGGAGGAAGAAAGGGTGTTGATATTTTTGCTTGCTGTTCTTCCCTGTTAGAAGTAGCTTTGTTGCGTCTGTGATTCAAGCCCACTAAATTCCAGCTGAGTCTCTACGCTAGAGGGGCAGTTTCCCATGCAAATCAATGACTTTGCCACGTGAGCACATGTAAATTTCCCATGTGACTCTTCCAGTGACTTTCAGTTCCACCTGGCACAGTTTCCTAACCTGGAAGTCAGTTCCTCTTCTTTCTGCTCCATCTCTCCTTTCCTTTTCCCTTGGTCTAGAGACAATCATAGAAACTACACCTGATTATTTGTGTTGGGAAAATACGAATAGATCTCCATGGGGACATTTTCATCACATGGACCATTGTCGTTCTCTTGGTGAACTGCTCTCAGTTTTTGAGTGTTAACCATATTTTTAAAAAAAATTTCTTTTGTGAGAGAGGAGATCTCACCTTCAGAATCTCTACTTTATAGTATTGGAGCTGTATCATTAGGTAAATCCCTTAACTTCTCTGCATGGAGGTTTCTTTGTCAAATGGAAATAATATAAACACTAGGCAGGACACGGTGCCTCATACCTGTCATCCCAGCACTTTGGGAGGCCAACGTGGGAGGATCATTTGAGTTCAGGAATTTGAGATCATCCTGGATAACATAGCAAGACCTTCTCTCTACTAAAAATAAAAAAACTTAGTCAGGCATGGTGTCATGTGGCTGTAGTCTTGGCTACTTGAGAGGCTGAGGCAGGAGGATGGCTCAAGCCAGAAGATGGAGGCTGCAGTGAGCCATGATTGCATTGTTGAGCTTCAGCCTGGGCAGCAGATTGAGACCCTGTCTCAAAATAATAATAATAATAATACAAACATGGTAGTGTCATTGGGAGAATTAAAATAATATGTAGATGTCACATATTGAACATGTTTGTTCTTAAAATACATGTTCCTTTGTCTCTCACTCTCATTTTCAAGCTTGAGGTGGCATATGCACCCCCTGTGAGTTTTCTTTAGAGGAAGACTATGGGCTTTTGGTCTACAGAGCCAGATTCAGTTGGTCTTGAGAGAAGTCTGGGAATCTGTACTTTGAGCAAGCTTCTCAGGTGTCATTGATGCTGATGGTTTTCAGATTCTGCTTAGAGACTGTTTCATGAGCTACAAAGGCAATGAACTTGGACCATAAGGATTTTTAGGGCATGACCTGTATGTTGTCAACCTGTGTGTACTCACAATGCCTGTGACAAAAGAGGGAACCAACACACACTGGCAGATATCAAATGAGTACCTCTGTACACTTTCAGTATTACTTGACTTATTTTTTCAAGTTTTACTCCTCATGGCAATTAGAAGCCTATGTACAAAGTACATCACCGCAATAGCCTATGGTCTAAACCTTCAAACATATTCCTTAGGGAGATCTGAAACTCCCATTCCCTCCCTGCATTCCAGCACATTCAAATCTAACTATCTTTCAGTAAGTCCCAGTTCAAATGCCATGTTCTCCCTGAAACCTTCCCCAGTTAAAGCTAACACTGCCCTTTGCTCCAACCAGTTTGTCTATGTCATTTGAAGCAGGTTAATTCTATCATCTCTTACGTATGTGCCTTAGCTCTCTCAGCAATTTAGAAGTTTTGATGTTTTTACCTCTAATATCTCAGAAATCCATCCCCTTTTCCCATTTCAGCCACAATTGTTCCAGTCCCGCCTCCTTTATCTTGCTTTTGTTAGCCAAAAAGCTAGCCTCTTGTTGGCCTGTCTATACCATTCTAGCTCCTTCTAAAAAATTGCTCTTTTTCGTGGCCAAAGGGGACTTTTGAACACATGAATGTGACAACATGCCTCTGTACTCCTTACTCGCCTGCACTCCCACTTAAAACCCTTCAACGGCACTGCATCTCTGTGCTATTAGGGTAAAGCCTAGAGCTCCTAACACGACCTCAAGAGCTCTGTTGGGTGTGACTGCCTCCCCTCCTTCTCCAGCCTCCTCTTGTGTTGGCCTCTCACTTAGGTTTTCCTGCAATTCCTTGAATGCAACATACCTCCTCTGGCCACTGGGCCTTTGCATATGCCTGGAATTCTCTTCCCATCGCTGCTGCTGGACTAGCTAATTTTGTTTTCAGCACTGAGTGCAAATCTCACTTTCTCAGGAAAGTCTACTCTTGAGCTCAGTAGACAAATGGGTATAAAGTACTATGTCACTGTGAGGTTTGGAGACAAATATTTTCTAGTGAGCAGGAAGGTGAGTGCAATGACTGGGTAAGTGGAGCGTGAAGGGATGGGTGGGGTGAGAGGTGTAGAGTCCCTGGACTGAGATCAGTATTACAGATACCTTATTCATGTTTAGCTCCACAAGAGCAAGCCTTTGTCTGTTTTGTTCACTCTGTCTTCTTCACCTTAGCTGGTAAGACTTAACACATACCAGGTGCTTAGTATACATTTGGTGAATGAATAAAGGAGTAATAATGAATAAAGAATGTGCAGTTTTTACTTTGGGTTGGGGCTCTCATTTTGAACCCACTCAGAAAGCATCTGGTTTCATTATGTCCTAGGAATTAGAATTAGGCAACTGGTCTCTAGTTAATTAGTCGGAATTGAAAACTTTGTGAATATTAGTTCATGGCTTTATTTGGACTCAGGAACTATACTGATTAATTGCAATACAACTATCTTCATTAAATTTAGGTCCTCAAAATATTCTAAGAAAGTAAATTTTGCTGATAAATGACTTACAAAACAGACTTCAGTAAACAGATGGCTCTAGAGTACTATGTCGATGAGACACAGTTTTTCAGAGAGCGAGAAGGTGACTGCTGTGATTAGGTAAGTGGAATGTGGAGGGATGTGCCTGAGAAAACCCAAAAGATGTAGAGTTTCTGGATTGAGACTACATACCCTCCATCAAACACTGAAACCTAACAATATACTGTAAGAGTAGATCTGGCTTGGAGTGGGGAGGTGATGGGAAAATAAAGAACACATTTCAAAAGGTAAAAAGAAAATATGGAAGAAGAAGGATTGAATGAAGGGCAGCAGTACCCAGAGACTACAGGAAATAAAAAGGGTCAGGAGATTCTAATCCTAGAAGCTGCCATTGACATAGGCTAGGGTTCCTGAGCCCACAACCAAGTTTCCCTCTCAGGCAATTGCCAGCAGCCCCAATGAAGGAGGTTGTCCAAGGCAGTCATAACTGCAATGTGCTGTCGTCCCTTACTTCTCATATGATTGCGTGGGCTAGAGTAGTTTCCTGAGCAGAAGTGAGCCAATCAGATTCTTCTTTTAAAATCTGAAATGGGGGCCTGGCAGAGTGGCTCACGTCTGCAATCCCAGCACTTTTGGAGGCTGAGGCAGGCAGATCACCAGGTCAGGGGTTCGAGACCAGCCTGACAAACATGGTGAAACCCTGTCTCTACTAAAAATACAAAAATTAGCCGAGCATGATGGTGCATGCCTGTAATCCCAGCTACTCAGAGAGAATCACTTAAACCCAGGAGGCAGGGGTTGCAGTGAGCCGAGATCATACCACTGCTCTCCAGCCTGGGTGACAGAGCAAGATTCCATCTAAAAAAAAAAAAAATCTGAAATCAGAATAGCAAGGTACTAGGAGAGTTATTTATCAGAACCTGGGCCTAAGGCATATATAGAAATGGGGTCAGATGTTCAGTCAGGAGAATCTCCCCGAGTCAAGCTGAGTAATAGAGAATGCCACTATATACATACACACAAGCACTAGCTTTCAGTTTACTTACAGATGAGCATATTTCCAGCTCATTTCTTCCAAGGCTGTGTTCTTGGTTCCTCTGGGAAAGTTGGGTTTTCTCAGGCACATCTCCAATTCAGGTTGAAATGGTCTGCCCCATTGCATGTTCAATCACCAATTGATTCTCAAATTTCTTCTGAATATCGAGAACAGAGAGATACACTTAAGCTAAGTTAGCCCACTTAAAGGAGAATTTATTGAACAAATACAGAACTCACAGTTACTTGACCCAGTCAGGCAGACCTCTTGGAAACAGAATCCAAGAAACTGGCAGGTGCAGGGCCCAAGCTGCTGTTCTCCCTGACACCAACAGTCCTGGATCTCTGCCTTCCTATGACCTGAGCTGTCTTCTCTCCGCCCATCTGCTTCCTCAGCTCTCGTTTCTGCTCCCATAACTTCTGCTTGGGCTTGCCTGGGGGCTTGTAGACCCTCTTTCTCTGCTTTTCCAGATTATTTCTAAGGGATTGGCACTACACTGGAGGCTCTTATAAAATCACACTGGCTGCTATTCCCCTTGGACAGTGTCTCAGCCACCAGCTCTAAACGCCTTCTGCAGCCTTCAGATGTTTGAGGCTGCAGACTCAGCACCCGCTTTGCTGGCCTACATGTTGTCAGCCAGTCAGCAAGTGTGTCCTGAGCCTCCCCTGGGAGCCCATTTCTGTAGCAGGTTCTCTGTGCACTTGGCTTCTGCATGTGAAGAAAACAGTTAATTGACTGCTTGATGTGCTCTTCTGTTGAAAAGGTTCTGCTGCTTTGGTGGGCATTGCCAGGGCAACCAGACCAAGAGTATTAATTAATTAATGCAACAGCGATTGCACCCAGCTTTAACTTAACAGAAGAGGAAACTGATTAGAATGATTTTCTTCTTGGTGAGGAATGGGTCAAAGAGAAATGCAGAGTTTTACAGCAAAGTATGTCCCATTTTAAAGCTAACTGGAAAGAAAACACAGATAATGGGTGTGGGGCAGTGATGGATGAAAATAGTCCATCTCATAACCAAACAGAAGATCAGCAGCTAAATACTGGAATGCTGCCTTAGGAGAAAAGAAAACCACAGCATCAAGGATCAATCACAGGTGAGGCTCATTTGCAGAGTTAGGATTCAGACCCCATGTGGAGGCTAGCCTTTTAATCAGGGATCCTGAAAAGATCCACTTAGAAGGGCTTTGATGGAAACAGTTGGGAATTCAGGAAAAAAGTCACAGACATGTGTTTTGTGTAATTTTTCTGTTTGAATATGTGTATATATGTGTAATAACAAAAATAATTTGTGATTGTCCAAGTTCTCCAAAGATTATTGATGGTTTCAGTTTATTTTATACAAAAAAGTACATAATGGTTTTTAATTTAAGGATGCAAATTATTTTTTCCTAGTCCCGGCTGTGAAAACACAAAATGTGCTCTGAGCCCTATCCTGAACCATAAGCTTTCTGGTGGCCTTCAAAGGAACTCTTGCAGGCTGCACTAAGCCAATCAGATACTTTGTCTTCAAGATTTAACACCAAGAAAGTAAATCAGTATTGAAAGCTTGGATAAGGTGAGAGAAGAAGTCACAGAGACTTGGGGTTAGGCAGCCATTATTTTTCTATGAGAACCCAGAAACAAGAAAGATCATTCATTCATTCATTTCTTATCAAAAGTTTTACTGAATACCTTCTGTAAGCCACACCCTCTTCTGAGCACAGAGGATACAACAGTGAACAAAACAAAGTTCCTTTCCTCATGGAATTTACATTCTAGAGAGGCAAAGGAGAGAAAAGAAATAAATAAGCATATTATATGCTCAGGCAGTAATAAGTGCTATGAAGGAAAATAAAGCTGCTAAGTAGAGATTGATGGGAGTGAGAGGCTGCTATTTCAGATAAAAAGGGCAGGAAGGTGAAACAGGAGAATAATCCATGTGGACATCCAGGGGAAAGAGTGAAGTGGGTGGCTGAGAGGATTAGGGACAAGCTTCATGTAGTCCTAGAGAAATCTCAATGTCTGATCATCCTACTGTCCTTGGGTGCTGTAAGATACTCTGCCATGTATCTAATGAATTGTCCCCTTTAGCATAAGCCAGTTAGAGGGGTTTTATTTTTTTGCAGTTAGCAGATTCCATTTCTACACCCACAAAGCTAGTCTACAGCAGTTAGCTATGAGCTACCTAGAATTCCAGCCTGGTCTCCCTAGTCAGTGTGGCTCTTCACCACCACCTGATAGCAATGTCCTTGCAGCACAGGGGCCTTCACAAAGGCAAAACCCAGCCTGGGAGCAAAAGAGATGACAAGAAGTAATAACTCTGCAGCTGTTTCTTATTCCAGTATTAGCAAATCTCAAAAATGGAAAGAATTATATTCTTGAAAGCATTTTAAATACACAAAATATACATTGTCCACTTTAAATACACAAAATATTGATCAGCCATTATTAATACCCATTTTTAGAATGAGGCAATATTCCTGTTCTCTCTCCCTCTTTTTCTTCCTTTTTCTTCCTCTCCTTAGAAAGAAAGAAAGAAAGAAAGAAAGAAAGAAAGAAAGAAAGAAAGAAAGAAAGAAAGAAAGAAAGCATTACAAGAGCATTTATTTGTGTCAGGGTCATTCCGTTTTGTCTGGAGGGTTCAGGGAAATGGGGAGATGTAAGTTGTGATTTTTTTGAACTGAGGACAGAGCTGGGCCCCTTCTTGGATTCAGTTTATACAAATTATTTTTTGATGTTTCTGAGCAATGCTACATGTAAACATGGGGTCTAATCTATTTCTGGCCTTCTGATCTCACTGTAGCTTAAAAACCAACCAATAAAATGGGATCTCTCTAGAAGTGCATGGATCCTTGAGCCACACAAGTACTCAAATATCAGCAAGGAATATATGCAGCAGTGTAGCAGGGGTTATGACTGCTGCTGCGCTTGTGTTTAAGGGAAATAATGTGTGTTGAGTACCCTGGTGCCAGACACTTGACATACGTTATTTCCTTCTGTGCCCAAAGAATTTACCTCATTCTAAAGATGAGGAAACTGAGCTTCAGAGAGATTTGGTACCTTGATGAATAAGAAACATGTTGATTTGCAGAGGGGCATGGTGGCTCATGCCTGTAATCCCAGCACTTTGGCAGACTGAGGTGGGCGGATCAATAGGTCAGGAGTTCTAGACCAGCCTAGTCAACATGACAAAACCCTGTATCTATTAAAAACATAAAAATTAGCTGGACATAGTGGCTTGAGCCTGTAATCCCGGCTATTCAGGAGGCTGAGACAGGAGAATTACTTAAACCTGGGAAGTGGAGATTCAGTGAGCCGAGATTGCCCCACTGCACTCCAGCCTGGATGACAGAGTTAGACTCTGTCTTGAAAAAAAATGCTGATTTGCAAGCAACTGAAGATTAGCCTGGCTGATAAAGCAGGAACAAAATATTAATTTTGGATGCTCACAGAGAACCAGGGCTAAGCTTCCACAGGGGATCATAATACCGGACTGCAGAACTGATGTGGTGAGGGAACCATGGCTGCTCTCACAGAGAACTGAATGCCAGGATCTACACCACTGCCACTTCTATTCCGGAACTCTGCTGGTCTGCTTCCAGCACTGTGCTCTTGCTGCCAGCACTGTGCTTCTTTTCACCAGGAATTAGACCTTTCCTCTGTCATTAGTTTCATTCCTCTCTTGTCTCACCAGCTCTAAGGTAAGAAGTTTGTTGCCAAAGCTTGATTGGCAGAGTGTAAATCTGGGCTTTAGCTGCAAGGGAGGCTAGGAAAGGAAGTAACTAGTAGTTTTCAACTCTGTTGGCAAAGGCTGTTTAAGTCTCTCATCAAATTGGGAGAATTCCCCCAAGATAGAAAGTGGCTCAGATGGAGATAGCCAAACATAAGTCACATGCCCACCAGAGCTGCAGCAGTGACATAGTCATTGAGGGGTGGGGTTGATGCTCTATTTCCTGCACCCACTTCATATTTCCTTTTGCAGGGAGACCAAAGTGGAAGGCAAGGCTCAGTTTTTAAGACATTATTGAAAAACCACAGTGTTGAGCATCTTCAATATGCCTAATATTGTCACTAAGGTGTGGAGGTATAAAGACTCAAAAGACATAAAGGCTGCAGGTGATGGCTTCATCTTCATCACAGAGTCCTGAGCAACAGTAATGGAAGACTAGTATACTGATGAGCCAGGTGGTTTGTATTGCCTCAGAGCACCTATGGCAGGGGCATGTCATGAGTGAAGTTATGAGGAGGCTCCATGTCTGGTAGGGAGAGACAATATTATAAAAGAGGTCATGAGAGGCCAGGAGAAGGAAAGAGAGAGAAAAAAAGAGATATTGAGAGAGAGAATATGAAGTAGGGCAGTTGGTTTTTACTCAACATCTTTCGCACCCTTTTGTACTAGCCCAGTTTCTTCCAGGATTTTCTAACCTTACTTTTTGTATTGCCTCTTAATGTACACATGGTCTATATCTAAGTGCTTAGATATTATTATTGGTGTTGTATTAGCATTAATGGGCCATTTCCATTGTTTCTATAAATGGGATCTCATACCACCTCCTTGCCCTGAATTCATTCTCTCTCTCTCTCTCTCACACACACACACACACACACACACACACACACCACACACTAGTGAAAACTGCAGGGTCATTTGCTGCACCCTGGAGATTACTTTGTCTTTGAGAGTCCAAAGAAAAACCCATCAGCCTTCAAGGATTTTAATTATTTATTTTTCATCACACAAGCAATGAGTGACTACGTTCTGATTGTAAAAAATTCACGCAATGCATCTGAAATGAAAGTCTCCCCAGGTAAAGAATCTAAATAGCTCTGGTCCTCACCCACTAGCCCCCAGGTCTGTGGTGGACCAGCGCTGGGAGATGCCAGTGGACCTGGTAAAGGTTTGGGGAAACACTGAGCTCTTGTTATACAGGGAAGGCTGGGGAAGCAGGGATCACCTGTGAAATGAAATGGGAGTAGTTAATGGAACTTATCCTTTATGTTTAGGAGTTGTTGACTTTGCCAAGGATGTGCTCTTTGATTTTTGCATTTTTCTTTTAAGGGAGTGAGGAAGAGGAGGCCTGAGCTCCTGTAACTCTTTCTGTGGGGGCTCATCTTTTCTCTAATGGGCTGCTTAAGACAGCAAGCATCAGAGGCAGACAGCCAGCATTCTGCTGTATTTGGCCATAGCAAGTGGTAAGATTTTTGTCAAATTCATGTCTTTCTCACCAATATCCTAATAGTGGTTATTTCCTTTATGACTCAATAAGCCCCTGTATAAATTTGCTATGGGGCCAAATGGAGATGAATGAAGAGTTTTAGTAAAGAAGGCAGAAATATATTGGAAAAAAAGGAATATCCAGATAGAAAGTCTCTTGGAGACCACTGATTTAGTTCTTCACTTTTCAGAAGAAGACATGAAAGTCCAGAGAAGTTTGGTCCAATGCCCCAAATCACATGGGCAGAGTTAGGAGCTGACAGAAAACCAGAATTCCGGTTTCAGACTCCCAGCCTGGTATCCTCCCATTACACCTGCGTTGGAATACAGCCACCATGGTTAGCTCCCTAGAAAACCTGGGCTTGTCTCACCAATCACTGGCCCCAGTTTTATTATCACTCTATCTCTCTTAGGGTAGCATTGCCAAGAGCATTCAATAAAATTGTGACTGTTAAGTCCCATGCAAATAGCCAAGCAATTTTCAAGTACAAAAAAAATGAACTTCCTTTCAGTTATTGGAAAGAGAAGCATTCTTCATTAGTTGTGTACAGTAGTGTTTTGCAAAGCATCACCTAACTGAATCAAAGATTTTAGGAATCCGGCCCTGGAAGCTTTGCTGTTTTATTTTGTTTTGGTCTTCTTAAGTTTCTTAAAAATTGGTGTTATATGATCATAGGACATTATTTTAAATTCATTTAGGTGTGTTAATGGTGCCACAGTTATGTTGGCAGATGCTATTAATTTTGGAAAATGCATGCTGAAGTACTTCTGGGTTGTTTAGTGTTATTATTTAGGTGTTATATATTATGACATCTGTAATTTACCTTTTAACAGTTCAGTGATTACTAACCCATGCATGTGTGGGCACATACATATACGGCAAAACATTAACATTCTTTGAATCTGGTTATACTACATGCGTGGGTGTTCTATTTTTCCATATGTTTGAAAATTTTTATAAAAAAGTGCCCTGTAAAATAAATTCTTCCAGTGATTTTGATTCTCTCTAATGCTTTGAGAACCACTAATGTAGAGCTATAGAACTATGACCAGTGACAGTCTGTGAGTGGTCTCTCCACATGACTGATTATGACATGGGATTGTCTGTGCTCTTGGTTCCAGTTTAAGAGGAAAAGAAAAGAAAATCTTTTAAATTTCATCCTTGATGTTTCATCAGAATTGGAGCCACTTTTCCTGTGCGATACTGGTGAGGTCTGATTTGTTTCTTAGACTGAAATATTGAAACAGCGCACCATCTTTCCCACTTCCGGGGAGGCCAGTGAGAACTGATTGGACTGGAAGATATTGATTAGATCAGTGGTTTCCAAACTTGGGTGCCTAGAGAGATCATCCATTAAATTTTAGCAGGCTTAGGGTAAGGCAGTGGCGTGTGACTCTCAGCAATAACAAGAAATAATTCTAATGTATATCTAGGTTTGAGACCCAGTGTTTTAAACTATGATGACAACAAAGTCAAGGTCACAGGTTCGGTTCCCAATTTAAGAGGTATTTAACTTTTCATGAAAACAAGTTCCATTCCATAGTGACAAACTCTGTTCTGTCATTTTAAATAGGGGTCCTGGTAAAAAGAAATGAACCAGGAAAACGAAAAAGGTAAACGAATTGGGGAAATTTACAACAATGACAATAACAAATATATATATATATGTGCAACATCAAATATGTAAACATATATACAAAATATGATTGTTTCTTCTTGTTAGAACCTGGTACATTCCATTATAGAGGTGGTTGCATGTTATTGATGGGTGAAAAGAGGTTTTTATTCATTGTTCTTTGATTACCAAATGTATCAACTACCTCAGGAATTTTGGATGAAAAGGTAAAATGTTTTGTCAGCATCAGTGAATCGTGATCAAAATGAGTGATGTTTTTAATGAAAAACACTTGATGAACACTTACCAGGCAAGCATGAAAGGAGAAACTCAACCTCAGGAAACAGAAAAATTAACCCCCACTCACCAAACCATTTTTATTATTAACACTTTCTGGGGCCTCTAAAAGAAAGGAAATGCTGTAAAGGGAAACAAGAACAGCTCTCTGGTATAGCCCTGGCTTCTGCAGCAGGAATCAGCAGGATCCTTCACTGGCGCGCCATAAAGCAGCTTCCCTTGTTCTTATGTAATACGTCTTTGCAGCTTAAACCTTTAATTAACCAGAGATGTCATCAAGAAAAGTTTGCCAAGGAAGAGGATGCCTGGTTTAATTAAAAAGATATTTAATAGTTATTAAGGAAATCAATTTGGAATTCAGGCCTGAGAGCAATGATGGGGGAAGAAATCACTGAGAGGAACTTTTCCATCTCTCTGGGTAATGGATTTTAACCCTTTGATCTGCACTGCTTTAAAACCCCCAGGGCAGTGGTCCAGGGCATGGAGAGGGATGCTTGTCACTCATCATTTTTAAATCTACATCCCAGATCTAAAAGAGCAGTTCTGCCTTACACAGGAGAAGCCCAACCTTTCTGGAATGCAGTTATCCTGGCAATTGAAAGAAATAGGAAACCTTTATAAATTGAAAATCTCCTACCTTATAAGTATAAGCTATTTTTTCCCCCAAAGAGATGCATTATTTCTCCCTGAGGATTTGCACTTGGACTGTACATCAGGCTTTTTCCCATTACGGCTACAACTGGCCTTCTTCGGATCAAGCTAGAAAAAGGGATTTGGCTCTTTGGAGCATAAGAGAAATATTATTTTCACTTGTCTCATGAAAATGATGACACAAAAGGTGAAATAGCCAGAGGATGTGCAAAATAAATTGTCTGTGTGGCAAAAACTGTAAAAGGAAAAGAGTTTTTATTTTAAAAAACAGCATTCTGCCAACAGGGGAATGATATTAATATCATCATCTGGCGCAGCCCAGTTGAGTTCAAACACGAAAAGCACTTCTCAAATAATCTATGTTTAATTAACATTTGCAGAGCACTTAGAGGGAAACCGAAGACAGGTGCAGGGCATAGCTGCAGAAACAACTTTCCTGTTGCAATGTGGCTATTTCTCAGGTGGACTGAAATGCCTTTATCTAGGACTCAACATTACTCAACAGAAACTCAAGAGGAAGGACCAGATCTTTTAACACTCAAGTCTTTGATCAAATCACCTGCTTACATCTTCTAGAAGAGCTGGAATAGGCCTTATTCACTTGTATTCCTCACAGCAAACTACCCGGAGTCTTGCTCACAGTGTCTTTGTTCTTTGTTTTGCACATTTCCTAGAAACTTCTGGGCTTAGCAGTAGTTACCCTCCACCCCCTCCAGAAATGTCTCAGCTCCCTGATTCACTTGTCCTGTGAAACCTAGTGAAGGATGTCACTTGGGAGCAATGTAGGGTAAGGTAGATGTATTATAGCCCACACTTTACCAATGAACTCACCCTGCTGCAGGCAGTTCATGCAATTCCTCTTAGCTCCACTTTCCTCAATTACAAAATGAGGGGTGTTGAACTATGTTAGGGTCCAAGGCCCCTCCTAATATAATCTGGTGCATTCTTTCCACTTTGTCCTAGCTGGGTAAATCTGTTCCCACATTAGAAGATGGAAACCAGGAAAACTTCAGTGCTTATGGAAACATTGGTGGCTCAAGTAGAGGTTGCAAACTGGTAAGCAGCAGGCTGGATTTGGACTGCAGACCTGTTTATTTACCCCATCCAATGTTTTGGTGGGCTGGTGGCAGGGATTGTTGAACTAGTTGATAGCAGTTAAAATCCAGGAGGTTTCACATCATCATCTGGACTTATGCTTCTGTTGAGAAGTTGGGAAACTCTGACAACACTCTACTGGCACTGGCAATGATGAGTTGGAGCTGATTCCTTGCTCGTCCTGTGTGGACTGCAATGCTCCCTCCTGTGTCCTCAACATGAAGGTTGAATATCAGTTTCATTGTTGTCATGGTGTTATGCTGTTTTTTCCTCCTGAACCTATTCCATTTCACTGATTCATGTTACTTTCATGGCCCCTGTAGATATGTGGGTGAAAGAAAGAGGTTGTTGGAAGAATGATTGAAGTCTGGTGTTAGGAATCCCTTGCTCTTCACAGACAGAGTCTGCTGCTACCTGGCTGCTTCCATGAGCTGTAACATGGGTAAAAACATCTTTAGTTGGGTGGAAGGGGTAAGACTGTCATTGACTGATATGCACAACCTAATTACTTCCTTAGTTACTTAAAGCTGGCTTTATTTGTCCAAATCATCTCTTCTTTGAATAATCATCTTGAATATTATTTATTTAGAATAATGTCCCATGTGGACATTTAGAGTATCTCAAGTTCAGCACACACACAAAACAACTTAAATAGCAAACCCACATTTTTACTCATCTAAGAAAAGCAATTTTCCTTCTATAATCATTACCAGAAGTCCTCCTGTTCATTAGAGTGGCCTCTAATTTATTGTTTAAAATTGAAATTTCTTGAAAGTAAAATGAAGCAGTATTAATTCTGCCAGAAAAATGAGAATAAACCAGGATTTTCCCAAGAAAACTTGAGCATAAAGTCACCCTGCTCAATGTGCAATATCTGGTAGTGACTTGATGACAAAATCTACCATCTAACTAGAGGTTATACTGGATTGTCCCACATCCACTCATGGGGTATACTTGGCTCCTCCTGCTATTGAAGTCCTAGCCAGATTGGAGAGGCCCCATCACAATTCTGTTCCTTCTTGGATTTGAGCTCTCCTGCCTACTTCTGCCTTTCACTCATGCTCTAAGTTTAAGCCTAACAGGAAAGACTGTCTTTGTCAGAGATAACGCAGGAGGTTCTTGGATTTGGCTGTCTGAAACTGGGGACCTGGGGAGTGACATCTGTTCTTAGTTTCCTCTGTTTTTTTCTGCCTGTGCTGCCCTCTTTTAGATTCTCCTCTAGATAATTCAAGTGAATAATGTTAATTTTCTTTTACTTTACTCTTCTTTTTTTAAATTTCTTTTCTTTTCTTTATTCTTTTTTTCTTTTCTTTTTTTTTTTTTTTTTTTTTTTGAGACAAAGTATCACTGTTGTTGCCCAGGCTGGAGTGCAATGGTGCACTCTTGGCTCACTGCAACCTCCACCTCCTGGATTCAAGCCATCCTCCTGCCTTAGCCTCCCGAGTAGCTGGGATTACAGGCACCTGCCACCACGCCCAGCTAATTTTTGTATTTTTTGGTAGAGATGGGGTTTCGCCATGTTGGCCAGGCTGGTCTCTAACTCTGACCTCAGGTGATCTGCCAGCCTCAGCCTCCCAAAGTGCTGGGATTACAGGTGTGAGGCACCACGCCCAGTCTTTTACTTTTCTTTAGGCAAACTGGGTCACACCTTCATGCTAGAACTTTGCATTTTTGGGGGGGTGTGGGGCAAGATAAGGAAAATGTCTCAGATCACCACAGGGCACCATCACTGAAGATCAAACCATTTTACACAACCAGCAAAGGCATATCATTGTAGTAATATTAAGTTTTACACTTGGCATTTGGGTGAGGAACAAAGAAAGTTTGGGACATTTCAAACAATAAAAGAAACAGGCGTTTGAAATGCAAAGATGTAGATCCCTTTCAAAGAATTGAATTATACAGCAGTATATAAGAATAAAAGGAGGGAGAGGAGTTGAGGGTAGTGGGGTGGTGAAAGGAGTTGCTTAATGGAAAGAGAAAGATCCAGAAAGGTGACTGTCAGATCCCTTAGATAAAGCCACCCATCTAGTCATCAAAGATGAGAGGAAAAGCCAGCTGGCTTTATTCTTTTGACAAAGATGCACCGACACGTGGCAGAAAGATGAGGTAAGAGATTGGTAATAGCTCAACCTCATTTACCATGTGGTTTAAACTATTCCATCACTCACTTTATAAGAAAGCCTTGCAGGAGGCCCGGGACATGCGGTTTTGACAGGCTCTACAGTGGCAAGGAAAATGGAGAGAAACACAGAGGAAAGGGGGGTTGATGTATTATTTACACTGGAGAACTTGAACAGAGCCAACTGCAGGAGTCAGCCCAAAGACTTGTATCTGTAGGACTGTGGAATAAAGACAGACAGATCTTTGAATTTTCACTGCTTCTCTTTTTGCTGCTGGGGAACCCTGCCAGGGCTGCGCCAACATGTGTACGACTCATCTTCCCACTGAACTGCAATCCGCCTGGCTACCGCTTACCTTTCTCTATGGCCCAGAAGAGGTAAAGACCTCAACAGAAAACTGTCTGGGCCTTTGTGGGTGAAATTTCATTAGGTTGGCACAGAGGGTGTCTCGCTGGTTGTGACAGGTCTAAGCGTGCAGATGGCAAGCCGCACACACACAGCCACTTGCGCTCACACAGCCTCCCTGAAGTCACACAGTGGGCAGAGAGGAGGGACTCAGAGAATCTGATCCAAAAGGAACAAAGGCTGCAGCCTCTGCAGTGGGCTGAGCGAGAATGACAGGGAGACGGCTACAGGAAACGAGAAGCGAAGTGTGAGAACCCACAGCAAAAGCCGCCGCAGAGCATATGCATCGGACTTCATAGCTTCCTCCTGCTTCCAGCTTGCATTTGCTCCATATGCTGCTTTACACAGCTTTCCGGGCCATAATGGGTTTCATTCCATAGTTTTTATACTAACATGAATGACTCACATCTGCTCCAGTACCCAATTTGCTCTCTAATGTCTTCGGCTGTGAGGAGAACAGCTTACACAGAACTCGCCAGCAGGAGTGGTAAAGAAGGTCCTGACCCAGGACAAGGAAGGTCAGAAACCTAAATGTGTCAGCTGGGAGGGTCTTTGAGAGAACATGACATTGCAGATGGGAAACCACAGACGCAGCAAAAAATGAGGAGCTTGCTAAAAAATATCAAGACAGGGAGGTAGATGCGTTTTAGGACACCAGGAGAGTCCTAATTCAAAGTGTATTTTTTTCATCTCCTGCCATGTTAAATATTTTGCTAGGAGCTTTTCCTCCTTATATTGGCTGTGATAAGAAAAAAGTAACTTGGATTAATCGCCAATGATAGCTAATCCCCCACTGGGATCAACCATGCTCTGCATTACTTAAGCTGGTTATTTTGTTTATTTATTTATTTATTTTGAGAAAGGGTCTGGCTCCATCACCCAGGCTGGAGTGCAGTGGTGAGATCGTAGCTCACTGCAGCCTCAAAATCCTGGGTTCAAGTAATCCTCCTGTCTTAGCTTCCCAAGTGCCTGGGACTGCAGACACATGCTATTTAACTCCTGGGTATTTGTTTGTTTGTTTGTTTGGAGACAGGATCTCACTATGATTCCCACACTTAAAGCTGAGTATTAAAGAGTTCCAAATATATTCCTGAGCATGGGGGCCCCTGGATAGACTGGGTACCTGGAGAGACCTACAGAACCAAGTCCAATATGGTCACTCACTTCACTTCCAGATGTTTGAAGTAACACTTGAAATAGACTTCAGTCCTAAGGGCATTTACTGGTTTGACAACCCAGATTAATTTGCTCTCTGGCTGGATCAGCTAATGACACCTACCAAACCTGGATTCCCTTGACAGCTTCCGTAGGCCCAGGAAATCTTCCCAACTTGAGTAGAGGACAAAATAATGATTTGAGAAGCGAATCATTCTTGGAAGGAAATTCCCACTCTCCCAGGTCCTGCATGGAGCTGTCTTCACCCCAGGGCCTCAGTTTCCCCATATGCCTAACAGTCGGAATGAAGCACCTCAGCATCCCAGCAGTGTGGTGAGCAGTGTGGTGTTGCTGCACATCTCAAAAGCCTGGCGGTGTTGTGTAACTGTCTGCCATCTGTTACTCAGAAGCAGCATCACAAAGCGCTGAGCAATGGACTCCTGTGCTGCAGCTTCTGCCTGGAGCCAACAGCAGCTCAGCAGCTTAGCAGCTTGCCTGGGGGTCCCCTGCAGAGCCTGCAGCAGAACGCTTTGCAGGCCCAAACCTGCAGGTCCAGGGCGAAGCTCCTGAAAGAGATCCAAGGTGCTTTGGATGCTGCAGAGGTGAGTTCTCTTGCTGCTCCCCCAACTTCTCCTATGATGGTCATCTACTTGGGCCTTTGCCGGACCAAAGCAGTGGCTGGGGAGCCTGCTCCAACCTTTCAGTGTGCAGAATTCTGATAAAAGCAAATGCTAGATCAACCCCGGCATTCTGTGCGATGGTTTTAGAGTGCAGGTAAATCTTGAAAGGGCTGGCAACAGTGCTCTCACCTTTTCAGGGCTCGTTCTCTCTCTCTCTCTCTCTCTCTCTCTCTCTCTCTCTCTCTCTCTCTCTCTCTCGTATTGATCAGTCGCTCAGGCTGGAGTGCAATAGCGCCATCTTGGCTCATTGCAACCTCTGATTCCCAGGTTTAAATGATTCTCCTACTTCAGCTTCCTGAGTAGCTGGAATTACAGGCAAGTGCCACCACACTCAGCTAGGTTTTGTATTTTTAGTACAGACGGGCTTTCACCATGTTGGCCAGGCTGATCTCGAACTCCTGACATTGCAGTCTGCCCCTCTCGGCCTCCCAAAGTGCTGGGAATACAGGCATGAGCCACCACGCCCAGCCTGGGCTGTTTAATTTCAACTGTGGTTCCCAGTCCACAACTTCTTATCTACAGCCCATTCAAGAACTCTCTGGGACTGTGAGACAGGACTGCCCTGTGGCTGAAAGACAAGGTACCAAACACAAGAGGCTTTGAGTAGACACCTCAATTTCTCAGTACATGTCTTGGAGGAAACATGTTGGAGAAGGAATTCTGGAGCCCTGATTTACAGCTGTCTCACCTGCACACAGCTACAGGAGCTTCTCCTACAGAGCTCTATGGGGAGAGAGAGGCAGGGAGGATGGTGGCTGCCACAGTGGGTACATCATTCTCATGTCCCCAAGAAACTCCAGGAAGCAAGCAACTCTCCAACAAAAGTGGCATGGTTCCTGCTGCCTCTGCTCCCCAGACAGCAAGTTTTCCCTTCCCCTCTTTGAGTGCTTGGATAACACCAGCACCTTGCATTCAGCTTTCACCAATTACTCATTTGCTTGTTAGAAGAGGTATTTTCCCTCCATTTTACAGATAAGGAATTGAAGGCTGGGGGAAGGTAAATGACTTAACCAAGACTCACATAGTGAGTCTGACTAAGCTAGGTCAGTACTCTCTGGTTGGTGATCTGGTCGTGATTCCAGCCTACTTGAGCCTACCTAGGAACTGGAGTCAGAATTTGCTTTGCTTCTGGATCCAAGAGGTTTTAATCTTCAAGTGAGAGTAGGGGTGCCCTTCCCAAAGGCCCTTGGGAAAAGGGACCTTTGAAAGATCACCCTCTGCACCCAGTATCCCCCTGCCCAGGGGCACTTCCCAAGAGTCCCAAGTGGTTGGTCCAACTTGGGACCTCTTTTCTTGCAACCACAAATCCCTGATGCTTACAGGGAGAGAAAACCTTTATGGGAGATAATTGCGCCTTAATTTTTTTAAAGGATATCTTTAAAGTTAAATTTAGACCAGCTCAGCTTTCCATTAAGCAGAAAAAGTTACCAGGCATCTGCAAGCAGGCACAGAAACACCCTGGAGAGTAGGCTGAACACGGTCTTGGCCCTCAGTGGTCAGGCAAGTGAACCGCGGGGTTGGGGCAGCAGCCCTGCCAACGCCCTGGGATCCCAGCGCTGGCTGTGGTAGGACTAGTACATTAAGGGTGGGACCCCGGTTTGAGCAACACGTGCAGCCCCCGCGATGAGCGGAAAGTCCTCTCAGGCACAGCGCCGCCTGGCGCGGGCCGGACCTTGGGTCCCAGCTGGCAGCTGGGGGTGGCAGGCATCCCGAGTGCATCGCTCCCGCCCCGCCACGCCCCGCCTTGCCCCATCCCACAAAGGTCTGGCAGCTGTGCCCAGGGCTCGGCGCCGGCGGCCCCGCAACAGCACCGTGCACTTCGGTCGGCGGGCGGCGGTAGCGCCCCCTCTCAGAGCCCCGCTCGCTCCCACCTGGGCTCGCTCGGAGTAAGTCTGTCTGTAGCGCCCGCCCTCCCCCCAACTCCCTCCACCCTCGTGCTCCTCCCGGGGTGCTTGGCACAGCCTCGGATTCCTCCCTCCCGCTGCTCCAGTCAGTTTCCCTATCGGCAGCAGCGGGCGAGGCGGCGGCGGCAGCCGCGGTGGCGGCGTGGGGAACATCTCGGCAGCCACAGCGCTTCTGCGGCTGGAGCAGGCGTCCAGCCTGGCTGCCCTCGGTCCTTCCCTGCCAGGTTTCGGGCCGCCCGGCGCCCCCCACCCAGGCTCGCTTCTCTCAGAAGCGGGAAGGGCGCCTTGCGGAATCCCGCCGCCCCTCCACCCGGATCCTGGGTCTAGCGCTCCCCAGAGCGAGGCGCTCGCCGGGACTCCTGCCCCGCCAACCCTGACCGCAGGGGGGTGCCCCAGGGACGCAGCGCCGCGGAGAGGAAGAGGCAAAGAGGACCATGCGGCGCCTGACTCGCCGCCTGGTTCTGCCGGTCTTCGGGGTGCTCTGGATCACGGTGCTGCTGTTCTTCTGGGTAACCAAGAGGAAGTTGGAGGTGCCGACGGGACCTGAAGTGCAAACCCCCAAGGTAGGCGGCTTGGCGGCGCGCTGGCGCGGGGCAGTGGCTTGCGGGAGGGCGCTCAGCCCGCGTGTGGTGTTTGCGGGCTTCCGGGAAACCACGGCGAGGTTGTGGGTGCTGCGAGCAGGTAACAGCCGCGGGATGTGGCTACCATGCGATGTTTCTGGATTTTAAAACGCTCGGGGGCATCTCCGGACCCGCGGTGTGCTTAAGTGGCAGTGGGTGTGGGTGGTGGGCGCGCGCTCGCCTGCGGAGCGGGGCTCCCAACTTAGGCAAGGCGCGAGGTTCCCGCGGCGGAGGGGGTGCCGCGGACGGGCGGCCCGGGGGCTGGCGATCTGCGGGCGCTGCCGGAGAGTCGCTGGAGGTTGGGTCGGGCGGCATGGTCGGCCGGTGCCAGCGCCCAGGAGAAGTGTGGCGGCTGCGTTGACCTTCCTCCCGCAGCTGCCAGGCCAGACCTGAGGAGGCCGGCGGCCGGGTGCGCTGCGCGCGCTTGTGGGTTGCGGGCGAGCGCCCTGCAGCCTCCCGGGCGGCTGCCACCCCTGTCCTTTAACTGTTTCCGAGCCTCTCAGCTGCATTTCAAGTTGAATGTGCCCAGAACACCACGAAAGAGCCTATAAAAACAGACGTCTTGGTATTGGCGGGGAGTTGAGGAAATGGGAATCCAAGTGGCTTTTCCAACTCCTACCCAGTCGGTTCCTGTGAGGGAGCCAGAAGGCTCCCCCTATGGGCTCACTCTTAGATCCAGAGCCCTGTAGGGGCGAAGGGAAAACTTCCCCGTGGCACTCTGAAGGTTCACTGAAAATCAGTTGACAAAAGCAGATCAATAGGAGAAAAGGCACATGAAAATTTATTTGGTCATGGTTTTTTGTGACGTGGGAGCCTTCAGTTTTCTCTTCACGGATTTGGCCCAGGGACACAGAAGAAGACCTCCGGGGGATTTCCTGGCCAGCCAGGCAGTCTTTATAAACTGGGTCCAGAACGGCCGTCTAGGGATCTGGGCAAAAGACTTGGAGGAACTTATGGTCGGAAATGGGAGACTGAAAAATAGGTAGATGTGGACAGGAGGTAGAGTCTCGCTAGTTAAGTAGAGTATAGAGGGCCTACTGTTTACCAGGTGTATAGTGGGTGCCTTCCTCAAAAGTAGTTGTAGACGTTGGGTGGTAATGTGCTTGTTTCATAGATCAGGAAAACAGGTTCTGGGTCTTGAAGTCACTTACCTTATGTCGTTCTACTGGTTTAAACTCCAAGCTCCACTCTCAGGGTTTCCACTGTATCAAGTTGCCTCTTGGTTTCCCCTTTTTAACTAAGTCTTCTAACACTTATGTTCCGGAATCTTGCCAATGCTCAGTCTATTTCAACAAGCATTTATTTAGCACCTGTGGTGTGCTCAGGCAGTGTGTTAGGTGCTGTGGGTAGAGAGAGAGAGAATTTACTCTCTGCGGGGAGAGAGGTTCGCTTATCATTGGGCCAGGATGTGAAGTGTACACAGAGCTAAGATGGTTCAGTGCACTGCATGTCATGGGAGCCTGGAGGTTCCCTGCAGGAGGAGGAGGACATAATAGAGCTGAGTTGAGAAGGATAAACAGGTTTGTCAGTAGGTAGAAAGGGCATTTCAGGTAGAGGTTAACTGGGTGAAACAGGCTGAGAGGAATGACACAGCATGTTGTGTGAGTTTGGCATAATTTGAGCACAAAGTGTGTGGAGGTTGGAGGGATAAAGTCTGGGAAGGGACTGGATGGGGTAGGGTCTTGTGGGTGTGAGGACCCCTGGAGAGGGTCAGGCAAGGAGGTGGTGAGACCAGATTGATGACTTCAAACCGCCTTTATAGCACCAGATCAGTTTTCCCACTCAGCCCCTGCCCATAGATCTGGAGAGTTTTCCTTCTTTTTCCCTACATGGTTCTGCTCCCTGTGATACAGTTAATGATGCCTGCAGGGAGATTAACTTTCTCTGTTTTGCTTTGACCCTCATTACCTTAAGCTTGTTTATTCTTAGTTTACACCAGGGATCTGGGACAAGAGATCTGTTTCCTTCTTTGTGCACTCTTTGTCCCTCCTCCTCTCCTGCCTCTTCTTATCCTGGCATGTGCTCAGTATACATTTATCACAGGCAGCTGTATGCCAAGCTCTGTGCTGGGTTTGGGGGCTGCTATGATGAGCATGCTGTGTCCTTGTCCTTTGGCATACATATGGGAGGGCCTCGTAAGTTCCTGGTTGAGGCAGAATTATAAGCAAATAAGTGGTACTTGAGGTGGGAGTGGTCTAGTAGCAGGAGTCAGGATATCGCACTGTGCAGTCACGAAAGAAGAGGTTTTCTGGTTTTGAACTAGAGGTTTTCTAGTCTTTGTCTTAACATCTTATCCCTTCTTTTCCTCATTTTCTGTATTCTTCTATAACCATGAATTTTATAGACTTAGAAAATCTTGACACCTCTTACTATTAAGTATCTTCTTTTTTGTTGGTATTTTTCTCCTTCCTGTTTTCCCCCTGTATGTGTGGCTTTGTGTGTCTACATATCTGTGTTGTGCATATTTGTAGATGTATTTTGTATCTGGTGGGTGAAGGTCGCTCTGTATCTTAGTGTGTATGTACCTGAGAAGAGAGGAAGAAAGAGACTCCTTATATAACACCAGAACAGTTTTATTTCCTGTGACTCATCTATACAGGACATTTGTATTATATGTCCAAAGGAGCACAGTGGTACCAAAACCTGACTGCATGTCAGAATCACCTGCAGAGCTCCATTAACATGCATATATTTGGGCTTACTGCAGAGATTATGACTCTGTGAGTTTGGGAGAAGGTTCTAGAATTACTAGTTTTATCAGGGCTGCATGTGATTCTGGAGCAGCCTATTGATGGGTGGCATTTGAGAGTTAGATGAAGAAAACTAAGTCTGTTGATTGTAGTTTGGTTGGCTCCATGTAAATATGCTCAGATGACTTTTTTTTTTTTTTGAGATGGAGTCTGGCTCTGTCACCCAGGCTAGAGTACAGTGGCACGATCTCGGTTCACTGCAACCTCCACCTCCCAAGTTCAAGTGATTCTCCTGACTCAGCCTCCCAAGTAGCTGGGATTACAGGCGCCTGCCACCACGCCCAGCTAATTTGTGTATTTTTAGTAGAGATGAGGTTTCACTGTGTTGACCAGGCTGGTCTTGAACTCCTAACCTCGTGATCCACCCGCCTCAGCCTCCCAAAGTGCTGGGATTACAGGGGTGAGCCACCACACCCAGCCAGTCAAATGATTTTCTTCTTGAGTGTGCTCATAGACCTAGCTCATGTGAGCCTATGCACGCATATTAAATAGCGGCCACCAGTATTTGTATAGTGCTTTACAAATTCACAGACTCCATTTACATATGTCAGTTCATTTAATACTCACAACAACTGCATAAGGGAGACAAAATGGTACTTTTATGCAGATGACATTAAGAAGGTGAAAAATTTGGCCCAAGCTAACCAGGCTGTCCAAGTAGCAGCATCAGGACAAGAATGGAATGGGATGCCTCCTGAAACTGCCTGCTGCTTGCTTTTTCCATGGCGCTAAAACCATAGACAGTCTGGATTTACAGCGGTAGTTTCCCACCCACTTTCTAGAGCTCTTGTGGCTCATCTCCAGATTCTCACCCTTGGAGAGCTCCAAGGGAGTTGGTGTAATTGTGGAGGTGCTAAGGCAGGAGCCACTTCAGGGGGACATCACCTCTGCCCTTGGAAGGCACCATGTGGGGCACAGGAGGCTCCCCTCATTGGACAGAGCATACTCTGGTGAGGAGGGTCCTTGTGATGGGTGGTTACGGAGGCATTGGTTTGGGAGACATTTGCCAGTGAAGAGATTGTTTCTTCAACAGTAGGAATTCGGATGGGACTTTTGTCCTTCATAGGGAAACAATTTGGTTTTTGAGTGAGTTCAGTGCTCTAGGTTTTCCTAGGGTGTAATCATGGGGACAGCTCTTTGGCTTGGATGTGCTGAAGCCTTGGAGAGGTTTTCTTCCTGCTCAGGCCTCTAGGCATCCTCCCAGCATGGGCGAGGGAGTCAGCTTTTCTTCCAAAGCAAGAGGAGTGGGCTTCCTTCCTGTTAATGCATTCAGAGAAGTTGGGAAAGGTGTAGAGATGGGAGAGAGCTGGGCTATCTGGTCTGGGACCACCCGACTCTTAAATTCTGTGGAGCAAATTGCCTTCAGAGAGGCAGGTTCTGGTTCTGGGCAATCAGGCCCTTGTTCTCTTTTCTTCATGGCCTTAGGAAATGCCCCCTTCACCTAGTGATAGGACCTCCAAAGTGGGCAGGGTAAAATGAAATCTCTGCACTCCTGGTTTAAGGTAACTTATTGGATTTTCTTCTTAGTTTCCAGAAGGGCTGGTTCTTTCTATTAATAGCTTAAATAAAGTGTTCTTTAAATTTGACTTTTTAATGTTAATTTCATTCTTTTCTTGCCTCCCCCCCCCCCCAATTATTCAGCAAAGCTCTAATTTCTAACTGAAAAATCACATAACAGCTTTGATGTTTTAATTCAGACTGTATTTAAACGATAAATACTATGCCACTTAAAAGTAGCTGAAAAATGTTTTAATTTCTTCTCTATCATTTGTTTGTCATTTGGAGACTCATACAATAACTGACTAAATTTTTAAAAATATCAGCAAATTTGTCTCTTATTTCCAAGAAACTAAATATAGTCCAGGTGCTTAGGGCTTAGTAAAAGCAAAAGAATTGTAAGCCTGAGGGTAATTTTCAAGGAAGGTATTAGAAATATAAAGGCTTTGAATAAAATGCCTCTGGCCCCTGTAAGTGTATTGGTGCTATACTAGAAATATAGCAAACACCATTAGAAAATAGCTTGTCTTTCTGTAACATTTGCATCCCACCAATGCCTTAAGTATATGACACTGTTATTTTATTCCTCATTTAGTAGATAATTTCTCCCATTTAAAAAAGTCATGCATTTTATAGAGAGACACTATTAATCTACTGATGCTCAGTATGTGCGTATTGGACTCTGCTCAGGGAATTTTGTAACCGTCCAATGGGTTCTTCTTGCCCGCTGCCTAGACAGAGCCAACGTATCAAGACAGGGAAATTGTAATAAAGAGTTTAATTCACACAGAGTGGCTGAATGGGAGACTGGAGTTTTATTATTACTCAAATCAGTCTCCTGGAAAATTCAGAGACTGAGGTTTTTTATAAGGATAATTTGGTGGGTAGGGGGCCAGGGAGTGGGGGATATTGATTGGTAGGGTTGAAGATGAAATCATAGGGAGTTGAAGCGGTTCTCTTCCTCTGAGTCAGTTCCTGGGTGGGGGCCACATGATCACCACATGATCAGATAGGCCAGTTTGTTGATCTGGGTGGGTTAGCTGATCCACCAAGTGTAGGGTCTGAAAAACATCTGAAATGCCAATCTTAGGCTTCACAATAGTGATGTTATCCCTAGGAGCAATTGGGGAGGTTTGGAATTTTGTGGCCTCCAGCTGCATGACTCCTAAACCATCACTTCTAATCTTGTGGCTAATTTGTTAGTCCTACAAAGGCAGTCTGGTCCCCAGGCAAGAGGGGGGTTTATTTTGGCAAAGGGCCGTTATCATTTTTGTTTCAGGGCTCTTCTCAAAGGCAGTTCAGCTTACACCTAGGAATGAACAAGGACAGCTTGGAAGTTAGAGGCAAGAATGGAGTCGGTTGGGTCAGATCTCTTTCACTGTCATCATTTTCTCATTGTTACAATTTTTGCAAAGGCAGTTCCAGTGTGACTCTGGCGTGACCAGAAGTAGCTCGTGATGAGATGCATGCTCATCCTTTCAGTTGCTGTGCAGGTGCCTGTGCAAGGTGCTGTGCTTTTCTTCCCCATTCTAAGGAAGTTCCCTGGAGCAGGCATTGGGGTGGTGTTTGTTACACAGCTAGCTCCTACAGAGGCTCTTGTTTGAGTGACTCAGAAATATGCAGATAGCAGGTTGGAATCCCAGGTAGTCAAGAAATCATATGTGGTCACTTTCTAGATGTCAAGAAGCTTCCTCTAAAACAAAAACAAAACACTGAGCCTCTGTCCCATTGGCCTGGTGAGAAATTCACCCTGGGTCATTTTTCATCTTATTCTGTGTTGTCCCCAAGGCCCAGGGGCTTGTGCAGAGTCCAGGCCTCTGGTCATCAGTGCCAAGTCAGTGGCAGCTCTGCCATGTCCTAGCTGTCTTTCTCTCTCCAAGTCCACTCTCTCCCTTAAGTTCCTGCAGGAGGCCCTGTCCTAGGGACCTGCAGATGTCTGTTCTAGGGGAATCTCCTTTAGTCAGTCTGGGGAGCTTTATCTCTCCCTAACCTTTGTTTCCCCAAGTGGCCTGATGTTTTTGGAAAGAAAGACCAGGAATTCCTATCTCAAACTTCCCCAGAGCACAGAATGATACCTACTCAAATCAGAGAAGATGGGGCAAAGCTGGAAGGGAGGATCAATTAATGGCCCTGTCACAAGCCTCCCCAGTCTGTCCAGAGTCTAACGTTTTTCAGGGCTGCCCGTCTGGTTGTATCATTTAAAAGTGCTAATTTCCACTCATCAGAGATCATTTATAAACTGAACAGGGACAGAATAAGGCTGCTGTGGGCTGACGCCTGAAGCCCAGGGTTCCTGCACAGCCTGGTTTTCATGCCATCTGATTTTACCTCCCGTGCCTATATCCTTCACCATGTCTCCCCATCCCAACTTTCCATTGCGATCTTATCAGTTATCAGACACCCAGGAACCAATTTTTGAAGACCTTCATTGCTTAAGCCTTTGTTTCATTTCTCATGTTTGCAGTTTTGTCACTATTCTATAACATCTCAAAGTCCCCAATGCATTTTTGGAAAATAATCTAAGAAAGCAAGAAGCCAGATCTGCAGCTCCTCTCCTGGGGGAGTCTGTGAATTCTGCCATGGCCTTTGCGCATTCCACCCCAGAGACCCAGAATCATAGACTCATCATCTATTTGAGGGAGTGAGTCCGGACGTGCCCATGCCCTCTACCGCTGGCTGCAGACCCCTCCCACTTGCCTGCATTTATTCTGGTCTGTGCGAACCTTTTTCCTTGCAGAGTCCACAGAGACTCATGCTGCACCCAAGCATCAGGAGATAGAGTCCCACCTTCTCTCAGTAGCTCCCGTCATGTCAAGATAAAGTATGTTTCACTCTCTGAGTTTCCTGGTAAACATGGCAGCCAGTGCAGCCACTGGCAGTTCCAGGGATGACTGAGATTCCTCTCCTCCTGGCTCAGTCTCCTTGACTGTGAAATGGGAGCAGCCCACTCTAGAACTGCCTGAACCCACTTGCTTGCCAGCAGTCTGAGTCTTTTCAGGTTAGTTGTGAATAACTCTGAAGCGAAACCTTAAGGCTATAAATAATTATACCACAGATACTCTGTGTCTATTACTTATCTTTTAATTATTTCACCAGAAAAGCTAGATTAACCAAAAAATAAATCAGTCTCTGAGTCCTCAGATATCGGGCTGATTAAGAAAGAAGCCCTTTGGGATATCGAAGAACACAAACACACACACATATACACACAGGTGCACACACACAGAGGTACCCTGGGGAATTCTGCAGAAGCTCCTGGAATGTGCTGGCTCGGGTATTTTGATATTTCAGAATGAATGGCCTCGTGTGACCTTCTGGGGCAGCAGTCTTTGCATTTGGCAGTAGCTGCTGCCATCCCAGGACCTAATGAGTGCTAAAGGCTGACAGAAGGACAGAGAAGGGGACATCTCTGTGGTATTGGAAGTGTGTGACACCCAGGGCATCCTCTTTACTCTTGCTGTTCTGTCCATTCTCTGTCTTTCCTTTCATATTCTTCCTCTGTCCCTTGAAAAGCCAGCCTGGCTGTAGATCCCCAGGGTCCTGGGTCAGGGGCTCAAGTGGTGACCAGCCCTCTGCCCTCTGCCCTGCGGGAGCCCAACACTTCCTGCAGGCCCCAAGGTCAGGAGTAGCTTCCTCTTAGAGCACTGCTCTGGACACAAAGCGAGTACTTTCCTGAAGGAAGGAGGTTGCCACTCTGGCCCTTTTATCAGCGGGAGCCCTTATGGCTGGGAATACAGAGCCATCTGATCTTTGGCATCCCAGCATCCTGGACAATGCTGATTTCAAGTGCAAAGCCTCTTCTGCATACCATTTCCTGGAGACAAGATGAGGCACTTAAAAATAATTAAATTCTCCTCATGTCACTTGTCTTCTTAACTGTAAGCACTACAGAGATCTTTCAAGGAAATACTGGAGAGCGGGGCATGCTCACATGTCCCTGCCCTGGGATTTGAATACCCAGAAGAAGAGAACAACCACCCCAGCTGCCTCTTCCTAACGATTCTGCTGTTGCAACCTGATCTGCATGCAGGAGAGAGCCTGAAATATCTATAGAACTGGTGGACCACTCTGTCTTGACAAACTCTCTCCGAAGTGGTTAACTGTCCCTTTTCTCTGTTTGCACTATGGTTTGGAAATAAGGATTTTCTTCCTTAGTTATCTGGGCTGAAGATTTATGTAGCTTCTTTTATTCCTCAGAGAACAGTAATCATTCATGTCCCTCCCACCCCCACCTCCCAGCCATAGAGACTGGTCCAATCAATATTTATGTGCCCATCTCTTGCAGCTGCAACATGCAGACATAATAGATGCCAAATTCCTTGATGGCCATTGAAAAATTAGCTGGTGCCTGTATTTCAGGCTCATTGTTTTCCAGGATCTCAGGGAGATCAGGCCACGTGGTCCATGGATTAATTAAGCCACCCAGATAATTGGCTATTAATAGATGGCCAATTGATGGCTGCCAGCTGGGTGCTGAATTGACTAATGTCCTTGTGGTGGGCAGGTGGTCTTTATCAGAAGAGGAACTAGCTGAAAGACTCAACTAATTAAAGGGTGAATCAGGAAAAGAAGATAAGAGGTAGCTTCTTTTTCCACCACGTGGTGTGATGTTTTACAGTTTACAAAGCATTTATATTCACAAATGCTTCATTTGATCCTTGTGACCTTGTGAGGTGAGTGTTATTATTATTCTCATTTTCTGAAGTGTGATGAATCTGAGGTTATAGCAGGGTGGAGACTTTGGCAAGTTAGCCTAACCAGCAAGTGGGCTTGAACTCACTCTTTTGACAGTCACACACGTGCTGTTTCTGTTAGAGCCATGCTCAACTTCAGGTAAGATTCCTTTTCCAGGGAAAATGAAATATATATGTGTATGTTATATGTTTGTTTATATGGACAAAAAGCTAGTGCACTTGCTGAGAAAAGACACCCTCCTGCTGCTAAAACATCAGCATTGCTACTTTTTTTTTTTTCAATTTTATTTTTTAACCTACAGAAGGGAACTGGAAAAGGAATAAGGGAAATACAGAGCTTGTCTCTGGAAGGCCACCAGAGGTTCAGGAGGAGTTTGGGTTTTCTTTTAGGAAAGGCCAGGTTTAACCCATCCTTGGGCCAGTCAGGGCCAGTACACAGGAGCACTGCTTTCTGGAGTGGGAAGAGCTAGGATTGTAATGGCAGACTCGGTGGTGCCAGAGGTAGAGAGAGGCTCTCTGCCCTTCCCCCTCCCCACAAGTCCCACCATCAGGTACTGACTCTGGCCTTAGCCAGGAGCTCATGCTACCCTGCTGCCATCTCCCTCCTGGGCCCGTAGGGTAGGCTGTGCTGTTTATTCCTAGGCTACTCCAACTTTGAAATCAACAGGGTTGTGGAGTTAAGACACAAACGGTTTGAGTCCCTTTTGATGAATGTGGTCCTTAAACCATCGGAAGCAATTCCCTTCCAAGAGGAAAAATGTCATTTGAAAGAACCTAACACATCCTATTTTAAATGCAAGACAAGTTCCTGGGGAAATGACTCCAGGAAGTGACTTTAGAAGATACCCAACATTACCTTAATGTAGAGGGTGCCCTGCCTGCATCTCTAGTGCCAGGGTGTCCTGCCCATGCCTCTAATGTGGGGGGCACCCTGCCAGATCTTGCTGATTAGCCTTGAAAGCTGATGGATGACTCCTCAGTTCTGTCTGGTTGATGGCCTACTGGTTCTACCAACTACAGGAGCCAGACTCTTGGTGGCAGATTTGGAGGTTGGGTTTGAGTTATGTAGTTGCTGCCCACATATATGTTTAAACTTAGGAAAGCATAAGATCAGGAGGCTGCTGATGCTTCCTGGATATTTTGTCTGCAGTTCCAGTAAGCTCCTGGGCCCATGGTGGTGTTTTTGTAACATGGGCTTAACAATCAAGTTGGTGCTGTGCTCTAAGATCCCAAGCAGAAACATGACTTTTTTATTCTTGTCCCTTTCCCCTAAGCATGGCAATGTTAAAGGACACTGCATTTTTAAAAACTATGTGTGGAATAAGAAGGAGAAGAAATGTAAACGTAGATAACCCTGATAGTTTCCCTCTCCAGGAAGCCCTGATGGTTTTCTAATCATTTGCTCAGATCAACTCTCTATAATTCTCCCTGCCTATCTTAAAAGTGAAATTATGATTTCTGCTCCAGATTTTAGCTTTTCTCTTAAAATTGAGTGTATATTTTGGTAAACTTCTTGGCAGTGTCTACTAAAGCTAAACATACGTGCACAGCTATGACCCTGCAATTCAACTCCTACATATAATCCCAACAGAAAGGCTTGTGTATTTTGGGGAATGTCATGCACTTAAAGTAGGCAAACTTTTCCAGTAAGTATTTATTTTTATATTTTTTAAGTTTATATGGTCTCTGATGTGACTATTTAACACTGCAGTTGTGATTTGAAATACAATATGTAAATGAATTAGTGTCACTGTGTTCCAATAAAACTTTATTTATGGAAGCAGATATTTGAATTTCATATATTTTTCACATCTCATGAAATATTCTTCTTTTGGTATTATTTTCAAAGATTTATAAATATAAAATCCATTCTTAGTTTGTAGGACGTACTAGGACAGGTGGCAGGCCAGATTTGACCCACAGGCTGTGTGATTCCATTTATATAAAGTACAAAAACAGGCGAAACTCATCTCTGGCACTGTAAGTCAGTTCATGGTTACTTTTGATTGGGGTTAATGACTGGATGGGGACAGAACATTTTGGGAAACTGGCCCTGTTCAGTTTCTTGATTGGGGGGCTAATTACACAGGTGTGTTCACCTTGTGACATTCCTGAAGTACAGGTTCTTTTCTCTTTGTGCATTCTACTTCAATAAAAAGTTCAAAAAGAAAGAGCTGAACTGAGCGTGTGGCTTCTGAGTCCAGATTTTGGCACCTCATTTAGGGTCAGAGCCTAGCAGTTTCCATTTTTCCTATAGCTATTGGTTTCTGTTTCCCAAATAAGTCTTTGGGAAAAGGTATTGGTTTGACTTTCTAGTTACCCACGTCTTACTCCCTTTTATATACAGAGACATTTAGCAACTGCCGTAGCACAGGCAGTAGCTAACCAAAGTATGTGCTAGATCATAGGAAGATGATGGGTCCTAGAGTGCAGTGGCATTCAGGACAATGGGAACTGTGAGTAGGACTTTGGCTAGTATAGTAGCCCCATGGTACATCTGGGATGAAATCTACCTATGGTTTATAGGTAAGAGGCGGAGGTGTGATTGCAGAGAACAGAATTATGTGACATGAGCTACTGGCTTATAGAAAACTAGCTTCTTGTTTTTGCATCCAGAACAAAAGGCAGAGAACTAACAATCTGAGCCTGTAGCAAGTTTTGGGTGCTTTCTGAGTTGGTCATCTATTCTTTTTAACAACTCTGCACAGCCGGCATTCTTAGCTTCGTTTTTCAGATGATGAACACCAAGGCTTAGGGAAGTTTTATAACATATTCAAGATCATGCTGTTTATAAGCAAGCCAGGGATCTAGATTCCAAACCAGGTCTGTCTGCCTCCAGAGAACCCACCCTCTTTTCACTTCCATATGCTCACCCCAAACTTCCTTCTCTCCCCTCACAGTGACATTGAGTCTGGTCTCTCGAAAAGGAGGACTTGAGTATATTTTTCCCTTTGCAACCTGCTTTTAGAGCCTGGGTTCACTGCGCTTCGCAGAATGAATAGTTTAGATCAGAAAATGTTGAATGAAATAGTCTTATAGCAGAAGCTATCTCTTCCAGGATGAATCATTTTAAAACAATGTTTAAAGAGAAAACTTTACAATATTTTCAGAGAAGTATCTTGTGCTTTCACTGCTATCTGACATCCTCTTGTGAATGCTATCCTGCTACAGATGACTGGAAATGTGTCTGGTCCTAGGGTTAAACTTTAAAAAAAGAGTTCTCCAAAGTATCACATTCTTGAGAGTGTTAAGGTGCTTTAGGAATACCTCAAGACTGATTAAGGAGAGGACAGTGAGGGATTAACCAACAGATGCTGATAATACAAAGGCCATCGTGGATGGCTAAAAATTGCAGCATCGCCCCTCAGAGAGGAATCATCCTGTATTTAGCATAACAACACCAATTATTTGGTTGCTTATGCTGAGCAGTTGAAAGCTATCATGTGCCGGGGAAAATACTCAGCATGGAGCAGTAATTATGGATCAGCTGATAATAAAGGATGCATTGGATTGACTGCTAATTGGATTATTAGCAGCAAAAACAAATACCTGCTATTAACCATATATAAGCTGCACTTATGCTATTTTCTACGTTTTACACTTATTCCTTTTTATAATGTGCATTTCTTTTCTTTCTGTGCCAAGACTTCCCATTTTCCCCAGTCATACTGAGCATATTTGTGGGTCAATAAATATTGAGCCACAGTTAAAGTGTTCTTTTTTTCCTTCTATTCTCAAAATGGGGTGGAGAAAGCTGACATGCATTGGGCATCATGTGTAAGGTCTTTGGTGAAGTACAGTCTGTTTTCTCAGGGAAGAAATAAGGGCTCTTTCAAGGCTGGATGCAGATCTTTCCCATGGGCACAGAGTCTTTGTGAGGGATAAGATGATAGGGTTTTCTCTGTGAAATCAGTGCTGTAGTTAATTGCCAAAGAAATGACCACATTGCTTTTCTTTCTTGTGGCACTTCGAGGTTTGGTCCTTGTTTTTCAAGGTGGCTTGAATGAGCCTTTGGGTATCTCAGGTGCCTGTATTGCCCACTCCTTCCTGCCAAAAAGGACTCTTCCTACAAGTGGGTTGACTGTGTGTCCTCAGCAGTGTGAGGTGCCTGCTGCTTTCCTGCCCAAGCAGGCCTTGGGTACTATGGGTAGGATGATCTCCCAGAGGTCCTGGGTGCACCCCAGGATGTCTGGAGAGAGAAGTTGCATCCAGCAGGAGGCTCCGGCCAAGCTCTCAATAAGTGGCGCAAGTGACTGTCAAGTGTCCTGCATTCAGTGCTAGCAGAAGACCTGGTTTGTGGCCTCTGTTATTCACCAGGAGTCCATGTAGAAAGAATAAGCTTCCATGAGAGAAGCAAGTGTGAGTGGCTTTTAGGAGAAATTCTGGGGGTTTATCTGTGTCAGTCATTCATTCCTCACAACCACCCCACAAGGTGGGCAGGCTGAGATTCAGCTACTGCTACCAGTATAGTCATACTGGTTATTTCAGGCTGGTGCCTTTCTCATTAAACAGTGCCTGAACCATGCTAATTGTTAACATTTTCTTTTTTGAATATTATCTCTTGATGGTGTAATGATCATATTTTGATTAATTAATTAATTTATTTATTTTTGAGACAGTCTCGCTCTGCTGTTGCCCAGGCTGGAATGCAGTGGCGTGATCTTGGCTCACTGTGACCTCCATCTCCCAGGTTCAAGCAATTCTCCTGCCTCAGCCTCCTGAGTAGCTGGGACTACCGGCGCCTGTCACCACTCCTGGCTAATTTATAGATTTTTAATAGAGATGGGGTTTCACCATATTGGCCAGGCTGGCCTTGAACTCCCAACCTTGTGATCCACCTGCCTTGGCCTCCCAAAGTGCTGGGATTACAGGCATGAACCACTGCACCTGGCTGATTATATTTATTGTTACCAGTGAGGGACTTAAGTTTCCTAAAGGTCTGGTATCTTGCCCAGCACCACAAGGGTGATACGATCGGGGAGGAAATCTCACCCTGCGGAACAATGCTTGGTAAATTTAAAAGCAATTGTCAAACTCTTATCCCCAGGTATCCCCATAAAGATTCTCTTCTTCCCCGCAGCCTCACATTCCACTTTGACTCAAAAGAGAGAAAAGATAACTCTCCGTCTTGCAGTTTCTTCTAACATGAATAAGTGGGGGAACTAAGACTGGACATAGGATGCTAGAGCCCTGGTGGGGGTGCCACTGGACAGTTGGCAAGCAGGAAAGATGGGTGAGCTCCTTGAAAGTTTTCCCCTTTGAGTGCCTATCAAGTGTGGAGAGACAGAGTGGGCAAAATCACCCTCACCAGGCCACTGCATCAAGTTTGTCCAAACATCCGGCAAACCCATATGGGGCATTGCTGAGTGGGAAGCCCTGTGTAGGAAGCGGGGGTGGGGGTGGGGGTTGGGGTGAGGGTGGAGGGGTGGGGGATTGAATTCTGAGCAGTGGCTCCCTGCTGGCCCGTCCCTCACCACTTCTGACTGCAGAACACCGTTTTCCTCTTAGACTCTAAGATATATTGCTGTATTACCAGAAAGATAGAACTGTGTCACTGGGGATGCTGTTTAATGGTGGAAGGAGCTGCAAGATAGAGAGCTGTCTTTTCTCTCTTTTGAGTCTAGAGGAATGTGAGGCTGAGAGGAGGAAGACAATCTTTACCGGGGTATGTGGGGATAAAAGTTTGAGACAATTGCTTTTAAATTTACCAGGCGTTGTTCTGCAAGGTTGAATTTCCTCCCCTGATCATGTCACTCTTCTGTTAGCTCAGAAAACTGTGGTTGAAGTTTAATCTCATCCTTAAAGCTGTTTCACTAAAATAGGAACCTGTTATTCTACAGGGCTGCTTATTAGAAGAAGATGGATTTAGGGAGGTCTTTTAAAGTCATTTCAGTGATTTTTTTTTTGAAAGAAGCATTTGCCGGAATCTACTCTACTCGTCCACAAAGCATCTGCTGTTTTAGAAGCATAGCGCTAGTGGAAGCATAACAGGAAGGGAAAGCCAACTTCAGGATAGGAAATAGGCTAACTGAGCAACCCACTTCTATTTAATCAGTCGAGAATGCCTGTTATGGGTTCTGTACTGTTTTGGTCACCTTGGACCAGGTGGCCCATGGGTCAAATGCAGCCCCCACTTTATCTACTGCTTTTGGATGGCCTGTGAGCTAACAATGGTTTTTATATTTTGAAATGGTCAGAGATAAGCTCCAAAGAAAAATAATATTTCATGACACATGAAAATTATTAATATATGAAATTCAGACTCCATGGTCCATCAATAAAGTTTTACCGGAGCACAGTAAGTCGATGGTTGCTTTTGTGCCACAATGGCAGAGTTGATTAGTGGTGATGGAGACTGTGTAGCCCACAAAACTTAGATCTTTACTATGAAAATAGAAAGTATTTTGTATATTTTTTATAGAAAACAAAAATGTATAGAAAATGTTTGCTTACCCTTGACCTTTAATTTCTCTGTGTGGCTTATGGTTCGGGGTGGGGAGGTAGTGCCCCTTGTAATTCACCAGAAATATAGAATCTCAGTCCATTTCAGACCTACCGATTCAAAATCTGCATTTAGTAGGACCCCCAAGTGATCTCTGTGCAATGAAAATTCGAGAAGCCCTGCATTAGATGTTGCGCTTGCTCACGAAAAGCTTGCGTGATTCATACTCCAGAAGACCAGGTCTACATTCTGTGCCACTTGTCCTTATTTTCTTGGAGTTAAATGCTATTCCAAGCTCCCATTCCCCCTTGTAGGGATGGGGAGTCCTCTTCTACTCACAGCTGGTAAGGGGATTTCTTTTCTACTCACAGCTTCATAGAGATTCAGGAGGCTTCCTCCATGCCAGGTAATGTGGGAAGAGCTTGTAGTCTTCCAGGCATCATCATCATGGCTGCTTCACCAACGACTATGCCCTTCACATTCTGCTGATCCCAGGCTAGAGGGTTCCATGTGATGTCAGGAGCCCCCTGTGTCCGGGGGCCGGCCTTCCCATGGGGCATCACACACCCATGTTAATTGGGCTCTGCTACCTTCTGGGGCATCCACCACTTTCAGAACTGGCTGTGTCCCACTCTTCTTCCAAGCTGGAGGGATTCCCTCTTCCTAGTCCTCAAAGGTATTGCATTTTTTTTCACCCTCTGGGCTATTTATTCTTTCAAAGAACATTGGCTTTTATAAATGATAGAAGATGGCCTATTTCCTGGTATCTCTGCTTTAGGCTTAGGAACACCATCTTTCTGGAAGCCAGGGAGCATGCAGGTCTTTGTTATCTGCTGAGGTCAGGGGTTGGGGCAGGGCTGAGGAGGGAGTGGGAGGTAGATGGAAGTGAGAACAAATGCTAACAAATATCCCATTATCCTAGCACCTCTACACTATGTTATGATGCAGTTGAGGTGACACTACCAACACAATCTAGTACAGCACCCAATCTAGGATACCTTCCTGTAGAACAGGAGGCAGATTCTGGGGGAGCTTAGAGAAAGGGAGATTGTTGGGCAGCAGTGGGCAGGGAGGTCTTCCTAAGGTGGTGGGACTCAGCATGAGTGACTAGAGATGAATGAAAACCAGGAGTGGGCCAGATTGAGAAAAAGTTAAATGATAAAGCCATTTGTTTATTTTTGTGCTAAGACCGGAGTGTGTTGGAAAGTAAACAGATTTCCCCAGTTGGGAATATTATATTCCATTCACTGGGGACTTTGTTCAGCAAATGTTTTGGGTTTAAGGGTTTTAATTGCTTATAGTATGTTCATTGCTCTTAAAGGGGCAATTCAGTGAAATCTGAACTTGGCATTCCCTTTCTCTTACCCTTCTGGCCTAAATGAAAGTCACTGTATATGTTCTGTATTCCTCACCAAGCTTCATGCCGGCTTTTCTTGATCACCTGTTTTCAACTTTAATTTGCATATCTGCCGTTAGAGGAAATCACCTGTGGGGAAGTCTTCCTGCCTGTCTAGATTCCCTACAGATGAAACCTTGGCAGGGCCATAGCCAAAGCCACTTAGAATGGGCACATCCTTGGAGGGGCATGCTGAGCATCTGAGTTCAGAAGGTCTGAGCCCACGCACATTGGTTGGAGAAAGTGAACTGTGAAGTCTTCCCTGCTGGTGTGACCAGGGGCTCGAAGAATTCTTCCTTTGTGTATCAAGCACAGAAGCTGGCGGATCTGCAGTCATTATTTGAGATGTGTGCTCCTCTGTGCCCCTTTCCAAATTGCTCTTATGGGAAGCTGGATCGGGAATGGTCCTAACGCAGTGGGCATGAAAATATACTTATCATGTACCAAGTTTAAAAAAAACAGTAGGATTCCAAATTGGGTCGATGACTGGGTGCAGCGGCTCACGTCTGTAATCCCAGTGCTTTGGAAGCTGAGGCAGGTGGATCACCAGAGGTTAGGAGTTCAAGACCAGCCTGGCCAATATGGTGAAACCCCATCTCTACTAAAAGTACAAAAATTAGCTGGGCATGGTGGCACATGCCTGCAATCCCAGCTACTCAGGAGGCTGAGGCAAGAGAATCACTTGAACATAGGAGGGGAGATTGCAGTGAGCCAAGATTGTGGCACTGCACTCCAGCCTGGGCAGCAGAGTGAGACGTTGTCTAAAAAAAAAAAAAAAAAATCGTGTTTATGGTAGGATACTAATTAGTTTAAAACAAGGTATACATAGAAAAAGTTGTAGAGAGAAAATCAAAATGGGTGATTTACATAAATGGACTATTGTCTATGTGTTATTTCTCACTCCGACTTATTTATCTATCTGCTCCTTTCACTCACCACCCTCTCCTTCACCCCATCTAAGGTAAGCAACATAAGAATCTGGACATGTGAATTTCCATATCTTTCTCTTTGCATTGTGTAACCAGTTTGTAAATATACATAAACATTTACAGATCTGTTTTGGTTATTACTAAAAAGGAGAGTGAGAGATTGATCTTCTCTTCACTTAAGTGTATATTGTATTCTAGAAATCCTACTGGTCAACTAGCTCGTTATTTTTAATGACTGCATAATATTCTGCAGTGTGGATGTAACTTATTTTACTTGGCTATTTCCATTTGATGGGTATATGCCTTATCTCTCATCTCTTGTTGCTACAGAGAGAACTGACATAATCTATGTATACATTTTCTTATGTATTAGAGCTTTTGCTTCTAAAATATAACTTTTGAGGAGTGGGAATTTGGACGCAAAAGGGGTCTTTAATTTTTATATTATGGATATTTTAAGATTGCTTTATAATACAGAATAACAATCTACATTTCCATTAGCAAAGTATGAGATTATTCTTTGCCCAGCGTCCTCTTTGGTATAAATGCTGTCATTTTCACTTTGTCAATTGAAAGAGTATGAAATAGGATCCAACTGTAATGTTATATTGCTTTGATTACCAGAGAGCTTGAGTATGTTCTCATATGTTTATTGACCGTAAGGATCTGCCCATGTATGGAGGATCAATTCATATCCTCTCCCCATTTTTCTACTGTGCTGTTTATCTTTTTGTTGCCAATTAAAAGAGGTCTTTGCATGTTATCGATAGCTCTTTATTGGTCATATGTGTTGCAGATTTTTTTCCCTGATCAATTTGATAATACCATTGACTTTATGGTATATATTTCCATATAACTTTTTGGTTTTGAAAAATATAATCAAATATGTCTTTTTTAAAAGTAGCTCATGAATGCCCTGTCTTGATTAAAAGATCATCCTAAGTCCTAGATTATATATAGACTGTCCCAAATTCCCTCTTTTATATGATATTTTTAAAAACCTTTTAAATCTTAGGTCCATCTGGGATTTATTTTTATGTCAAGTTTGAAGTAGGGATTCAACTCTATTTTCTTCCAAAAAGAATAGTCATCTGTGTCAACATCATTAATTAAATAAGCCATCACTTCCCCCAGTAACTAAAAGACCACATTGTCACATAATTTCCCATAAACATTGGGTTCTAGTTCTGGGAACTCCATTCTCTTCTATGAACCTATTTGTTTTTTACTATGGCAATATCATACTTTTTACCAGAATGTTCTTATTAAGTCCAGTGGTTACTTCTCAATTAGTCTATTGAATTTCCTAGGTTCAAAAATCACATTATTATCAAAATAAGCAAAATTTGTCTCTCCTTTTTGAGATTTATCTTAACTATTTTATTGTCTTATTTTGTTGCATTCATGAGAACTTTCAAAATCAAATGCCATGCAGTATAGAACTCCCTTGATTTTTATGCAAATGGCTTTTGTGTTCATTATTTGCTGTTCACCTTTATTAAATATTCTATTTCACATTTTAACTTTCCTTTTATTCTTGTTTTACTTTGAGTTTTTATTAGGGTTTTTTTGGATTTTTTATCTTTTGATGGAATCATACTATTTTTCTCTTTTATTGATGGAGTGATTTATTTTGATATTCTTGTTTTGAATCATCCTTGCATTCCTGGAATAAGCCCTATTCAGTTACAATTTATTTTTATTTATGTTACTGGGTTGTATTTGTTGACATTTATTTGGAATTGTAACATCTATTTTCATGAGTTAGATTTGTTTATAGTTTTTTTATATTTTGGTTTTAGATATAAGTGTATATTGCTTTGATAAAATGAATTAGGGAAATTTTTTAGCAAATGGAAATAGTTTAAATAATTTTTGCCAATTTATTCTTAATGATCATATAAAATTCAGCTGTGAAATTATCTAGTTCTATTGACTTCTTCAATAGTAGCCCTTTAGTCACCTTCCCCATCTCTGCCATGATATCTCTAATTGCTCACCAAATTCTGGTGTCTCATTCTTTGGGCATACAGCAAGATTGCATTTTACATTCTCTCTTGCATTAACTAGCACATATAACTAACTTGGGTCCAATAAAATGAAGTAGAAATGATGGGTTCTATTTATAGGCCACACTATAAAATCTCCCATGCATACTCTGCTGTATTCTTCTTCTGCCAGATAATGTGGATGACAAGACTCTAGGGATGGCAAGATCGCATGATATATGCTATAAGATGCTTTGGTCTCTAAGTAACTGAATGGGGGCAAACTTCCCTATTGTCCAGAACACTTACCCAAGACTATTGTGTAAGCAAGAACTACTTTTTAGCATAGCATATCCTACACTATTAATACAGTAACTGGTCTTTTCATGTTTTCTTATTCTTCTTTGGTCGGTTTGGGTAGTATCCATTTTGTTAGTAAACTACCCACATCTTTTAGGGTTTCAAATTTACCAGAGTTGCACATGGTATTCTCTTCTAATCCTCTCTTGTATACCTGTGGTCACATCTCCATTCACATTTCTATTTACATGTATTTTATCCTTTCTTAAACCTAATTTATCTTATGGATGTTTTCAAAGAGCCAGTTTTTGCATCTTCCTATTACATTTCGTTTTCATTCATTAATTTTAACTTTTCTTGCTAGTAATTTTCTCTATTTTTGAATATTCCTGTTTTAAAAATAATTAAGGCATGTAAGGTTGTATGTTTCTTCTGCATGTAGCCTTGGCTGTGTCCCATACATTCTGACTGTTCTTCTTCAATTCTTACTAGATGGTTTATATTTTCAATTTTGATTTTCTATTTTTCTGAAGAACTACTCAGGTAGAAGCATGTTTCTTAATTTCAAAATCCTTAGGATTTTTGATATTTTTGATTTTAGATGTTAATGAATTATGAGATAAGAATGTGGCCTATCAAATCTCTGCTTTTCAAAGTTTTTATTAATGGCCATAGTCAATATTTAAAGTATCTTTTGGACATATGAAAGAAAGCCCCTGAATATTCTTTGTTGGATGGTTATATAGTTCTCTCTCTACATATGTATTAGATAAATATTCTTGATTCAACTTATCATTTTCTTTCTTGGTTTATGTCACTTTTTGGTCTACTAGATCAGTTCAATTCTGAAATCATACACTATAATTTTAATCAAAATCTCCTATTATCAAGAGTTTTGGCTTTATAATATTTTAGTGTTATTTTGTTTTGTTCTTAGTGATTTATATTTTGATAAATTGTGCCTTCACCTTATCTGTTGTTAATATTGTCTGTCCTTCTTTGCTTTCTTTTGCATTTGACCATATATTATTAATCTTTCTTTACGGCATAAAATGTTTCTTTTAAATTACATATAGCTCTCTGTTGACGTGAATACATATTTTTATTTTTCAATCCAGTCTGATGTTTGTATTTTAATAAGAATGTTCAGCTTATAAAAATTAGTGAAATAATAGATATAATTGAATATATACTATTTTATTTTTATCTTTCTCCATTTTATTACCTTTGCTGGTTTGGCCAATTACTACTTCAATTTTCTTTCCCTTCTTAGTTTGGATATCTTTCTATACTCTCTATGCTGACTGTTATCTTTCTAGGACATTCAAAGGCATATTTCTATGCAAATAAGATATCGATGATGGTTTTACACCCCCCTCCTCCTGCCAGGATGTTTTATCCATTCATTATCATTCTAATACATATTTTCTGGAGGCAGGGTCTCTCTTTGTCACCCAAGATAGAGTGCAGTGGTGCAGTCATAGCTCACTGCAGCTTCAAACTCCTGGGCTCAAAAGATCCTCCTGCTTCAGTTTCCCAAGTAGCTAAGACTAAGGTGTACACCACCAAGCTCAGCTAATTAATTTTTTTTTTATTTTAGAAATAGGGTCTTGCTGTGTTGCCCTGGCTCACCTAGAGTAATCCTCTTGCCTCAGCCTCCTCAGCAGCTGGAATTATAGGCATGAGCTGCTGTGCCTGGCAACAGCCTGGTAAATTGAGCCTTTTATGAGTACTTTTACTTCCTTACACTATGGGCAGATGGGCCTTTAGAAGACTTTTATTGACCTTACCTCCACTACCCCTAATTCCTGGACTTTGTTGAGATAATTTAACACTTCTAGAAGTAAATGTTAAATTTTTTTTGCAGAATCCCTCTTCTTATTTGTCACTTCCATTACCTGTTTCCAGTCACTTTAATAGTACCTAATTAGATTCAACTGTACAAATTGCAAGGTTCATCACACAATTGTTTTCCTTTCATCTCACCCATCTTGAGATTTTTGTTTGAATTCATTTGTTTTTTGATCAGAATATCTGCTTGGGATAGGGTATGTGGGTTTTTTTTTAATGAACTCTTGTATCTGCAAATATTCTGCAAATTAGACAGGTGGATAACATCTGCCTTGCACACCTGGCAGTGTATGGATGGTTTTTTTTTTTTTTTTTTTTTAAACAGGGCCTTGCTCTGTCACCCAGTCTGGAGTGTAATGGTGTGATGATGGCTCGTTGCAACCTCAACCTCTTGGGCTCTAGTGATCTTTCCTGCCTCAGCCTCCCTAGTTAGGACTATAGGCATGTGCCACTGTCCCTGGCTAATTTTATTTATTTATTTAGTAGAGATAGGATCTTGCTAGGTTGCCCAGGCTGGTCTTGAATTCCTGGGCTCAAGTGGTCCTCCTGCCTCGGCCTCCTAAAGTGTTGGGATTACAGGCATGAGCCACCGTGCCTAGCCTGGATGGTTTTCCATCGTCTTCTGGATTCCAGTTTTGCAGATGGCGTATGATTGAAGTCATATTACTTTTTCTTAGTTAGTTGCCTCTTCTCTCTGTTTGGAGCTTGTGACATTTTTCTCTTCATCTTTGGGACTTATAAGGACACCTTGGTGTATGGCCTTTCCCATATCTCTTGCAAGGAGCTCAGTTCCATTTGCAGACTCAGGTCTTCTTCAAGTCAGATAAATTCTTTACTTCCATTTGTTTAATTCTTGTCTCTTCTGTATTTGTTCCTTTTTCTGCTTTGGGGATTATTGTTATTCACAAGCTGGGTTCTTAGAGTCTGTTCTTCAAATATCTTTTTGCCCCTGATTTTTCTTTGTATTTTTGCTCTTGTGTGTATGTGTTTTTCTACTTGATCTTCTAAGCTGCTAATTTAGGTCTCTACAGCAACTATCCTTTTCATCAACTCCTCTGCTGAGCATTTTAGTGTGAAAAATCATGACTTTTATTCCCAGAAAGTGTTTCTTTTTCGTGTGCTGTAATTGAATACTGTTAAGTGCTATTATTATTTTTTGAATTGCCCTTTTCCTCCTTTAGCAGCTCTGTTTCATCAACAACTTCCCCTTCTAAGCATTTTGTTTTTTCATCTCTCCAGCTTCTGGTCCTCTTTGGGGATACCCTTTTTCCTTTGTCCACTTGTGTGGCTTAGGACCATCTGCCTTCAGGTGAAGTTGACAGAATGGTGGTGTGTGTAAGAATTAAAGAAAGAGGAGAGAAACACGAAAGGTGGCTCACCAGTTAAGACAGGTTTATTTTAGAGAAAACAAACCTGAGAAGAGCTTCTGGCCCAGTTAGATCAGAGGCACACTCTCTTACAGACTAAGAGTTTTTAAGGATACAGTGTGGGGGAGTTTATTAGAGTCTTAGGCTGCTTCTGTGTTCCTTTGTTGTATTTATCTGAGAGGGAGAGTTATGTGTCTGTTCCCATACATTTTTCTGCAGCTGCAGGCTGAGAAAAAAGCCACTGAGTTGGCTTTTAGCTTCCCTATCTTAGTGGACCTGAAGGGAAAGGAACGTGGTTATTAAGGCCCACTGATTTACAGGGCCCATTGTATGAGGGTGAAGTTTGACAGTTACCCAAGATATTTTCCCCTACCTCTGTCTGTGACCAAGCTGTCTTATTTGTGTTTTACTGTCTTTTTGACGGCCTGTAGTTAGAAGAGAAGTGATTTCCTTGAAATGCATAAGGCTCAAAAGGGAGCTGGAACTTAAAATAGAAATGTTTGTCCAAGATGATGATGTTCCAGCTCTGTCAGTGTGTTACAGTCTTGGCTCCTATACCTTGTAGGGGTGGCACCACCAGGTAGGCTGTCTGTTTCTTTGTGGCACCAGAAGGAATCCCCTGAGCTACCCTAGCTCTAGGCTAGAGAGGACTTAGCAGGCCTGTTCAGCTTCCCACCCCTTCCTCTGGGCCACAGAGGCAAGAGATCCTCTCAGAACATTCATGATGGCTGTAGCTGCCTTCCTCCCAGGGGCCTCTCCCACTCTGGGCCAAGCTTTCCCCAGGATTCAGGGACATCTGATCTTGCTCCTGTGTCTGTTCTTAGATACTGTTTTCCAGACTCTCTCTCAACCCTGCAATGACCTCTCCACCCAGCCCTGCAATCCTGAGGTCTCACTTAGCCTCAGTACCTGTGTGCTGCTTTCAGTGGCTCCCTGCAGTTGAATTGGTGCTGAGCGAGACACCACTAGCTATCAGCAGGGGCACATTCAAGCCACCATTGTCCAGAATTGCTTCATTGATTTCTGAAATTTCAATAGCAAGTGATTAGAACTTTCAAGCAAATATTCTTTTAAAATTTAGAGTTCTTGAAAATCTAAGGAAAATGAAAAGGTTTCTACCTTGCATTTACTTCTCTATCCTGCCACATTCTAAGAGAGGGGTTTCAGTGTTAATTTGAAAGGATTTTTATTCATTGGGAAGTGTTTGTAGGGTTTTATTAGTAGCTGCATGTAACACCACTACTGCAGAGGCCTAATTCATCTAGACTGGAATTACTTTCTTACTGGGATCACTTGGGGACTTCTCGGTTTTATCCATCACAAGGTAAGAGTTCAGAAGCACATGGGGATGAGATTCCATAACCAGAGAAAGGGGGGCTTGGTGAAGCATGAGGATCAAAGCGAGAATCTGGAGATGGCAAGAAGGAGAAGGTTTGAAGTGAAGGCAGGGCAGGCTACAGGAGCTGTGGATCCATGACAGTGATAGCGGATCTTTGTCATGCAGGGGATAGGGGACCAAGTGGATCCTGATTCACTGGGAAATCAGTTGGCTGAGATGTTATCATCAGATATCTTTTCCAGTGAGAAGAACTGGAATATGACCTAGGTCATGAACGTTGGCCTTTCTCTTTGACGATCGTGACATCTAACAATGATTGGGTCAGGAAGAGGGAATCGAAAGGTCCTCATTTTAGCACGTGTTTCATACCAAACAATGTGCCTGGTGCTGTCCCATACATCTGTAATCTTACCCAAGACTCTTTGTTGGGCAGCATGGTCATAGTTTACAATGAGGAATGAGACTGAGAGGCTAAGGGTCTATGAATTCAAAGTCACAGGTCAGTAAATGCCATGGAACTTCTCACAAGCTGATCAGGAGGTTGGCTCTGATGTACCAATGTTGTTGGAAAGCACAGGTTTTTGTCCAGGACTGGTTCAAACAGTGCTTAAGATAAGAAAGTGGCCGCACATGGACACAGAGAGGGGAGTACTAAACACTGGGGTCTATTGGGGGGAAAAGGGGAGGGCCAGTGGGAGGGGGAGGTGGGGAGGGATAGCCTGGGGAGAAACGCCAAATGTGGGTGAAGGGGTGAAAGCAAACAGAACACACTGCCATGTGTGTACCTATGCAACTGTATTGCATGCTCTGCACATGTACCCCAAAACCTAAAATGCAATAAAAAAATAACAAAAAAAAAAAAAAAAAAAGAAAGACACTTTAAAAAAAAAAAAAAAAAAGTGGCCGCTGGCTGTTTGCTCTCCTGTGCCTGGAGCTGGGCTCACTGCTCTCTGGGAGGGGCATTTTGGAGGATGCTTCTGCTGCATGGCCAGGAACAGGAAGACGGGTGTAACTGCCAGCCTTTCCCAGAGGATAGTTTTTTTATGACATTGGCAATTGAAATGGGAGCTCAGTTCCCAGACTTTGGAGGGTCCTCAATGGAACAAGGAGGGATACAAAGAAAAAATAAAAGCAAATACAGAGTTTTGGTGGGAGAAAGCATCCAGCCCCATCACTAGAGGCAACAGCTATCTGTAGGTTGTCCTTTGGTGACCATGCTTCTGATGGCCTGTTTCAAACATCAAAAGATAAATAAAATATCAAAAAGAAGCAAACAACATGTAGTAAAAGGAGGAAAGGATCAAATTGAAATTCATCTTGCACAGAAAAATATGATTAACACCAGATAAGGACCTTTGTCTGAAAAAAAAAAAATGTTTTAAGCAAATGTCTGTTTACTTGCATTATCTCACTTTATTTTAAAAGGTAAAAAGCTTTAAAAGGCTGAAAAGGGATGATGCATGTCAGACTGTCATAGTGATGAAGCCAGGATTCCCTATAGGGGTAGGTTCAGGGCTGAGCTTTTGTGCAATTTGTAGTGGTTTGTTATAGTTTATTTTCTGCTTAATGGGTTATAGTTTAAAGCCATGGGTAAAAGCCATACGGGGGGCTTATAGGAAAGTATCCCTGGTCAAACCAGCCTGGTAAATAAGCAGTTAGTCCTCCCTGCCTCTGCCTTTTGGCTCTCCTGTTGTTGATTTAGTGAACAAATTAAATTTCACAAGTGTTTAGCAATCACACATGCTGTGTGAAGCTTGATTCTTCTTTCCCATGGTTGTTTCCCTGAGAGGTCAGGGAGGGACTTAGGAAGGCTAACACCTCACCCATATGCTGCCATTCTCTTCCCTAGGACTCTAAGTGGCCACTGTGCTAGGATATGTCTACAGTCTTCATGCAAACCAGCACCATACTTGGTATTTCTAGTTAGATTCTGATTTTTCTCATTGGAGGTTGCCTTCTGGGTCCAGTGCTGTGCTCAGCATTATGGCAATGAAGCCTAAGCCCTGGCCCTCCTCCCTGGAGACCTGTGAAGTCCTGCAGGCTAGCTACCCTGGAAGGTCCCTGTTCTGGTGTCCTTGGAGCTTGCTAATGAAGAATCCCTGGGTCTTTGTCCTTGATCCCCACAGGCTTGTGCCCTGTAGGCTGGGCAGCTCAACAAGGTAGCAGTCCCCATCTGCAGCCTGGGTTGTCTGCTGGGGCTTCACAGCTGCAGCAGGGAGGAGGATTGTGTTCTTTGCCTCAATCTAGCTGCTGTCTTTGTGAGGCCAGAGTGGCTGCTGTTTTAAATCCTCTAGCTCTGCTGGATGACCATAGGGGTAGGAGACAGTGTGTCTAACTCTGTCTTACAAATGGAGTGCCTGAGTGAGGGAAGACCAAAGTACTCGACTTCCAAGTCATTCAGGGATTTGAGATTAGAGTTCAAGTTCCCACCATTTTTCTCAACCCATCTGAGTCAGGATCAGTCATATATTTTTTTAAAAATCTGACTTAAGAATGGTTTCACTTGAATCTAGTGCCCATGTGAGAGTTGATATACATGTCACAGAGTCAGTTTCTCCCACTCAGAGAAAAAGACCAATCAGCTTTACATTAATGCCCCCCAATTTTAGAACAGATGGTTTTCGGAGCACTGAGAAAGAAAATATGGTGATTGCTACAGGGTGAGCATGCCTTGCCCAAGCACCAAGCATGCCGTGTGAAGCTTGGCTCTTCTTTCCCGTGGCTGTTTCCCTGAGAGGTCAGGGAAGGACTCAGGAAGTCTGACATCTCGCCCATGTGCTGCCATTCTCTTCCCTAGTGCTCTAAGTGGACACTGTGCCAGGATATGTCCACAGTCTTCATGCAAACCAGCACCATGCTTGGTATTTCTTGTTAGACTCTGATTTTTCTTATTGGATGTTGCCTTCTGGGAAAGAAAGGTGGTTCTTTCTTTCTGTGACTTTTAAAATCTTTGGCTTATTCAGTTTCTAAGGTGACTAGTGTTTGGAAGGCATGGTCTTTGGAATCACTCACCGTCTACACGTGGGACAACCGCTGATGTGCTTAGTCAGAGAACAGTGAATAGAGCGCTTAGAAACAGGTGTCAGGAGGAAGCTGTGTGCTTTCTGAAATTTATAGGGAATACAGGGATTTAGGAGGTAAGAAAGGGAGAAGGAAGGATCAGGTGTGGCTATTTGGAGGCCTGGAATATTTTTTCAAAGAAAGGCAGTACAGAAATTAAACTAGTTTTTGAAAGATTAGGCTCAAAGACAAGGAAAGAATGGATTTGTTTTTAATGATTTCAAATAGAATTGAGGCTGTTTCTGCGATTGTTGAAAATAAAATTGGTTAGAAAATGATGTCAGCAGAGAGTGGGGACTGTGAACCAGGAAAATAAATGAGCTCTGAAATCACCTTCTATTTTATAAATATTGTTTCTGGAGCTGAGAAAATTGAGACAGATTATTCCTTTTTCTCTCTCCCAAGCTATGGGTGGAAGAAGCTCTGAGTATCCCATTTGGACTTTGTGAGGAGCATCTCATCTTGTCCTGGCGCGCTAAGTAGCTTTGTCTGCATTTAGACACACTCCATTTCCCCTTCAAGGACCACTATCAGCAGTAGCCAATTACAAACACACCTCATAACACATTATTGAGACACACTGCACGCAAATAAGCTGGAGAGATGTATAATGATTGTACCACATCGCGTCCATTACAATCTGTCCGCACTGCTGCAGGACGGAGGGGCCAGTTCCTGTGTGAGTGTCTCTGTGTCTGTATTTATGTGTATTTCATTTTCATGGCATCCTAATTAGACATAATTTGAGCTAAGTCAGTTTATACTCTCGAGGAAGGAAAAGGAGCATCATTTCACATTCTGACAGGCTCCTTTTAAGCTAGACACTCCTTGTCTTTAGTTTTCTAAAAGTATCAGTGCTATTAGCAGCCTGAATTCAACTGAGAACAAGGGATGATGCATTTTCCGACTCAATAGCTTCCTTCTGTTATCTCTTTCTCCTGGAGAAGTAAAAGGTGGGCAATTCAGAGAAATGTTACAGAGGCAGTTACCTCCTCCACTCTTTCATCTGCTGGCTTAGTTTTGCAGTGAGAGTTTGCTGAATTTTATTTTCTCTGCCATTTGCCACTGCTGTTGGTTTTGAAGTAATGGCTGCATTTGGCCACGGTAACTAACAGCTGCATTCCAGGCCTGGGTGAAGTGGCAGCTGATACACCAAGCACAAGGCCTCCCTTTATGGTATTAGGGGTTGAAATCTGGGAATGAGATAACAGCTGGGCTCAGCCAGGGGGTTAACCAGAATCCTCACTTGTTGAGGTTGGAAGCCTTTAAGTCGATCAGGTCTACTTGCTCTCTCTGTAGTTGATGTTGAGACTAGGGGAGGGGAAGTTACTTTCTCAAGAATATCAGATGGTTAATGGCAGAACTTACCTAGATCCTGGCTTCTATGCCCCTAGTCCAAGCTCTTTGCAGTCTGCCTGTTTGAAGCTGTGCTGTGTTTGCCTCTGTAAAATCCAAAGCTCAGTAGGGAGCAGGGAGCTGCCGACAGGAATGCTGGGTGCCTGCTAGACCCTCCAGCCATGACAGCCATCACAGAGCATGCATATGATTAATGCTTACATAGTCCTCATCCCCCAAGGACACTATTTCTGTGCTGCAGAGTCTTCTGAAAAAGGGCATATGATTTCAAAGGATTATTTTATCAAAGGATTGTTTTCATCCTCATTCTTTTGGAACAACCCAATGCCCAATGCTCCGACCAGTGTTGCCTTTCTTGCATTTTGCTCTTGAAGATCTGGGCCTTCCTTGAAGGAGTAGCCTAGGGAAGAGAGAACAAACCCTTGTGTTTTGCCTTTAAGTCAGCTAGAGATGTTTTTGGCCTGATAGAAAACTAAACTGGGTTAGGTCTTCTAGAGCCTGCCTGTGTAGCTGAGTGGGTGATGTGTCCAGCCTCCCTAACTTGAAAAAAACTTACTGTTCACACTTCATTCATACGTTCCTTAGTCCTTGGCAGGCAAATTGCTTTTGAAGAATTTATGTTCCCATCTTCCACTTCTATTAGTAAGGGAAATATCTGTGACTGATGTAGTGATGGTGGAGTCCTGGGGCCCTGGTGATTTGATGTTGTCCATCTGTAGCCTGAAACTTCAGAGTTCATGTGGGGTCAGAGGCAGGAGTCTGGTATTGGTATTTCCTGAATCACACCACCTGGCTGGGGAGCCGATGTTTGCTCACAGCCAGGCAGATGGTGCCAAGTAGTGGCATGTTCCTACTGCTACTTTTGCAGCCAGCCAGAGATATGAGACAGGACAGCTAGCTAATTGGTATTTTTAAGAATCTGCTGTGAGTTTCAGCATGAGTGTGTGGGTTGTTGGGAGGTGGTGAGAGTCTGAGGTGTGGGGTGAGATCCTAGTTCTAAAGAATTAGCTGTTTTTTTTTTTTTGTTTTTGTTTTTTTGCTGATGGTCTATGGGAGAGCAGGCCTCAAGCTTTAGGGGAGAGTTAAAGGAGAAACACGACTGAGGTGAAATGATCAGTACCATGGAAAGCACCATGTTGCTTGAAGTTTGGGAACCCCTTCCTAACCGCAAAGAGACTTGGCCTCATGTCTGTGCCTTTCCTATCATTCTTTGATAATCTTCCAAAGGAGCAAATGAGAAGGACAGCATTTTTTCCCCTGCCCATTCTGCTAATGGAGAGACTGAGGCTCAAGAGGTAACTCATTTGAGATGTAGTGGTGAGTCAGGGGAATAGACAAATAAGACTTCCAGTATAATGTGGCTGCTTGAACAAGACAACGTCTTCTGCTCTTCCTCCTGGATACCATTACAGTATCTTTATTGCTGGATACAACAGCAAGGAGAACAATAGAAAACTCCAAAATGCCATTTTTTTTTTTCCCGAGACGGAGTTTCGCTGTTACCCAGGCTGGAGTGCAATGGCATGATCTCGGCTCACTGCAACCTCCGCCTCCTGGGTTCAGGCAATTCTCCTGCCTCAGCCTCCTGAGTAGCTGGGATTACAGGCACGCGCCACCATGCTCAGCTGATTTTCTGTATTTTTAGTAGAGACGGGGTTTCACCATGTTGACCAGGATGGTCTCGATCTCTTGACATCGTGATCCACCCACCTCGGCCTCCCAAAGTGCTGGGATTACAGGTGTGAGCCATCACGCCCGGCCCCAAAATGCCATTTTAAGTGGAATTAGAGGATAGCTACAATCTGTGGAACCTGCAATGTGTGCAAGGGCTGTCCGAAGCAGCAGGGTGTGGGAGCGGCCATGAGGGGGAAGTGAGGAGGTTTAGGAGAGTAGCCAGGAACAGCAGGTGGCAAAGAGTGCTAGAAAAACACACAGCCTGGATATGAGGGGCATCCTGAAAAGCCACAGCAACATCTCTTATTTGTAATCAATGCAAATAAGGACTAGGATGAGCAGAACTGAAGAAAGGTACCTCTTGGGCCTGCTTTGATTCAGAGAAGCAGAGGAGGTATATGTATACAAAGGATCATCCAGAAGACACCTATCTACAAGAAATAATGTTTTTGGCAGCAAACAAAGAAACTTCCTTCTTTCCTTCCTTAACATGTTTTTTGGGATTTAACACACATACAGGAAAGCACACAAATATTTTTCAGTTTGATAAACTTTTGTGTAACCACCATGCAGATCAAGGTACAGAATCTTTTCAGCAGCCTACAAGTCTGCATGTGCCTCTTTCTAGCAATTAGCTCTTTTCCACAAAGAAAGCTCACTTTAGTAATGAAAGTCTACCCTGGGCCCTCGTTCCATCCTCAGAATTTCCTGCAAAGAAATGGTCCAAGAAAGCCTATCTGAAACAACAGTAAGTAATAAAAAAGAATTAGGATCATTGGTAGATGGGAAGCAATGATATTAGAGGGAAAAATGTCAATAAGAGCCACTAAAATTACCCCAAATAAAGAACATTCCCAGGAAAATAATTTTAGGGAGCAGATGAAAACTATGATCAAGTATTTCACAGTGAATTTAAATAACTCAATGAAGCAATCATTTCTGTGAAGAAAGACCCACCAAGCAGAGATAAGTGTTTGGGAGAGGGTGACAAGGTGGCAAGAGGTGGTGAAATGTGAGCTGGCAGAACTTGAGGAAATAAAAGAAAAAAGGCAGATTTGTCTCAGAAATGAAGATGAAGTTGGAAGAATCTCAAGGGAAATAGACACATGGAAAATGCAGTGTGGAACACAGATGAAAGGTGAATAAATGCAACTGAAATAAGGGAAGCATTAATAAAGATTGGAGAGAAAATGATAGACATAGAAGACAGGCAGTGGAGAACCAACAAAAGCATAATTTCAGTTGTTGAAAGGAAACAAAAAATAATAGACATATAAAAAACAGACACAGAAAACACAAACAATGGAACAAATATTTAAAGTATTAGGAAGGTTTTCATGATATAAAAGAAGACTTAAATCTAAAGGTTGAAAGAGCACAAACTTGAGTATTGGGTGAAATTACCCAGAACAGTTCACACCAAGATTATGGCCTTGGGAAGTTTTAGACACAAAGGATAGAGAATAATCCCTCCCCTCCCCTCCCCTCCCCTCCCCTCCCCTCCCCTCCCTTTTCTTTTATGGAAGCAGTGTAGAAAAGTGGGTGTGGAGGTGGTGGGCAGGGGCATGGCTAGAATGGTTGAAAGGTTGGTTAAGGGGAAGAATAATTTATTGAGCAAGTAAATAAATATAAAGCAGATAATAGGAACTGTGTTTTTTACTGTTTGAAAGGGATTTCTAAACATGGAAAGAAGGAAGGCTAGAAAGAACCAAGCATGCTGGATTGGAATTCGAAGTGTCAGAGTGTGTGTGTGTGTGTGTGTGTGTGTGTGTGTGTGTGTATTTTTTTTTTCCTTCTTCTTCATCTGGAAGCAGTGGAACTCCAATAGCAAATGAATGCATCTTGGTTTCTTTTTTATTTTTCTTTTTTTTGAGACAAGGTCTTGCTCTGTCACTCAGGCTGGAGTGTAGTGGCACGATCTTGTCTCACTGCAACCTCTGTCTCCCAGGTTCAAGCAATTTTTTTTTTGCCTCAGCCTCCTGAGTAGGTGGGACCACAGGTATAGGACACCACACCTGGCTAATTTTTATATTTTTAGTAGAGTTGAAGTTTTGCCATATTGGCAAGGCTGGTCTCAAACTCCTGACCTCAAATGATCTGCCCACCTCGGCCTCCCAAAGCGCTGGGATTACAGAGATATTGGTTTCTAAATAGTGCCCTACACTAAAAGTTACCAGGGGGACTCAGAGAAATGGCTAACTTATGGGACAGGTCAGAAAAAACATAAAATGAACCTGAAAGATCTTGTCATGCCAGAAAGTCAGGAGATGCTCCAGAAAAGATGGGGATGTGTCAAGAGGACACAGGAACCAGCTTGAAGGATTTTTCACTGACCAGTTGAGAACAATATGAGCATCAAAGAAAATATCAAATAAGAGTGTTAGATTACAACCTATTGAATAAAATAGGAATCTGTAAATCCATACTGTTATAAATAAGTAAATGAATAAATATGTAACAAGTAAATAAGTAAGTGAAGGAGAAGAGACTCTTTTTTACAGTAGATTGACAACTGATAAATGTAGAGAGAATGATGGAGGTACATATTGACCACTTGGCCACCATCACTGTGGTAATTCATAGATATTGTTAGTTGCTGATGGATGCTATCTTGTGGTTGGAGGTTTCATAACAAATAGCATATTGGCACAATATTAGTAAAGCTTCCCACAAAAGTATAATGAAATAACATGGAAACATGGTGAAAATTTCAGTGGAAAAATTTGGCAGACACCAACTTGACAAGATGATCAAGGTTAACATCACTAGTGGTGGTATGGGTTGGGCTAGTTTGCCCCTGGATGTGATGAGCTGAGAAGAACACAGCATCACTTCCATTGTGCCAACAATGCATAGCTCGTATTTAGTTGTAAGAAAACATCGGATGGACACGGGCTCTATAGAAGGAAAGGCCTGTACTCTTTCAGACTTTGAAAGATTTGAGAAACAGGAAGACTGAGGATTTCCTCCAAATTGGATGAGACTGATGAGGCATGACAACTAAATGCAACATGAGTTGGTAGATAGGATCCTGGAAAGGGAAGTGAAAAAGAGACATTGTTGGGACATTTGGGAAATTTGTGTAGGGTCCATGGACTGGATCTGTGCTGTATCATTGTTGATATTTTAACAAGGAGTGCTGTATGGTGATTACAGAGAAGGGTCCTTGTCTTTGGGAGGCATGCACTGGAGTATTTAGAGATGATGGAAGCATGTGAAAAAAATCTATATCTGTTTCTTTCTTCTATCTCTGCAAAAATGGGGAAAATATAGCAAAATATAAACTGTCACCATCTAGAGGATTTGTGTGGAGGAGGTGTAAGAATTTGTTCTGTTCTACTGTTCTTGCAACTTTTCTTTAGGTTTGAAATGACTATAAAATTAATAAAGAAATGGTGAAGTAAACAATAAATAAGAAAGACAGAAGGAAAGACTCCATTGGGAATCCAGGCAACAAGATCAAGTTACCTATGAGGAGAAAAATATCAAGTTGGCCCCAGTTTTTTCTGCAGCAACTTCCAAATGCCCAGAAGATAGCAAAACAACATCTACAAGATAAGCAAAGAAAGAAAGAAAGTGTGAGCCCATGATTTATATCCATCGTAGTCATCTTTTAAGTATAAAAACAATTTTTGGACATGCAATAACTCAGGAAATATTGTTCCCATGAGCCCTTCTTGAACAAACTAGTAAAGGGTGAACTTCAGCCAACAAAGTGAAGATGGAGGTTGAGCATTGAATATTTTTAACTATAAAACCAAACTAAAACTAAGAGTAAGACAAATATGGATTAGAAGAACAGAGAAGAAAATAAGTTCTCTGTGCCCTGGTGATGGACAAATGACACAACCAACAAATATTGAAAGGCAAAGGGGAAAAAAGGAAGTTCTCTGATTGCCTCATTCTATAATAGCAGGGAGTCAAACGATATAATCGAGAGCTGACAATTGAAGTAATATAAGCATAATTTTACTTAATAAATGGTACAGAAAGAGGATATTATTGACTAATATCAAGTGTTGTAAGGGAGACAGCAGCATTGCTGGAGTAAATGGTGCCTAGAGGCTATGTAATATGTTTTTTTTTTCTTTTCTATATGCAGCTGCCATTGTGTTAACATCTCTGTGCACTTTTACAACTGGCTGTCAGGATGTATGTCTCTTTCTTTCTCCACCCCAATCATGCCTTTGCTATGCTTCTGTGGAATGAACAGTAAAAGGGAATACACCAAATTTATCTTTGTTTGTAATACATAGTAAATCTTGTCCAAAGACATAGGATAAGATTATTATATAATGTTGTAGTTATGAATGTTACCACTAGAATAAAAACACAAACCTTCCCAGAAGAATCACACAGGAATAACAATCACAGAAAGATGAAAAATAATGCCAAGAAACCCAGAAGACATAATATTAAATGAGAGCTAAGAATAAGCCTATTTTTCATATCACATTTATATTCATAAATATAAATGAATTTAACTTACCTTTTAAGAGGAGTTTCAGAAAGGATCACAAATCACAACCCAATTCTAAGTTGTTTGTAGAGATGCCCCTAAAGGAAAGTGATATAGGAAGGTTGAAAATAAAAGGATAAGTAAAAGCACACCAGGCAAATACTTTAAAAGGTTAATTTAAAATAGAGATATAAAAAGTAGTAGTTATGAACTTGCATTAGACAATTTGAAATTCAGATTAAAATGCATTAAATAAGATAAAAAAGTAACTATATAATGATAAAAAGTACATCTCATGTTGAAAAAACTCAACAGCAGTATTGAAAACACAGACATTTTAGGAGATGCAAGGAGAAATAGACAAAAGCACACTGATAACAGATCACTTTAATTTACATGTCTCAGTCTCCAGATAACTGGACAAAGAATAAAAATCAATATGAAAGCTCTAATTAACATAAGTAATAAAGTAGATCTGGTTGATAAATGGCAAACCCTATAGATTAAATGAAGAAAATATATCTTTCAAGGGTCTATGAAGCATTCACAAATATTGATCATCTATTAGGCAACATAGATAACCTGAATAAATCCCTGAAGGTAGAAAAAGACAGGCAATATTCTCTGATTACAGTGCAATTAAACTAGAAATTAATACCAAATTAGGAAAGCAGAAGGTCATTTAACTGAAAGGAAAATCAAAACAAAAAAACTCAGTGCATGGCTGAAAAAGGAAAAGAAAAACTGAAATTGCAGATTTTCTGGAAAACAATTAATGAAAACACTAAACAACAGAACAGATGTTATATAGCTAAAGCAGTACTCAGAGGAAAACTGATGGCCTTAAATATTTACACAGAAGAATGATAAAACATGAATTAGTCACCTAAGTTAAGGAGCTATAACAGAATAAAATGGAATATTGCAGAAGGAAAGCAGAGGAAGAAATAGATAAAAGTAAAAATTATCAATTAGGAAACAAAGCAGTTAAAATAAATTTCAAAGCTGGTTTTGGGGTGTATTAGTCAATGTTCATGCTGCCAATAAAGACATACTCAAGACTAATTTATAAAGGAAAGAGGTTTAATTGACTCACAGTTCAGCATGGCTGGGAAGGCCTCAGGAAACTTACAATCTTGATGGAAAGGGAAGCAAACACATCCTTCTTCACATGACAGCAGCAAGGAGAAGTGTGAGTGCCCAGTGAAAGGGGAAGCTCCTTAGAAAAACCATCAGATCTCATGAGAACTAACTCACTGTCACAAGAACAGCAGCATGGGAATAACCACCCTCATGACTCAATTATCTCTGCCTGGTCCCTCCCACAATGTATGGGGATTATGGAAACATACAATTCAAGATGAACTTTGGGTGGGGACACAGCCAAACCGTATCATGGTGAAAAAGCCAACAATAAAATAAACTACTAGTTAACCCAATCAAGAAAATGTGTGAGCAAGCGCAGATGCATAAAATAAGGAATGATATGTGGGAAACAGTGACATAAACAGGTAACTAAAGGAACATGAGACTACTTTGTTCAGTTCTATGCAAATAGATTTGAAAAGTGGATTCGTTTTCAAGAAAATAAAAATTACTTAAATGACCCCAGAAGAGAATCCAAAATTTCTAAGGCAGAGATTTAAAAAAAAATTTTAAACAGGTATATGCTCTTCAAAGGAAAATGTACTAGTTCAGATGGTTTTTTAGGGAAAATCCTACCACACTTCCAAGGAACAGAAATTTCAGTACGTTTTAGAGCATAGAAACAGAAGAGAAACAAGTACAACTTTTACCAAAACCTGACAAAGTAGGCACACCCAGAAATCCAAAGACTAATCCCACTTATGAATGTCAATTCAAAGATGATTTAAAAAGTAGCAAATTAATTACAGCAGTACATTTTAAGATTAATCCATTATAATCAAGAGAGTTTTATTCTTAGAATGCATATATGGTTCTATATTAGTTAACATTAGAAGAAAAAAGATATTATCTTCATAGATGTTGGAAAGGCCTTTGAGAAATTTCAATGGTCATTTTTAAATTAAAAAATGCACCCAAGAAAACTTGACTGGCTAAGGTTATACTGGTGGTCCCTAACTCATGATACTTTGCCACAATCTTTTGACTTTATTATGGTAAAAAAAATATGCAATCAATAGAAACCATACTTCAAGTACCCATGCAACCACTCTGTGTTTCACTTTCAGTATAGTAATGAATAAATTATCAGAGATATTTAATACTCCATTATAAAATAGGCTTTGTATTAGATGATTTTGCCTAATCATAGGCTAATGTAAGTGTTCTGAGCATACTTAAGGTAGGCCTGGCTAAGTTATGATGTTCAGTAAGTTAGGTGTATTAAACGCATTTTTGACTTACAGTATTTTCAACTTACAATGAGTTTATCAGAATGTAACTACTATAAGTCTAGAAGCATCTCAGGCTATAAGCCAGTATTATGCTTATTGAGGAAACACTAAAGTAATTCTCATTAAAGAACAAGGATCTATGCTATTAGTACTGTTATTTATGATTGCACTGGTGATACTACCAATGTAATTAGATAAGCAAAAATAAAAAAGAGAGATGGGGAGGAGGCAATGGTTGCTCTATGAAGATGCTCTGGTTGTGTGGTTGGAAACAAAAGATAATTCACTAAAAAACTGTTTCAAATAATAAAATAATTCCATAAACTAACAATGTGCAATAATAAGAAAATAGAAATTAATACCCTTCATATTTACAAACACCAACCAGAATATAGTAAGTCCTCAACATTGAGGCTAGGTTCTTAGAAACTGCAACTTTAAGCAAAATGACATTTAACAAAACCGGGTTTTTTTCTCATCAAAGTTATAACAAAAATACGTTGAAGGAAATGTTATTCAAGGACCTACTGCACATCATTTTGCTTAAAGTCAGTTTCCAAGAACCTATCAATGATGTTAAGTGACTACTTACCATATATTGTCAGAGGAAGAGCCACCACTTACAATAACAACAAGAAATGTAAAAGAGCTAATAATGAATTTGAACAAAAAATATCCAGGATCTATATAAAAACTTGAAAACACTACTGAAGGATATAAAAGAATCCTGAAGCAAATGTAAAGATTGCTCATGGATAGAAAGACAACAGACATAGTTCTATTTAATTTATAAATCAAATACAATCTAAAAGTAGCAGTAGATCATTTTATAAAACTAGTTGAGTTTGTTTTAAAAGTCAAATAAAAAGGTAAATAAAAATAGTGAGAAAAATTCTGAAAAAATCCCATATAGGGGGACTGGCCCTACTAGATATTAAATTTATTATAGTGTGTCATTTATTGAGACTGTGTGCTACAGAGACATGCACACATAGTTCAAAGGAACCAAGTGGTTAGTCCAGAAATAGACCCAGATGCATATGATCATTTAGTATTTGATAAAGGTAGCATCTTAAGTCATGGGGAAAAGATTAAATACGTTCAACTGGGATATCTGATAGCCCTGTGGGGGAAAATAAAATTGGATCCATACTTCACACCATGTATACACCAATATAGAAAAGTGAAAATGAAATGTAAAGGTAAAAGCAAGACTATAAAAGTACAAGAAGAAAACACACAGGTTGCCTCTCTAACTAAGACTTAAACCTTAAAACCATAAAATAAAAATCTGATATATCTGACTAGATAAAAATTGGAGGAAAAAATCATCTAAGTAGCAAAAAGAATCTACCTAAGTAAACTGAAAAGACACATGACAAAGGCCTAATCAACTTAAAAGAAGAGTTCCAAAGAGTCAATAAAAAATGAATTTCAATCTAATAGAAAACAATATGCAAAGGATATAAACAGGCAATGCACAGAAAAAGAAATGTGAATTGCCCTAAATTTGCTAAAAGATGTACTTAACATCTTTGAACCTTGAACATCATCTGACCCTTGAACAATATGGGTTTGAACTATGCAGATTCACTTACATACAGATTTTCTTCTGCTTCTGCCACCCCTGAGACAGTAAGACCAACCCCTCCTCTTCCTCCTCCTCCTCCTTAGCCTACTTTATGTGATGATCAGGATGAAGAACTCGATGATAATGCTCTTCCACTTACCGAATAGTAAATATATTTTATCTTCCTTATGATTTTCTAAGTAGCGTTTTCTCTTCTCTAGCTTACTAATTGTAAGAATACAGTATATAATACATATAACATATAAAACATATTTGATTACAAAATATGTGTTAAGCACTGTTTATGTTATTGATAAGGCTTCTGGTGAACAATAGGCTATCAGTAGTTAAATTCTGGGGAAGTCAAAAGTTACGTGCAGATTTTCAACTGGGAAGGGGGTTGATGCCCCTAACTTCCACATTGCTCAAGGGTCAACTACATTTATACTTACATCTTTATACATAAGAAATTCTGGAAAGATAATACAACAAACTAACAATGAGTTCCCTTAAGGGTTGTGTCGTGAACTGGGGATAAGCAAGGATAGAAGGGAAATGTTTCATTGTATGCCTTTTTTATTTTGAACCACATGAATCTATTTTTTTAATTGTACTTTAGATTCTGGGATACATGTGCAGATCATGCAAGATTGTTGCATAGGTACATTCATGGCAGGGTGATTTAAAGGGATTATTATATTAATAGGATTCTGACATAGCCACTGAGATAGTCAGAAGACGATGCACATCCCCTTGTCCTCCACCTACAGAAAAGTATATAAATGCTTCTATTCCAACCAAACGAAATTGCCCAAAGGCTTTCCTCCCTAATAAGCCATGAAGAATACAGGTAGAACTCCTTAGAGCCTACAGTGAGTTTTGCAGGTAAAGTCAGCATCATCTTGAATCACTAACATTTATTAGCACTAGAGTGTTTGTTTGCAGAATGCAGTGCGTTTGCTGAGTATGCAGTTTGGATCTCCCCTGATAATATGTATGGATTTGGATCAACTGTTAAATGCTTGTTTTGCAGCTTTTTAATAGAGACGAAGAATGTGATTGAGGCCAGCTTGTGATTACAGTTCCCAATTATAATGTAAGTCTGAGAAGCTCTGATCACATAGAGGATACGGCACAAAATGGTAGAGGTGGAACAGATCATGGAGATTAACTGGGGAAATGTCCCCATTTCAGCAGTTAGTAAATGCTCCAGCCTGGGTAGAAAGTACTCAGCTAGTTAGTGCTGAGCTTGAACTAGAAGCTGAGGTTCTGAGTGCCAGTTCTGGGTTCTCTCCCATCTGTCCATTTCCCATGACAAAAAAGTCTTGGCCAGACAGTACAGTCTTGCTCTACAAACAGGACAGGGAACTTCAGCATCAGTGGAGCAAAGGCCACCTGTGTTAGGAAGCCAATACAGGAAGCCTGTTGGGTGTGAACAACAGGAAGTCTGACCCAAACAGGCTTAAAGAAGAGAAGAATTAGTGAACATAACTGAAAAGTCTAGATAATAATATCCCTGGTCTTTCTCTGTAGCGAAAACCCTATTTTATTTTCTTACAGGCCATAACACTCTCAAAAGTATTTCATTCAATTTTTTTTTTAATTTTTTGCCCGTTTGTTTATTTGGTAGCTCCATGACTGCAGGGGCCTTGTCTGCCTTGCCTTCATATCTCCCGTGTCTAGTGCACAACTAGGTGCTCGATAAATACTTGTGGAAAGAATTAATTCTCTGACCTTGGAGTGGAGAGTGGAGGATGGAGCAAGCACATGGTCTGAGAGTGAGGAGAGGGGATTATTCCCCAAAAGGCATTGAGATATAGCAAGATGCCAGGAGCCAAAAGATAACAAATGTCCCCTGCATCTCAAAGACTTTCAGGTAATCTTCTTTAGCTCTTTTCTCCTTCCTCGTTTCCTAGAAAATGTCTTCACCATTTATATTTCCCCTTCTATTGAACTTAGGATGATGGGAAGAAGCTTTCATCACTATATCTAGTTATCCTATCTCACACAAGCAGGAGTGCCTGGAGACCACCTGCCACTGTACAGAGACCCTCTTCCTTGCTAGAGGATCATGACTATTTTTCCTTTCGTTAGAATGAGGACTATGCTGATGACATGCAGTCTCAAAGCAAGGAAGGAGGAATACGGTTGAAGGAGGGCACTTTTAATGGAACACAATTAGAGGATGAGAATCCAAAGTTAGATGGGAACCTAGATTCCTGAGTTCTCTTCAGGGATCATCATCTGCCATTGCTGTGCCTCTTCACTTGGATGAGTTGTGATGTGCCTGGATGGTGGTGGTAGCGCTAGTAGTAGTGTGTTGGTGGTTACCATCTTCCCCATATGTACATTTCCAAGCTATTCAGAAAAGGTTTTCATGTAGGGCATGTATTATCAGAAGACTCCAATACTAAACCAGGACTGTCATATTTTAATTGTGTGATTTTGAACACATGATTTTACCTTCTTATTGCCAGAATACACTTCTAGAAAGTGAAGATAATGGCAGCATCTTTCCTATATATTTCTCAGGATTGGTGCAGGCATCAAATAAGACAAGGCATGGACAAGTGCTTTGAAGACTGTAATGCACAAGACAGAAGCTAATCTTTTAATGAGTCTGTTTTATCCTCTTAAAGTTATACATCTTAAAGACTGCCTTAGATTAAAGCCCTCAACTTCATAGGAGGAAACTGAAATGATGAGAGACTTAACCAGGGCCATATGCTTAGTTAGTAGAGTAAAATTTTACCACTGTGAGAAGATATTTACTGTAATAGGTAGAATAATGTCCTCCTAAAGTTGTGCACATTCTAAGTCCCAGAAACTGAATATGTTAGGTTACATGACAAGAGGACATTAAGGTTGCAGGTGGAATTAAGTTGCTAGTTAGCTGACCTCAATATAAGAAGAGTATCCTGGACTACCCAGGTGAGTCTGGTGTAATCACAACAGTCCTTAAAAGTGGAAGAAGGAGGCAGAAGAGGGAGTGAGTGATTTCATGTTAGAATGACTTGACCCATTTGTAAGGGTTATTCTGTTGTAAGGTTTATTGCCGAGTTTGAAATGAGGAAACTGAGGCCAGCACAAGAAAATTAAATGCCAATTTATTTAACTCCCAGACGAGGTTCTGTGGTCCCGGGGAAAGGGGCCAGGGAAGTCGTGCCTGACTCCTCTCCAGCCTGGGGTTTTACAGGGAGGGAAGGCGTCCTAATTGGCTGTGGAGAAACAGGACTTGGATGGGGTGAGCTGCTATTGGTAGGTAGGCGGGATTTCCAGTGAGTGGGCTGTGCTATTGGGCAGGTTTTGGCAGGGCTTCTTTTAAATTTTGGCGGGTTTTCCAACAGCTGGCTAGGTGCCGAGTGCAGAGTTTAGTGTTGAGTGCAGATTCTGGTGCGGAGTGCAGAAGTGGGCATTGGTGCCGAGTGCAAAGTTTAGTGTTGAGTGCAGATTCTGGTGACATAATTTTCAGGCATGGAGAGGGATGGGCATGTCCAAGCTCCTGGAGAAGCAACCAGCTTTACACCATTGTTTCTGGCTTTGAAGATGGAGATGAGGGGAAAAGGCCGTGAGCCAAGGAATGTGGTCAAACCTAGAAGCTGGAAAAGAGAAGGAAACAGAATCTCTCCCAAGAGCCTCTAGAAGGAAGGCACCCCTGCTGACACCTTGATTTTAGCTCAGGGAGCCCCATATTGGACTTCTAATCTAGGTAGGATGATAAATTTGTCTTGCTTTAAGCTACCAAGTTTGGGGTGATTTGCTGTAGTAGTGATGGAAAACTAATACAGGTACCATTTCTCAGATTTTACAAATGAGAAAACTAGGCACAAAAAGGTAGAGAGACTTTTCTTGTCATATGCCAAATCGATACTTTAGAACTTTTTCTAGGGAAAGGAATTGATTTGTTGAATACAGTATATCCTTTTTCAGTGAACTGGTGTCCTGATGAGTAGGAAGTGACTTTTTTTTTTTTTTTTTTTTTGGACCCAAGAACATCTTAAGGGCAAGTAAAAAGTAGAAAGTCAAGACGGATCGTTTTTATTAAATGGAGATGGAGACTAGCATATGCCCCTTTCTGGGATGATTTCTTCTGTGTCCAATTATTACTAAGTGGGAAAGAAGTGGCTTAATACAGAACTCACACTATGTCAGATACTTAGCTTGCAATTGCTCCTTTGTCAGGGCTGATGCACATTTGCTAGCACAACAGGAGCAAGGTTGAAATTTGTAGACTATGAGAGCTGGGTGGGATCCTGCTGGTTACCGCATGTTGTCTTTGTGTTAGTGATGTTGAGATATCCAACAACAATCTCTATCAAGATTAATTCACCTCTGCATTGTCTCCTCTGGATTGTTGCCACCTTTTTTACTTTTTCCACTCCCACTGTTGCTTCACGACTCAACTCTGTTTCTGGTACCTCTTTAACTCAGCTCATCATTGGCACTCTTAGTGCTCGGCTAGAAAATGTTTATTGACTCCACTCCAGACTTGACATTTCTGTGGTTATTCTTGGGTGTCAACTCCTAGCCTCTTCCTGATTTAACCGTGATATTCCTGTCTTGTGGCTGTAACCTGGCTCCTGTTCAAATCTGTTCATTGGATAGAGGAGCTACGTGGCCAGGAAAGGGAGATGACCTGCGTGGATCCCAGTATCATTGGGGCAGCAATGGGTCCAGAGCTCAGTTTCTCCTACTCTATTCCCTGCCCCTCATCTGGCATTCCCCTTACAGTGAGTGTCTGTATGGGCCAGAAACAGCCTAGACCTTCCAATTTCAAGACCAGCCTCATGTTCTTTGGGAAAATTACTTAATAATGCATTTCCTTTCTCCATGTGGAAAATAGGGAGAGAAGAAAAGAAACCGAGAGAGACTTGGTGAGTGGTGAAGTCTGGCATGTGCAATAAACTGGATCAAAGGAGGCCCAAGGCTATCCTATTGCTGGAGCAAAAAGAGTGATCAAGAGCCTCTGGCCACATATTGGCCATGTCTGTTTCCTGCGGTTCTCTGATCACATAAACAGTTATGGCCTCCAAATGGTGCCAGGTCAAAGCTTGGAGCTAGGGTAGATCTTATTGCACTAAAATGAATGTGGATCACCTAGATTTAATTGCTTTCCAGTGAATCAGCATGACTGAGAAGGGCCTCTTAGGTCCTGCTTGGGGTACTTCAGTGTAGGACTTGGAAGAACCCGGCAGCTCTACTGTTCCATGCTCACAGATGTTTTTCTTTATAGGAGACTGCAAAAGTGCTTTCAGTACATTCGCATTCAATACCTTCTGGATGCTACAGAAATAAAGGGATGTCTACATGATAGATAATAATAAGAAATGTAGCACTTGTCATTTGTTAATGGTGCTATTCATTATTCTTCACAACAGCATGGCATGATAGATTCACGTTATCTTCCTAAAGAGGAGAGAAGCAAGTGTGATATTTGCAAGTTGACATGCCATGCCTGTGGTCTGTGCTGTGGATGTGCAGTCCCAGGCTCCCTAGACACTGCTTCACGAGGGGGCGTGGCATCTCCTCTAGATGGCTAATAAAATCTTAGATTCCCAAGGCTGAAAGAGACTGAGGACACTGGTCAGATTGTCAAGACTTGAGTCTCATTCCTCCATAATGACATTACTTCAGGTTGTTTGAACTAGAAGAGAATCCATCTCAAGCTAGCTTCTGCAAACTGAGACTATTCTGTAGTAACCCAGAAGTGTGATCATGGAAGACCAGGCCTCAGGAAGAGGTTGGAACCAGGGACTACAAGGCTATTGGGAGCCCAGGATGAACTCTTTCTTCATCCCATCCCCCTCCTTCTCTCCATAAATTTGCTGTATGCTTCTTTCCTAGCAAACCAGACTTCCCTGCTCCAGAGCCCACATGGTGGGCAGGGATGTTACACTTTCAACCATACATGGAGCACCCTGTCCTCTCTCTCATTCTTACCCTGATCTGCTCTCAAGTTCTTCGGTAAAGGACCCTGAAGGAACCAGTCTCAGACAGGAGCGAGTTCTGGTTCAGTAAACTGTGTTAGAATCACACTGTACACACATGGCATCCAGGAGTCTACCCTTGTGAATTTTCCTGGTGTAGTTAAGGAGGTCTTTGCAAGATGAGAAATCTGTTAGGTTGGTCCAAAAGTAATTGCAGTTTTTGCCATTAAAAGTAATGGGCCAAACCACAATTACTTTTGCACCAGCCTACTAAAAGGTACCCATGTCACTGAGCCAATGGTAATCTTGTCATTGATTACTGAATTTTATATTCACTACATTGTACATTTGTTCCTTTGAATACATGTAATGATGGGGAACTCATTCCCTGAGACAGCTCAGACAGCTGAGGATGCTTCCTTATATTGACTGAAATGGGTCTCCTTTCCCAGGTCTACTTTTTGAAGCCATAGAGAAGGAGCCTTATCTCCTTTCATCATGACAACTCTTTGGATAATTGAAGGCACCCTGGAGTTATTAACCCATTCTTCCCATGATGCATGTCTGAGTCCCCAGCATGTTCCTTGTTGTTCTCCTGAATATCATCTGTTTTGTCTCTTTATCTCTGCTGTAGATTGAATGTTTGTGTCTCCACAAAATTATTATACTTAAATTAACCCCAATTGTGATAATTTAGGAGTCAGGGCCTCTGGTAGGTGATGAGTCATGAGGATGGAACCCTCATGAATAGATTAGCACCTTTATAAAAGAGATCCATATAAGTCAGTGTTCTTTAAAGGGACAGAACTAATAGGACATATGTATATATGAAGGGGAATTTATTAAGGAAAATTAACTCACATGATAACAAAGTGAGGTTCCACAATAGGCCATCTGCAAGCAGAGGAGCAAGGAAGCCAGTCCGAGTCTCAAAACATCAAAAGTAGAGAAGCCAACAATGCAGCCTTGTCGATGGCTGAAGGCCTGAGAGCTACAAGCAAACCGCTGGTGTAAGTCCAAGAGCTGAAGAACTTAGGACAGTTCTTCATGTTTGAGGGCAGGAAGCCAGCACAGCAGAAATATGAAGGCTGGAAGACTCAGCAAGTCAGCTCCTTCCACCTTCTTCTGCCTGCTTTATTCTATAGCTGCACTGGCAGCTGACTGGATGGTGCCCACCCACATTGAGAGTGGGTCTGCCTCTCCCAGTCCACTGACTCAAATGTTAATCTCCTTGGCAATGCCCTCACAGACACACCTAGGAACAATACTTTGCATCCTTCAATCCAATCGACACTCAGTATTAACCATCACAAGACCCCAGAGGGTTCCTTTATCCCTTCCACCCTGTGAGGCACCAGTGAGAAGATGGCTGTCTATGAACCAGAGAGTGGACCCTCACCACACGCCAAATCTGCTGGTGCTTTGATCTAGGACTTCCCAGGTTCCAGAGGGGGTATGGTGTCTCCTCTAGAGGTTCCAGAACTGTGAGAAATAAATTTGTTATTTGTCAGCTACCTAGTTTATAGTATTTTACAGCAGCCTGGATGGACTAAAGTGAAATTCCCAGAATAAAATCTTAACTAATTCTAATCCTTTGACAAGAGTGGCCTTGGGTCAAGTACAGAGATGGTCTCTATCAGGAGTTGGCAAACTTTTCTGTTAAAAAATGAATTAGTAAATATTTTTTAGCTTTACAGCCCATATGGTCTCTGTCACAAACACTCAGCTCTCCTGGTGTGGCACAAAAGCATCCACAGATGATGCTTAAACAAATGAGCATGGCTGTATTCCAATAAAACTTTATTTATAGACACTGTAATTTGAATTTTATATAATTTTTATGTATCACAAAATATTCTTTTGATTTTTTTTCAACCATTTAAAAATACAAAAGCCCTTCTAACTTACCTGTCCTACAGAAATGGCTGGTGGGTAGGATTTAGGCATCAGGCCATAGTTTGCTGACTTCTGGTCCATATTCCGTCATTAAGGGTTCTGATTACCTACCCCAGTCAAAGCAAACCCAGTGTCTTTCACTCATGCCTGAAATACCTTCACTGCTGAAAGAGGAAGGCACTGCCCTTCAAAAAAGAGGAGAAGGACACATCAGAGGGTCTGTTTAAAAGTAAAAATATTTTTGAGGGAGGTAATACAGTCTCTAAAACTTAAATGTGAATTAATACTGACTTTGTGAAACACTGACCAGTTTATAAAACATGCATTACTTACTTCTCTTTTCCCAGTGCCAGGAAGTAGATATTTTTAGTGTTCTCTTCACAGATGAGGAAAAAGTCCCTTAAAGATGAAGGGACTGCCAGCTGAGTGTGGTGTCTCACACCTGTAATCCCAGCACTTTGGGGGGCCGAGATGGGCAGATCATCTGCGGTCAGGAGTTAGAGACCAACATGGAGATACCCTGTCTCTACTAAAAATACAAAAATTAGCTGGATGTGGTGGTGGGCACTTGTAATCCCAGCTTCTCAGGAAGCTGAAGCAGGAGAATAACTTGAACACAGGAGGCGGAGGTTGCAGTGAGTGGAGACCATGCCATTGTACTCCAGCCTGGGCAACGAGACCAAAACTCAGTGTCAAAAAAAAAAAAAAAAAAAATTGAAGGGACTGCTTAGGCAGTTGCAAACAGAGCTGGAGCTTTCTCCAGGTGGGTCGGATGTGCTGTCTCCCTGTGCTGTTAGAGTCTAACAAGCCATTCATTGGCCATCCACGTGTGCCTGGCCAATGAAGGAAATACAGGTGAATTCAATACAGCCCCAGTCCCAGGGAGCTCCGAGTGCAGTGAGGGAAGTACCTAGTATCATCATCAGTGCTTGGCTAGAGGTGAGAGTAGGGTGGTCTGGGGCCCTCAGAAGAGGCAGCCCTTGCCCAGGCTGGCTGTGAACTGGGAAACTTCTTGAGGGACACTTTGCTCTATCAGTGGAGGAGGGGTGGGTTAGCCTGATAATTTTGGTGTCTGGAAATCATGGGAACTTGGGAGGGTGAATCAGAGCCCTTGAGGAGATGGAGGAGTGGATACCCACCCCTGCCTTACCAGTTTGCCCATGGTGGTCCAGTTGCCAGGCAACAGAGTTCTCTGGACCAGTTCTGTTTCCTCTGCATGTAACTTCAATAAGTGTTGAAGGTGGCACACAGAACCTTTCGAAACTGTCAGACTGAGACTCTAACGTCCATTCAGCCAGTCTGACTGAGGCTGGGGAGGCCTTTGAGAACAAGTTCCCTCTGCTGTTTTTCAGGCATAAACAAGGTCTGCATAGTAGCTTTGAAGCGAGCACGACAGCTACTTGGTATTTCTGGGATCCCTTGCACGAAATATGGGCTCCCTAGCGTTACCTGTCAGATCTGGCACTTTTTGTTTCATTAAAAATAAAACAGAAAGCCCTCTAAGCAATGGCATTAAAGAACATCTAAAAAATAACCCTCTGCTTTCTTAGGGAAGATGTCAGTATCTCCAAGGCAGGATTGATGAAAAAATTCTTGAAGAAGTGAAGTAAAGAAAATGGACCAAGCTTCAGTTGGCATAAGAAGTGAGAAAAAAATAAACCCAAACCAGAAAATGTGTCTGTCTCCAGAAACAATAGTTCTGCTGTCTAACCCCTTAACAGCTGGTATTGCCTGATTTGCTTCGACCCAACTCAGCTAGTCTATAAGAGGAAATGGTGACAATCATATACCTTTCTTTTTGAGCCAGTTAACAAGTAATTATTAAGTCTCCTCAGCATGACCATCACTATGTCATCAGTATTGTGGGACTCAAAAGAAGAAAACAAACATGATCCGATGAGACTTGCTAATCAGATCCCGCTCGGGTTGAGATTGCAGATGCTATAGGAAGAAGAAGGGTCATGGTAGGCTAGCGTTTCAAAGAGAAGGAAGGGCTTAGTCTTTAGATCTGCAGAAAAAAATTGGAAAGGCATTTAAGCAAAAGCAAACAGCAGGCAACGAGATACCTCCTTCCCAAGCTAAAGACATTCTCCAGTGATGGTCTGGCTTCATCATTCACTGAGAAATTAGTCATCCAATCTAAGCTGCTCATTTTTCCTTACCAAACCTTTAAACCTTCTTGTATCTGCATCTGCTATTTCTCGTCTTGTTACAGTGGAGGATGCAACCCTCCTTTTATCTAAAGCCAGCCCCTCCCCTCATCCTCAGGATCTTATACCCTCTTGCTCTTCTCATGGGCATTGCCCTGCCAAAGCTATCTCATCCCTTTTGGCCATCAAAATCCTCTTCTCAGTATGTCATTCCCACTAGTGTACACACATACTGTAGCATCACCCATCCTAAACATAACCCCACCTGACTGCATATTTCCCTTGTATTAGTAAGCTATATCCACAATAATGCTACACAACCAGTATCCCCAGCATCTTAGTGGCACACAACTAGCATATATTTTTGCTTACAGGTTTGTGAGTTGGCTAGAGTTCCACAGATCTAAGCTGGGCTACAAGTTGTGGGTTGTGTCCCAAACCTGTGCCATACATCACTCATTTTCCTTCATCCAGAGGCCACCCAAGACATGTTATCACAAAGAAAGGAAGGACCATGAGATGCCAAGCCCAGTGGAGCAAGCACATTTCAAACCCCTGCTCAGGGCATATCTGCTCATCCCACTGGCCAAACTTAACATCAGTGAGATGGGACATACACACCTCCCATGGAGACTGAGGGAGACAGAGTACTTGCTGAATAATACTCAACCCTGTTCTTCCATCTTCTGCCCATTTTTTAATTCTTTCTTTTGTCAGCGAGACTTCTAGAAGGGGTTGCCAACACATTATGTCCCATTATGTTCCTTACCTTTCAGTCTCTCTTCATCCCACTCCAATGGCTTCTGCCGCAATCATTACACCTATGGCCCTCCTTTTTCTCTGAGTCTGTGTGGGCTGCTGTAACAGAACACCATAAACTGGGTGGCTTAACAGCAACAACTTTATTTCTCACAGTTCTAGAGCCTGGGAAGTCCTAGATCAAAGCGGCAGTGGATTCTGTATCTGGTTGGAGGTCCACACTCTGGTTCACAGACTGCTATCTTTCTGCTGTGTCCTCACATTACAGAAAAGGGAGCTCTCTGGAGTCTCTTTTATACAGGCACTAATCCATCCATAAGGGATCCACCATCATGACCTTATTACCTCCCAGAAGCTATACATTCAAATGCCATCGCATTGGGGTTTAGGTTTCAAAATATGGATTTGGGGGGGACACAAACATTCTGATTATAGCATCATCTGTATTGTCAAATCCGATGGCTGTGTTTTTGTCTGAATCTGACCTTCTCCTTTTTTCAGTAGCATTCCACACAGTTGGCTGCTCCCTCCTCTTTGAGTTCTTTTCTGTTTTGGATTTTATGGCTTCACCAGGTCCTGTTTCCCTCTTTCCTGGTTTTCTTCTTTCTTCTCTGGCTTCTCCCAGTCCCTTTTCTTCTCTCCCCAACTCAGTGGTGGTGTTTCTAAGGACTTGGTCTACAGGTCTTCCCTCCCCTCCCCTCCTCCTCTCCCCTCCACTTCCCTCCCTTCCCCTCCTCTCATCTGCCCTCACCTCAATAGATACCCCTACTTTTCAGAATTTGGAATATCTTCTCTCTGTTGACTCCTAAATATATATTTTTAGCACAGTTATCTGTGAATTTTAGCCTCCACTTATATTCAGCTGTGTCAACATTCCCACTTAGATGTCATGCATACTCCTAAACTTAATACTTCCAGACAGAATTGCTATTTTTCCCTTCATAATTTGCCCCTCTATGTGTTCATTCTCAGCCATAAAGATCCTTCAACGGCCCACACTGGCACACTTCTCAGAGCCTGTGTGAAGTTGTGTCTTCTGCCTGGAATGCTTTTTGCCTTCTCCCCACCCATGCCTTTCTTATGGCTGATGCCTTGTTATCTTCTGGGTCATACAGTCAAATAGTACTACCCGAGAGAAGCCTTCTACTGTTCTGTCTAAAAGGCCACATTCCCCATGCTGCCTGATTTTTTAGACTGGTCTTGGGTTTGTAACAGTTACAATAATTGGTTACTTTAAAATTTGTTCTCTTGGATTTTATCTGTCTCCCTAATTAGAATGTATCCATCCTAGCAGGTGCTTGGTAAATCTTTGTTGAATTGATGACCTTGAAAGGTCATCATAATTGGAGGTTGTCTGATCTCCTGTTCACCAACCTGCAGGCTGTGAAACAATGGGGGAGTGGTGGAATTATTACCCTGGGTCCAGGAGTCCATAGTGCACCAATCATTGCTCAGATATAGGAGGACTAAGTAATAAATCTCACTTATATGTGTACTACTTTTCAAATGATGGGGTTGTAATAAATAAAATATACATTTATTTGAAGATATTACTAAGTTCACAGGGCCTCTATCTTCATGCATTTTCTTAGTTAATGTATGTAAAAGTACACTCTTTTATGTTTTTTTCCCCCACACTAAAAGGTTGAAAAACTGCTCATACCATTCATATGACTTCTATCTTTATGGTTGTGAAAACTGAGATCCATAAGGATGAAGTTACTTGCTCAAGGTCACATTCTTCTGCAGTAGAAATGCCTGGAGGGGGAGAAAAAGGAAAAGGTCAGGGGCCCAGGGAGCTATAAGCTATACAGCATTGTGATCAGGAGCATGGCTGAGACCAGGCACTGCAGGGATCTGCTCAGCAGGGTGATCCCAAGGCTGGGGGCCTGTGCTGACTTGTATAATTAAAGGCAGTGACTTCATAGAGGGTAGCAGCAAGTTGAAGTTCTAGCAGCTCTATGTGCCTGACAACCAAGGTTTAGTCCAGAGTAGTGTGTGGCTCAAGTCCAGAGATCCTAGGATGTGGGAAAGACCTGATGGCCAGGGTGGGGAAATGATATGGTTTGGTTTTGTCCCCACCCAAATCTCATCTTGAATTGTAGCTCCCATACTATTCAAGTATGGGAGGGACCCCGTGGGAGGTAATTGAATCATGGGGCAGGTTTTCCCATGCTGTTCTTATGACAGTGAATAAGTCTTGTGAAATCTGATGGTATGATAAAGGGTGCTTTTCCTGCACATGCTCTCTTGCCTGCCTCCATGTAAGTCGTGTCTTTGCTCCTCCTTCATCTTCTGCTGTGATTGAGTGAGGCCTCCCCAGCCATGTGGAACTGTGAGTCCATTAAACCTTTTCCTTTATATTACCCAGTGTCTGGTATTTCTTCATAGCAGTTTGAAAATGGACTCATACAGGAGGCGATGGTGGCAGAGCACGTGTTACAAAAGAACTGAACATCGGTTCAAGAAAGCATAGAGGAGCTGAGGGGTCCCAGCAGTGCACCAAAAGGAAATGAAGAGACTTCTCATGAGCCCCCGAGGGTGGAGGGAAATACACAGGAAGGGGACCAGGTGATAGAGGTGGTAAAAGTCAGTCTGGACTGAGTTTTCCCAGGTGCCATGGCATGAAGCACATCAGTGCCCAGGCCTGGGTGTAGCAGATGCTGACTTCCCTGCCTACCCCATGTGCCTCCTGCCCCATGGCCCTGTGCCTTCCTGTGATTAACCTTCCCTTGTTGTCCTTGACTTGGAGTTGAACTCTTCTGTAGCCATTCTTGGGAGCATCTTTTTGAGGCCTTGAAGGTCATGCTTTAGCACCAATTCTTCTCTCTCTCTGGGGGCCCTTCTCATTGTTCTGATAGCCCTGGGGTGTCCCAAAGTCCCTGGTAGTAAATATGCCAAGGAGATCCCAGCCCACCTTTCTGAAGGACTGGAAGCTGAGGGAGTGGGGCATGGAGACTTTGAGTCAGATTTCTAGTTAGACAAAGTAGTCTGTTATGGTTAAATGCCACTAATGGAGTCAAATAGCTTTTGTTTGGCTTACCTGGCAGCTTAGCAAATGTGCTTGAATGATGTTCCCCTAAATGGAGTACTACAGCGTATCCTATGCAGTGCAAAGTGTATCACACACGTACACATATTCCTTTTTTTTTTTTTTTTTTTTTTCTTTTTTGAGACGGAGTCTTGCTCTGTCTTCCTGGCTGGAATGCAATGGCACAATCTCAGCACTCACTGCAGCCTCTGCCTCCCAGGTTCAAGCAATTCTCCTACCTCAACCTCCTGAGTAGCTGGGATTACAGGTGCATGCTACCATGCCTGGCTAAGTTTTGTATTTTTAGTAGAGATGGGGTTTCATCTTGTTGGCCAGGCTGGTCTTGAACTCCTGACCTCAGGCAGTCTACCTGTCTTGGCCTCCCAAATTGTTGATTATAGTAATGAAGCCACTGCACCTGACCACACACATTACATTTCATCCTCACACCAGCTATGGGTGAGCCACGTTAGATGAAGAGACTGAGGTTCAGGGAGGTTAAATGACTTGCATTAGGCTGCTCAGCTACCAAGGAGCAGAGAGAGCCATTATTCCAGCCTTGTTTGAGATGTTTGCATCCATGCTTCCCCTTAGGAATGTTTCCAAGAATATAGCCCCACCCCATGGCCCAGGAAAGCTGAGCCATCAGCTCAGGGCACTGAAGTCCTTTATAAACATCTGGAGTTAGACACATCAATTGTAGTGCTTTACATGCTGTGCTGGATGCCTGGTCCAAAGAAGGCTCTTCCTCTGGCCCCAAGATTCTTTGTTTCTTGAATCAGCCATCATTAGTTCAGCACATATTCCCAGTCCCTGTCCTGACCCATGTCTTCAATATTCCAGCATTGCTTCTTTGAGCTGCAGCCAACACACTGAACTATCTATGTAGTGTGTTATCTTGACCGCTTACCTCTTTTACCTTTCCACCTCTTTGAGACTGTTTCCTTATCAATAAAATGGGGGATAATAATGCGTCATGTTGAGGATAAAAGGATAAAATTGGAGGAAGTATCCCACACAGTGGCCGGTCCCAATGCTTGTTCAGTGTGTGTTAGCTGAGGCTGCATTTGTGGAATGGCTGAGCTGAGATAAACATCCAGGTTCTGACTTTGAATCCAGTGTTCTTTCCCCTCTACTGGGCTATATACAAACAACCTCTAGATATCATGTTCCTAAATCCACCCTAAGTCCCTGAGGAAATGGTGGGATCCCCGGCAGCTCCTTAAGCACCCAGCCTTTCACCAGGACTTCTCTGGCTTGCTTTCAGTTTTTGAGACTCCACAGCAGCATGAGCAGGAGAAGAATACAAGGTTGTGTAACAGCCCTGTCCTCAGATCATACGTATGGAAGGACTTGGACCTCGGGCTGCTTAGTACAGGGCAGTAGTCCCTGCCCACTGAACCATGGCTTCATTACGGTAATTCCTAGCCAGGCGTCTACACCTTTCCAAAGACACGTCCAGAGAGGCAGCAGATCTAATCCCAAACCCACTGCTCAACTTCTTCGGATACTGTGTATATAGATTGAGTGCTTGCCTTGTGCCAGACTCACTCAGTGGATCATAGGGTGGAGGTTAAGACTGGGTATGAGACCTTTGAGATCAGCTGAAACTCAGTAAACCCAGTCACAGCCAGAACTAGCTTCCTCACTCTCCTTCTCCTCCCTTCTTGTTCTATTTTCTTATTAACTGGAACTAATGGGAGGAAATGATTAGACCAGACAGCTCGTTAATGATTATCAATGCACTACATTCTTTTCACCAGGTGCCTTGAAGGGAAAAGCCAGACCATGATCCTCATACAACAAAAACTCAGTTTTACCTCCAAGAAGGTGTGGTGCTTGGCTCCCTGCTTCCACCCTCCTCTGATCCCCACAGCTAAAGGCACTTAAGGCCATCTGCAGGTTCTGACCCAAGCCATGCCCTGTCGATCAGGCTAGGTACATGGCAGGGACAGAGTTGTCAACCATTCCAGTTTGCCTGGCTCTTTCTAGTGATAGCATATCCCCATATCCTGGGAAGCCCTCCAATCCTGGGCAAACTGGACCACTGGATACCCTAGCAGGCTACATTATTATTATTATTATTTGTAGTAGATTTCTCTTTTATTATTATTTCTTCCTTTTTATTATCATCAATATTATCAGCAACTAACACTGAGCACTTTCCATATGCCAAGACTTATGCCACACACTTAAAATTTTTTACCAGGTAGATAATACCCTTCAGGCAGCAGAGGCAGAGGTTAGTTAGTTCATCTGATCAACCCTTGCATGATTGCCCTGAATACCTAATTCATGTTCTCAGCTTCAGGTCAGCCTCCTAGTCCTTTGGTTCTGGAAACTGGTCTCCTTTAAGCCTCTGCCTTGTCCTGATCTCTGGCTTTCAGCTCCATCTGTGACTTGAGACCTGCTGACTATTATAGCCTCTGATGATTGAGGGCAGCCTTGTTCCTGACCTGCTGCATCTCAGAATTCTGCAAGAGACAAAAGAGTCACACTTGAACTGTTTGTGGAGATTTGGCCTTTCTGTCTGCATTATGGATCCTGAGGCTGCCTTGACCCTGTCTGAGGCCAAGTGCCTGCTTGTTGTATGTTATCTGTAGGTCAGGAAGCATTCCTTTTCCCTGTTGCTGGGACCATCTGCAGTCCACTGACTGACCCAGGACTCTGCCTGATTTCAGGTCCTGGCATCCTCGAGACTGCTTGTCAGTCTCTTATTACTTGTAGTTGGTGTATGGTTGGCCTGACAGGGATTATCTGCAACTAGGTAAGTTTGTAGAAGCCTCTGCTCCCTGCCCTGATGATGTGACATAGGCAACATAACTCTTTTCATATCAGGCTCAGCATCCTCTAACTAGGAAGACAAATAGGCTGCTGAAAATAACATCTTGCACTCTGAGGTATGTATAAATGACTTTTGGATAGGGTGGGCTCGATTAAAATCACATTGATTCAAATCATGATTTGAATCACTAGTCAGGAAGAGTCGATTAAATCAATATTTTTTCCTTCAAAACTGCATTCGTTTTTGATATAATTTTAATGCACAGTCTTCACAACTCTGACAGAGATAGATGTGGTTTTCATTTTTAAAAGTTACATACCATGCATTTTTAAGCTGTGATTTATTTTGACATTTCATTGAATCAATTTTGCAGCCACGTCTGAGTCTTGAATGATGACTTGGTTATTATATTTACCAAAGCTAATCAAACAAATGTGTATAATTTTCCCAACAAAATAAGCATGTGCACTTTGGAATGTTTAACTATTTTTTGCTGTAAAGTAACAAATGTGTTTTTGCTGAGATAAATTGGACTGTTTGAGGCAGGTCCAACCCAAAACACTTGTAATATTATATTTTCAGAGTTAACGCAGTCTTTACCCTTTCCTTCCTGCTTATTTTTATGTTAGAAAAGAAAGGTAAGTTTTTCAACTTTCGTAGCTCCCAAATGATTTTCAAGTTAAGATTGAATCAGTATCCTTTGGAAAACACTCTTGCTATGTGTAGAGAAGAAATAGATATAATGACAAACTTGGTATTTGTCTTCATTATTGCCACGGACCCATGTACTTGACTTCTGCTGGCTGTTGGTGTGACCTTCAGGAGGCCTTATCAGTATCTTTTGTGATTAACTGAGCTTTACCATATCTGAAACAGATTCTCTTTACTAGGATCCACTGGGTTTTATTTTCGGAAAGCATTTTCACAGCAAGAACACATTTGGAATGAGATATTGTCTCAGATAGGGGTATGTTAGAGAGGGACATGCTTTTCTTTCATCATATCAATCTCAGAATATTTGGGAGGAAGCCTTTACATCTTGAGGCAAAACAACAATATTGAGTTTATGGCTTTACCTCTATTCTTTCTGAGTGTGTTTCTGGCTCAGTCCTATGATATCTTTTAGAACATGGCCACGTTTATTCTGTACCTGCCAGAAAATCAAGTATTTGCATCTTTCAAACTAAAACAAGTATCTTCCAGTTTTGTTTTTCTAAGGTCTAGAGCATAAATGCAGTTTCCCCCATTCTCATAGTTGTAATTGAATAGAATCATAACATTAGGGATTAATAGAACACAGTGATTTCCTAGTTCCATCCTCAAACTAACCCTTTCATGTAAAAATGAAGTGACTTGCACAGGTCACAAAGCCTGAGATGAGAAACCACGTCATCTGAAATGCTCAGAACAGGGTGTTTCCTTTATAAAGTAGTTCCTGAATTTATATAACTTCTCTTCAGCTTCCTCTCTGCAAAGCAGTGATTTGTTTTTTAAAGAAAACTTTTCTCCATATACAAACATCTAATTATTATTCATTTGCAACTGACCTTTGCTGGACTTAGGGCTGCGCTTAGAGTTTAGGAATGGAGTGGACACCACTTAGTTCTAGTAGGGATGTTAGATTTAGCAAATGAAAATAGAGTACACCCAGTTGAACTGGAGTTTCAACCAAACAACAAATAATTTTAGTATGACTTGACTTGTGATATTTCGGACACACTAAAAAATTATTGTCTATCTAGAATGAAAACTTAACCAGGTGTCCTATCTTTTATCTGATAACCTTATTCTCCCTATTATTCAGGGTAATGTGTTTGGTTTGGTTTTTATCCTGACCTAAGGTGCTGAGTAACATAGTCTAAGTTTCAGGTGGCCAGACGCACTTGAGTTAATGTTTTCACTGCATATTCTGCTTTTCTTTGTCCTGTTTTATTTAAACTCTTTTTGGTTAGCTCTGATTTTGCCCCATGCACATTAATGTGTGTCACTGCATCCCTTTGAGTAGGCATCCTGATGCTTGCAGGGCTCATGCCTGCCTAAGCCAATCTGTTTGGGTGCCAGGTTGCAGGGGAACTGGCCAAATTCAGGACTGCTGGAAGCCGAAGTAGTTCCCTGAGTGTCCAGCCCTTGCCTTCCCTGGGAGCAGCAGGAGGGCCCAGTGCCTGGGGAACTGTGGAATGACCACCAGAGGGAGTAGCTGCAGTAGGGGCTGAGCTACTTGAGGCTCACTCTGCCCAGAATGGGGGACTCGTGTTGTGTTGTGGGACTGTACATGACTAAGGAAGCCCATGGGGTGCTCTTATCTGATACCACCACTTTGTCGGTGTTGTGCCAGACTCCATTTAACCTCAACAGGGCTGGCACCATGTTCAAGAGACTGAAGAAGAGACCCAGAGCTAGTGAATGAGATGTACGGTTTTATTAGCAAGAAGGGCAACTTACAGCGAGGCCTGGTGGCAGCAGGTTGGGCAGGAGAATCACAACCACTTGCAAAAAGCATGCTGTTCACCTAGCATTTTCAGTTAGCACCCTTCCCTTAATGAGGGAAGTCTTCATTTAATCCACCTGGCAGCCTTCATTTAAACCCAAACATAGGGCCTTGGTTGCCTATACAGCCCGAGTTCCTCAGGACAGGCCAAGGACTCAGCTATTCCTCATAGGTAAGAAATGAAGCTCCAGGTTGGCCACCCCCAGATTTCTTAGCTCAGAACTCTGAGCATACATTCAGGTGCGTCGTCCATACAGGGTCATTTTCAAGGTATGTCCTGACACTGTCAGGTGCATCTGCCATACAGCCAATGGATGGGAGCCTTATCCAGAAGCCATCATTCCTGGAAGCATGGCTTCCTAATTGGAGGAGAATCCTTCCTGACATCCAACTTCTATGCTGATGTGGCACCAGGGCAATGGGACTTGGTTCAAATAAGCTGGTGTCCCAAAGGCATGGTCATCTATGCCAAATATTATAACATGCATGTTCATGTATTTGTTTATGTTTTCTGGAATTGAAAATAGTTTGCTGCTGACCTTTGCGTCTACCCATTTCATTCTGAAAGCAATTTCAGCACCCCAGCGTAGCTCTTCTGCTCTCCCTCTCAGGCATGGAGGAGCCACACCTCAAGACGAGACATGTCCAGTGAGTCAGAACTGAATTTGTAGTCCTTTGCTCCCTGGTCTCTGAACCCTGCTTTGCCCTGCTTTCCCCTGCTCTCCTGTGCCTGGGTTCTCCCAGGCCTGTGTCTCGCCCCTTGCCTTGATCTTGTGTGCCTGTGCTGTTCTCGGACACTGCCTGCTTGCCTGTTTGCCTGCTTTCCAGCCTGTGCTCTCACCATGCGATCCAGCTTCTGAATGTTTACAGTGCCCTGTCCTGAGCCTGCAGTGTGGCCTCAGGGCCTGAGAGCTCCCTGGTTCTGGTACTTCTGTAGGGCCAGCCCCAAGACAACTCACACCAGCCAGGCACACACAGCACAGGGTGAATGGGATTGATTTGATCTGGCTCCAGAGAGTGGGAAGAGAAACCTTCAGAAGACCAAAATCAACCTAGGTAGGATTGCTTCGATGAGAAATTCAGACGTAGATCCTTTATTCTGTAACCCACTTAGTTGGCTTTAACTCTAAGGACAATTTTCTGGTAGCCTTTAAAACAATAATAGGGTCTTCTTATCGCTCTGTGTTCCTTTGATAAGAGGAAGGCCTATTAAGACGGGGTCAGGGGCCTGACCAGGTGAACTTATGATCATCTAATGTAATCCAACCTCATTAACATTTCCACAGTCTTGCTAAAACTTGAAAGTTGTCCAGGAGGATCATTACCATTCAAGTTTTCTCCTCCTCATGAGCCTGAACTTTCCCTGCAATAGCTTACGCCTGATACTTTTCAGCTGTTGTCCCTACTGACTAATAAACATAATTGGTGCTGGGCTATTTTCCAGGCTGCTCCTTTTAGAAACAACACTGTCTCCACTGGAGCCAGTCTCTTCTCAAGATCACCTTTGTCTCTTTCCTTTTCCTCCTGCATTTTCACCTCTGGCACATAGCAATGTCCTCAACTTCTGACTTGAACTGTTTTCTTTCAACTTGCTCCAGCCTCTTGGCCTGGCCTGGTCTCACTCTTTGATTAAGCTAGGCTCCACAACTCCATTTTGCAACCTGCTATACATTACCCTGAGGACACAACATGATAAATCTTGATCAGGTGCCTCGGCCAGCCCATAATAGCCTTTTAACCTAGACTGTAACTGAAAAGCTTATACATGCGCAATGGAAACTGGGAAGTGATGTGGCTACCTTGCTAACTAAGGAATGACACCCAAAGGTGATAGAATTGAGTGAGAAATGTGTGAATTTTGCTGCTGCTCAGGGAAAAGTTGGTTTAATTAGAGATAGAGAAGGAGGTAAATGAAGATTTCTGGGGATTCCGAAAGGGGACTTCTGGATACTTTCAATGTCATTATTGAATGATAAAACTGTTTATTATTTAAAATTTTATTTTGCAACCTAAGCATTCATTTGCCTTGATAAAGGGGCTCTTAGACTTATCAGACAAGAATAGTATCTTTGGAGGTTTGCAGCAGCAATAAAGATGGGGAAAGAAATATTTAGAGAGAAGAGAAAATATTTCCAGAGATAATTGAAGGGAAAAGGACAGAAGTTATAGAGGGAGACAGATGTTAAAATGGAGAGAAAGAAATTGCTGGAGATGGCAGGAGTTGAGTTGTGAATGGTAAAAGATGGGTTCTGTATATTAGATTTCATAAGTTCCTTGAGGAACATAGGTAAAAAAATAATGGGAAGACCGGTAGCTTGGAATTAAGATGAGATCCTTTAAAATCAGACTGACCTGGGTTGGAATACTCACTTCTGTGATCTTGGCCATGTCATTTATCCTAACCTCTTCATATCTGTTTTACTTATCTGTAAAGTGGGTCTAAAAATGCCCACTGCTTATCACTGTGAGAAACCACATGAGGTGATGTTTGTAATAGCATAGCATATTTTCTGCAGAATCCGATAAACAGAAGCTGCAATTATTATAAGAATTGTTACTATACTGATATAAATAGCAACAGTATTCATTATTCTTTCTCTATGACATCTACAGTTAGTGCTGTTGTCATGAGGGATGGAATGGCATTGCGCAAAATTCAGCGCTTGTATAATGCACTTGACAGCTGAGTGTACCTAACTTCAGGGCTTACGATCATCTGGCTATGGTGATCTTAAGTCCTGGTTCATCTTGGCTAGTGTGAGTTTACCTCTGTTGTCCAAGAGCAGTGCCTTTCTTTATTCTTAAAAGTCTTCCAGTTTGGGTGACAAATCATATCGTTCCCTACCTTTGGTGTTTACTGTCTAAATCAGTAAGATAGTATTTTTGCATTATTCATAGTTTCCAGTTTTTTCAAATGGATTATTTGTTTCTTGAGGCCACTAGATGTATATATACTATACACACAAAACAAAACAAAACCAACCTTATCTGGTGCTTCTTTTGCATTTGCAACCAGGACTAAATAGGGCTTACCCTATAGAAATGTTGGCAACTTTATCCTCCAGTGGCCATTTCTGTAGGACCTGCCCCTTGTCACAGTTTGCTGATTGATATAGGCTTCTCACAGAAAAGGGATCTCTGGAGGATGGTGGTCTCCGAGAGGGAGTGGAGGTAGGAGCAGAGTTGGTTCTGAAGTGTGGAGCTGTGGATCGGACATTGAGTGATATCCTTGCCTGGCACTTAGGAGCTACGTCCTCATGAACTAGTCATTGAACTTCTCTAAGCCTTAGTTTCTTTGTATAGGGAATGTGAGTCATAGAAGAGACATTGAAGACTTGTTAGAAGGATTGTATTATGTGGTGCATGGTGGGTACTCAGTAAATGGGAGGAGACTGGAGTGGGACAATTCACTAAATATTTGTGGGCAGCATCACGTCCTGGCTTCCTTCCTACTTAACTCTTTTCTCCAGTTCTTCCAGCTGTTATCTATACACAGTGGTTTCCAAGTCTGTTGGTGATCTGTGTCTGTTTTCAAAAGACAGCTTCCCACCAGGTTGATTCATTCAGTCTAGAAGTATTTATTGAAGTAGGTGTAGGTGTCAGGCACTGTGCTCGAGGAATTCTCTGACAAACAACCAGACGCAGTCCCTGCTCTTATGGGACTTGGGGCTGTCAGAGTTGTTTGTAGGGTGCTTTAGAGAGATGTCTTTCCCTAACTCACAAATGTGTCTGTAGAACCTGCCAGAGTCGCAGAGCCCAGCATGGGGGAAGGGTCTTCTTACAGAGGGCTTTGAACTTCCTGCCTGCCTCAGAGTGAAATCATGTTATTCAAATGGAATATGTGTGATTCAATCATCAATTCAGCAGTGAAAGGAAAAGCAGCAGCCTGGCAGTCCTAGTGGAGTAAATCATCCCCTGAGCACAGAGGAGCAGCAGCCCCTAATAGCTCTTGTAAACATGCTGTCACTCTTAGGGCTGGGTGCAGGCCAGCTCAGCCTCTCCCTGCCGTGCCTCTCTATTTCTCAGAAATGCTGCCATATCCAGCTGTGACACACATTCTGCATCATTCAAGAAACTCTTTTCAAGCCAATCTCCAGGACACAGAGATTATTTCTGATTGCTTCCAGATCAATCAACAAACCTTTTAGGAGCAGCTTCTAGGTAGGTGGAGGCTCAGAGATGCAACAGACACATTTGCATATAAAAGATGTCTGCTAGTTTGCTTTTGCTGTATCCAGTCTAATACCTGAGACTGGGTACTTTATAAAGGAAAGAGATTTAATTAGCTCAAGGTTCTACAGACTCTACAGGATGCATGGTACTGGCATCTACTTCCGGCAAGGACCTCAGGAAACTTCCAGTCATGGCAGAAGGTAAAGGGGAAGCAGGCATCTCACATGGCCACAGCAGGAGCAAGAGAAGGGAGGGTGTGCCACAGTCTTTTAAACAATCAGATCTTGTGTGAACTCAGAGTGAGAACTTGCTGTCATTATCACACGGACAGCATCAAGCCATTCGTGAGGGATCCGCCCCCACAACCTAAGCACCTCACACCAGGCCGCACCTCCAACACTGGGGATTACATTTCAACATGAGATTTGTGGGGGATAAACATCCCAACCATACTGAGATACATGGGCAAAACCACAATTACATCCTAGATCCTGTTGCCATAGGTTGATGACAGCATGGCCCTAGTTTTCCTATTCTTCTCGGCCACAGCCTTTACAGTCTGAGTCAAGAGAGTCAGTGTCTCTACCTTTTGAGTCTGGGCTGGCTGTGATTTGCTTTGGCCAATAGAATATTGTAGAAGTGACAATATGAACATTCTCAGTCTGGGTTCCAAGAGGGCTTGCATGCGTGTTCTCTCTCTCTCTATCCCTCCCTCCCTCCCTCCCCTCCCTCCCTCCCTCCCTCCCTCTGTCTCTCTCTCTCTCTCTCTCTCTCTCTCTCTCCCTCCCTCCCCTCTCCCGGTCTCTCTCTTAGACCTCTGCCACCACCTAAGAACAAGTATAGTAGTCTGCTGCTGCAGGATGAAAGATCGTGTGTAGTAGAGCCAGGCTTCCCAGCCGAGGCCATCCTGAACCAGTTAGTTCCAGGCAGACCTGTAAGCTGCCCATAGACAGCATGAGTGGAACCAGCCTTGATCAACCTGTCCAGCCCAGCCCAGGTCAGCAGAATCCCAAGCTGACCCAGCGATGTGAGAAATAAAAAGCAGTGGTGGTTTTAAGCCCCCAGAATCCCCAAAAGATGCAAAGGAGCAGTTGAATCCCTGTTGGGTGCCCAGCTCTGCATATGGACTGTCATTGGCACTCACAGCAGCTGTCCTTTGTTAGCTCCATTTCACAGATGAGGAAGCCAAAGCTTGGGCTGTCAAGCGACTTCTCCAAGGTCAGGCAGCTCAGAGTTGGATCCAACAGGGCTGACTCTGCAAGCTGTGTGCTTTGTTTGGCACTGTCTGCTCGGCACTGTCTCCTTTCACTCTGTGTCCTCTCCTGGGCAGTGAGCTCTAGTCCTCTATTTCTTACTGCCTCTGCACCTCAGGGTCATTTCTCATTCACATTTACCTCTTGGTCCTCAACTCACAGGCAGCTGTTGTCAGTGTAAAACCTCATGTAATTGTTACTATGCACAGAGAACTCAGGGCCCAAATCAATATACAGGTAGACAGGTAGCCAGCCTGGTCTAAGGCAGAGGCCCTGTGTGGCAATGAAAGGAGAAGGTTCTGCCCCTCCCCTTAGCATGGCCCTCATCTTCTCTCACCTGGACCATCTAACAGTCCTTAACAGTGTCCTTTTAGTCTTTTGCCCACAGAGGCTAATGATATTTTAAAATGTGAATCCAAGTCAAACTCCAACTCACAACCCTCCAGTGGCTATTTGTCACACTTAGAATAAAACGCACAGTCCTCATCAAGGACTCTAAAGCTGCACATGAGCTGGTACCTCCCTCCCTGCCACCCTGACCTCATCTCTTCTTTCCTTCACGTTCCTGCTCCAGTCCCGCTGGCCCCTAGCTGGTCCTTAGAGCCACAGCATGTCTCAGGCCTTTGCAGTTGTTCTCCCTCCGGAAAGCTGCATCATGGCCTTATTGAGAGGCGCCTTCCCTTGCATCCTACCTCAAGTGCTGCTCCCCTTCCTCTTTATTCCCCAAATTTATTTTTCGTCATAGTAGAGGTAATTTATCAACTGATTTGTCTGTCTCTTCTACTAGAATGCAAGCTCCTCAAGAACAAAATCTTTGTTTTCTTGACTACTCTATTTCCCGTGCCTAGAACAATATCTGCATATAGTCAACATACAACAAATATTATTTAAGTTCCAAGTATATAACTAACGTGTTGAGTGCATATCATATGCCAGGCATAGGGTAAAGTTATTTCTATATCTAAACCTCACAAAAATCACATGGGGTGAGTCCCTATTCCCATTTTGCAGATGAGGACCCTGGAGCACTGACCCTGCATATCTTGCTCAAGATCATGCAGCTGGTTAGTGTTGGAGCTGGGGTGTTTGATTCTTGATGGGAAGCCCTTACATACTATTCCAGGTGACCACTTGCTGCCATCACTCAAGCACTCCAGGGAGGAGTTCTCCCTGTTAAGATTCCCTGTGCCCTAAAGTTCCTAGTATTTCTCCTGAACTTTGGTTCTTTGCCTGTTGCTATCTTCTGTGCATCTAACACTCAGCTGTTTAAGAGCAAAAACCAGTCTGGGCATGGTGGCTCATGCCTGTAATCCCAGTACTTTGGGAGGCCGAGGTGGGTGGATCACCTGAGGTCAGGAGTTCAAGACCAGCCTGGCCAACATGGTGAAACCTCCTCTCTACAACAATACAAAAATTAGTCGGGCATGATGACGGATGCCTGTAATCCCAGCTACTTGGGAGGCCGGGGTGGAAGAATTGCTTGAACCCGGGAGGAGGAAGTTGCAGTGAGCCGAGATCATACCATTGCATTCCAGCTCCAGCCTCGGCAACAGAGCGGGACTCTGTCTCAAAAGAAAAAAAAAGGAACAAAAACCTTTTTCATTTATCAAAATGAAAAAATTTAGCAAAATTTATCATTATGTATAGAAAATATAGAGTTCAAATAGAGCACAAATAGACAATCAGCAAGCCCAGAGCAAGGCAGAGAAGTCACATGTGATCACAGAAGGAACACTGGGCTAGGAGTCTTTTAGACTGAGCCACCCTGTCTGGCACATCTCTGCTTGGTGCCATAGTCTGCACAGCTCTCATCTCTCACCTCTTGACTTCCAGGAGTTCCAGATTGTAAAGCAGCAAGTCCAGTAAGGGAGAGGCAAAGGAAGGCAGAATTTTCCAAGCAAATCACAGTAAGGGGCTGTGAAACAGAAAGGAAATGAGAGAAGGAAAGATGCAGGACAGAAAGCGGATGAAAGAGAGGAGAGGCCAGGCGAAGGTGAGAATGAGAGAGAGGAAGAAAGCCATGAGGGAACAAAAGAGAAAAGCAAGAGGGACAAAAATTTTGTATATTTTTGTGTATTTCTCTGTGTGTGTGTGTGTGTGAGAGAGAGAGAGAGAGAGAGAGGAGACATACACACACTGGGGGAAGTTGACTGGAAGCCAGGAAGGCCACCAAGCTCTTTCTGCCCTCACCCTCCACCTCTGCACCCCACAGCAGAGGGAAGATGTGCCTTCAATCCTTCCATCCTGAAATGCTCCTTTCTGCTCTGGGTTCTCATGTTCTTCCATGTCTCTCTAGCACATCTGCCTTTCTGACTCCTCCCCATCCCCTCTACTTCTTTCTCCCACATGTGGGTGGCCCCCACCTTGCAGCTTCACTGTCTCCTGGGCACTGTCTCCACTGATGGTTGCTAAGTCAGCATCTCTAGGCCGCTTTCTGGGTGTGTGGCCACACAGTTGCATGGGGGGCCTGCTCTTGGTTTTATGCTCTGTGGTTGCTGTCTTGCAATTCTTAATGACTTTTGAGCAAGAAGCTTGCGTTTTCATTTTGTACTCAGCCTTTTAAATTCTGCAGTTGGTCCTACCCCAGAGCCCAGAAGTCCACTGTTGGGTCTGAAGGAACAAAGAGCTGTCAGAATTCAGAGGCAGGCAGAGGTGAGAGGAAGGGAGGCTCAGTTGAGAAGGAGGAGCCACAGAGCAGCTTAGAAACTGAGGGACAGACTCCTGTGACCAGGTGAGCCAGGTCATCAGGCAAGGCAGGAGGGGCAGGCCTGGGATACACAGTGACAGAACTCACAGTGCCTCCACCACTTCGGGTTTGGCTGTGTGGAGCCCTCCTTGTCTAGGTGGACAGGGAAAGGGGCTAGGACAGTTGTAGTGAAGGAGGTGATATTACTTGACACCAGTTTCTGAATGAAGCTTCTCCAACCACCCTTGATTTCAGCTCCTAATTGCTCTCCTCGAAGTCACTGGCTCTCCATTATCCTCTGGATGCTCTGATGTCCTCTGGACTTTGTTCAAAAAAGAGCTGAAAAAGGTCAAGTCCAGGAGGAACTCTGACTTATGCAAATTCTTGGTTGAACCTGGTTTTACTTTCTTTTTATTATGATTATTTTTTATTTCCATAGATTCTGGGGGAACCAGTGGTGTTTGGTTACCTGAGTGAATTCTTTAGTGGTGATTTGTGAGATGTTGGTGCACCCATCACCTGAGCAGTGCACACTGAACCAGTTTGTAGTCTTTTATTTCTTACTCCCTTCCCAGCCTTTCCCCACTGAGTCCCCAAAGTCCATTGTGTCATTCTTTTGCCTTTGCATCCTCATAGCTTAGCTCCCACTTATGAGTGAGAACATACGATATTTGGCTTTCCATTCCTGAGTTACTTCACTTAGAATAATAGTTTCCAATCTCATGACTCTACTTCTACTTTCATTTTTTCCAAGTCTGAGGAGGCCCTGATCCCTCTTTGGTAATAAAGACCAGAGGATGGGTACAGTGGTTCACATCTGTAATCCCAGCATTTTGAGAGGCCAAGGCAGGCAGATCACCTGAGGTCAGAAGTTCAAGAGCAGCCTGACAAACATGGAGAAACTCCATCTCTACTAAAAATACAAAAGATTAGCCAGGCATGGTGGTGCATGCCTGTAATCCCATCTATTTGGGAGGCTGAGGCAGAAGAATCACTTGAACCTGGGAGGCAGAGGTTGCAGTGAGCCGAGATCGCGCCATTGCACTCTAGCCTGGGAAACAAGAGCAAAACTCTGTTTAAAAAAAAAAAAGACCATACAGCCCTTACTGCTCCTGCAAGCACAGTGCCTGCTGCTGGGTAGGGCCAGCCTCTCTGCATCCTATAAACATCAAATTACTCAAACTTCCAAATTTTCAATTTTGCAATTAGACAAAGGATTTTGGATCATCCCCACCAATGCAATGATTTGGGCATGTGGCTACACACTGGAATTTGGATGAACTTGAAAAAACATTCAGACTTCAGGAGGCAAGATTTCGCATTAAAATTGGAAGTGCGGTTCACAGCATTACCCTTGTTTGTTTCGGCTGCGCTGGCTCCTGGCTGTCAGCTGCCTCCCCTTGGGCACGCTGATAAATTGCTGCCGAACATTTTTCAGGCTGGTAGAAAATGGATGAGTCACAGGGTTTGGGGAACCTAACTGCAAGCTTGTTTGAGTTCAATGTAAAATGGGAAGGTTTTGGAAGGAGGTGGCGTTCAGGGGACGGGCACACCCTGGGGTTTTTCAGCATCTCTGTTCCTGAGGACAGGCCAGCCAGGGCAAGACCCAGATGGTGTGGCCATGTTTAGGTTTCTTCCAGGGGAACAATGGGACCTAAATGGTCCCCTTTCTAACACCAAAACTTATCTCTTAGGTTTATGAGCTCCTTTAGGGAAGCTGGGAGAGTGCCAGGTTCTGACTGAGTTTAGGAAGGTGCTTGGTGAATGAGTGGATGGTGGAATAGCCCAGGGTCAACCTGGGAAGAAGGTCTTGCCCTGCTATGGGGTAGTGAGCTTCCTGGGACATCGCTCCAGTGGTGGCTTCTGGCTTCTTCTCTTTTCTCCCAGAGGTACGTGGAGGATGCTTCGTGGGACTCGGAGGGTAGGGTAAGTGGACGCAGGAAGGATTGTGACTTTGCCCCTGGTTGATTAAGCCACCCTCCTCCTCTTCTCTCAGTTCAGGCCAGCTTTGATGCATTTCTCTCCTTCCTGTCTCAGCTCCTGCTTCTCACCGAGCACGACGTTCATCACCCTATCAGGATGGAGGAGACAAATGACAGCAGTAACGTGAACTGAGCAGGATTAGATAAAACCAAAGAGCTATCACACACAACAGTGGACAGTCATTTAAAAGGAAATCCATCTCGTTGTTGCCCAAGGCCTCTCGGGAAGAAAAAGACATCTTCCTACTGTGAGTTCAGCTTTTACTGCTGGGTGTCAAGCCTCCAGGAAGCTTGGGCCTTGCTGCTCCAGGGAGGTTGTAATCCTGGGTTGCCATAAATGAAGGCTCCTGGGGTCAGGGTTAAAAGGGAAGGCTGGAGACAGACTGCATGTGTTTCAATCCCAATGCTGGCACTCATGGTCTTCCATCCCTGAGTAAGATATTTACATTTGACCTCTCAGAGACTCCATTTCTTCATTTGTAAAATGGGGATTATAACAGTGTTTCCTTCATGGGGCTATTGTGAAGAGTAACTGAGGGAATACAAGCAAAGTGCTTACTACATAACGGGGATGCAATAAATGATAAATATGGTGATTAGAGGGCAGATTCAAGCTGTGTAACCTGTGTGTAGACAAGTATACTCTCACAAACACAGAATGTCACCTTCCTTAAGTGGCCTTGTGGTAAATAACAAGAATATATAATGCTGTTTCTGAGATCTTGGCCTTCTCCCTGTCCCTCTCTATCTTTTTTGAGATATAATCTACATACCATACAGTCTACCCATATGACAAGTACAGATCAATGGTTTTAGCATATTCTCAGGGTTATACGACCAGTACCATAATCTAATTTTAGAACATCTTTGGCCTCCGTAAGAAACCCTGCACCAGTAGCATTCAATTCCCATGCCCCACCCCGCTCCAGGTGACCACTAATCTGCTTTCCGGCTCTACACATGTGCCTACTCTGGACGTTTCATATAAATAAATTCATATGACACGTGGCCTCTTGCGGCTGCTCTCTTTCACTTTCCGTGATGTTCCCAAGGTTCATCCATGCTGTAGCATGTGCTGGTACTTCATTCCTTTTTATTAGCAAATAGTATTTCATTGTATGGATATGCTGCCTTTGTTTACCCATTCATCAGCTGAGGGAAGTTTGTGTTGTTTCCACTTTATTATTAGTCCTCCAGCCTCATCTTAAACACCTAGGGGTCCCATTGTTGCCCTGTCTGCCTAGGGTGGTGGTGAGTGGCTCTGTTCAGAAAACTTGTCCCAGAACTGTCTCTAGTGTGGCTTCTTTGCAGGGAGAGGTAGAACAGGAGTAGCTCTGCACTATTCAAAGTGCATTTGCTATTAGTTATGGACCTTTCTTTCTTTTTTTGAGATGGAGTCTCATTTTGTCACCCAGGCTGGAGTGCAGTGGTGCGATCTCAGCTCACTGCCTGCCAGGTTCAAGTGATTCTGGTGCCTCAGCCTCCCAAGTAGCTGGGATTACAGGCATGTGCCTCCATACACAGCTAATTTTCAAATTTTTAGTAGAGAGGGGTTTCGCCATGTTGGCCAGGCTGGTCTCAAATTCCTGGCCCCAAGTGATCCACCTGCCTTGGCCTCCCAAAGTGCTGGGATTACAGGCATGAACCACTGCACCCAGCCAGTTATGGACCTTTTTTAGTCTATAGCCTTCGCCTTCTCTCGGAAGAAACTGGAACATGGGGTTCTGCTGGTCTGGGCTCCAGGGTTCTGACCAGAGCTTCCAGTTTGGGGAGTGGACTTAGAGTCCCTTTCTGGGCAGGGCTTGGGGAAAGGATAAGGATCTGTCTTGAGGCAGGAGGAAGGGGAGGCTCCTGAAATTTGTTTTAGGTACAGAGGAGGAGAGTCGAGGCCACAGGAAGGAAGAGCAGGTTCCAAATCTGGGGGCTGTGTCTGCGGCCTTCCTGCCTGCTCCTCCCCAACATTCTAGGTCACAGGAGGAGTAATCATGTGCACACCCAGACTACCTGACTCACCTTAGCCAGAGTGACATTGAGCAAGTCCCTGGGCACTTCTGAGCCTTAATGCTTGTCTGGAAAATGGGGTGAGACATGCCCATTTGATAACATTTTAATGAAAATTAAGTGAGCTGATAGTAGTAAAAGCAGAGCACTGTATGGAAATGACAGAGGGTTATTTTTGCCATGCAAGTTGGCTCCAACTCTTAAGTCCTCCCTCTGCTAGAGGGATGGGCTCTCCTGTCTTTGAAGCTGAGTAAACTGAGGCATGGAAAACTACCTCAGTCACAGAGCTACGATGGGCAGAGCCAGGGGCCCTGTTTTACAGCAGACCTAATGCCCTGAGCACACCCTGCTTTCCTGAGCAAGTGGACTCTGCCTGCACAAAACTAGCTCAGAGGAGGATGCTCAAAATCTGCAAAGTCTGGGGATGCCGTGAAGACAGCTCGAGTCTCTCAGTGATCCCTGTGCCTCTGCCCTCAGCATGGCATTCCCAGCCTCTCAGGGCTTCTCCAGGGGGTACCGAGGAGGTCTCATCTCCTCTTTGACCCCCATGAGGACATGTATCCCTTGTTCCTGAGCTCACTGCATTGCTGGAAGTTCAGAGGTTCCTGCTGCCATTCCTCTCTACAGCACGGAGCACTGGGACTGACTATGGGAATCTCCTGCTTGGCCCCTGGCCTTTGCCTATGTGACAAATAAGGGGACCAAGGCCAGGGATGGGGTGAGAGGGCCAGGGTCTGGTGTGAGGTAATGGCAGGGCAGATACTATAGTCACCGAGGGATGATGGTGCCAAGCCTGCTGGGGGAGAAGGAGACTTGGCTAAGGAAGGCTGTCCCCACCCCACTATGTCACTAGTGTTGCTGAGGGCAGGGAAGGGCTGGTGTCCAGGCCCCTGGACAATGTCAGGGTGAGGTGGGTGGGTGTACAGCAGCCTGTCCCTTTCCCAGCTTGGTTAGGTCTGGAAAATTTCCACAACCTGGGCAACTTTCCATGTAACTAGATTTGTCCTTTCTTTTTCTGGAAGACAGGCCAGCTCAGGAGGCTGGCATTGCGTGGCACTGGGGGAGCAGGCTGGCCTTGGTGGGGGCACTTCCAGTGGTGGCAGCGGTGGCCTGGGCGGGTATCTCTGTGCACCTGCAGCCGAGCCATGCAGACTGCCTGCTCTGGGCTCCGGCTCTTCACAGAAACCAATATTTGCAGCCGGGTTTATCTTTCCACTGGGATTCCAGGGATGATGATGTTTTGGCAGAGATGTGCTTCGTGTCCAACTCCTGTCAGCAGTTCTGAGGGAAAAGTGCTCATTAAAGGCTTCCCTGTATGCCCCTCACTGCTCTCTCAGCCTGAGTGACATAAATAAGCCCCTTGTTTCTTTTTCACAAGCAAACCCAGACCCTTAAAGGTGGCTGGACACCACCCCCTGCTGGAATCTCCAGTGGAGCGGGTGAGTCACAGCCCTGTTGAGGCCCAGCCTTGCTCCTCTGGTTTCTGACAGGTGCTTGGGTGCTTTACAGCTAGGAGACTGCTAGGAATTCTTCACTGGTCTCCCTTAACAGTCATGCCCTGGCCTCTGGGGGGCCTACAACCAGCTCAGCTGAAGAGCTGATGCAAAGCATGGAATAGCAGGCACACACAGAATGAAACCTCTATGGAATGGAGAAGAGCAACAGGGCCATTAAAAAGGGCCCTGCCATGCGTGCCTCCTCGTCTGGGCACCTACAGCTATGATCTCATCTCTCTCATGTATCAACCCTGCAGGCAAAGTAAGGTAAGAATCAGAGAAGTTGAGCCATTTGCTCTAGGTCACACAGCTAGGAAGAGGGTGGGGCAGGGATTAGAATCCAGACTCAAAGGCCTATGCTCTTGTTACTGTGCCATACTGTATTCCCATGGGTTAAATTTTTGGACAGTCTCTGGGGGATATTTAGGTAAGTTACAAGGCATGAATATATTCAGAGCTGGAATTCCCACCCAGGTCTGCCTCCTGACTTCCGTCCAACTCTTCATTCTTCCTGGGCACCCAGCAGTGAAGATTTGTAGCAGGGCTAGTTATGATCTGTCTCAAGGTTGCAGGCTCCCTAGCAGTATTTGAATGTGATGCCTTCCCTAGTACTTCAAGTCACACATAACTTTTTCAGTACGGTCTGCAAATCTGAGGCCCTGCTGGACTGTCATCAAGTTGACCTGGCAGGAAGGTGTGCAGCTGCGTCCGCTCATTCCAAGGCCCTCCTCCTGGCCTCTTGCTGGCCCTGACTCCCCTTCCCAGCATCATGCCATCTGCTCATCATAATGTCTGCTCATCTCTCCCAGCCACTAAGCTGCATGCTGTACCTGTAGCACTAATTTGCCATAATTCTTACCACTTTCCTGAAAAGTATTGTCCCCACTTTTCTGATGCAGAAAATGGATCTCTGAGAGCGCCACTGACTTGCCCATGTTCACATGGCTTTTCCATCAGTGGAGGGACTAGGGCAGACCCACAAGGGTGCTTTTCCCACCATCATCTCAACCCTCAGTAGTGCAGGAGTGAGGAAGCAGGAGGCTTGAAGCAAGAGTGTAAAACATCAGACATCACCTTTGCCCTTCATCTCCCCAACTTTCCATTGCCAGAGAAGTTCAGCCAGCCTGAAAGTGTGAGCGCTTCTTCTGCTAGCAAGAAGGGAGGAGACAAATCACTTTAAACATGCAGAGTTTTTTTTACCACTCTCTCCCTTCTTATCTTTGTTCATTCTGGAGATCAGTACAGACAATGGGGAAGTTATTTCCGGGAGAGGACCTGGCTATGTAGTTTTAAAATATACTTACTCCTTCCCTGGTCTCCCTCTCCTTCTCCTATTGCATTTATTGAGAACAGAGCCATTTCCAAGAAGTGATGTCAGGTTGTGGTGAGCTATGACTGCTGGTGTCCGTCTCCAGGTGCACTTGTGTCTGGCAAGTCCAATAGGATGATCTCACTTCTGCCAGTCCAACCAAAATCACCGATATATTTGTGTCATACATTTTGGCACATGAACATCCCATCTTGGGCATTCTATTAGTTGAATAACCTGAAGGAATTGGGATAGATGTTCATTTCCAAATGGTTCCTCTAGTGGAATCCCTTGAGTTAAATTTAGTCCCCTGATATGGGTTGAGTCAAGGTGGAGCTCTTCTGATTTTAGGGGAGAGGGTTTGGGACAACACAACCTTGGAATCTGGGCCCCTGAGGGAGGTCCAAAAAGCACTGGGGTAGTTGACTCTATTAGCTCTAGAAGGCCATTTCTAGAACTAATATTTTAAAATTTTACCATCTTAAATTTTTCTCCTCTGTTTTGTGCCTGTGGCTGGACTTTTCTGGGAGCCAGTGATAGCTATGTGGGCAGATACATTCTTTTACATTTGTGTCCTTGCACACAATAGGAACACAGCAGCAGATTAGTACCCAGTTAAATTTCAGTCTGTATCCCCACGAAAATCAAGTGTTTGCAGCAGTTTGTCTGGCAGAGAGAGCCAATAGCCACCAGTCTCAATGTAACGTCTATTCTGCATCCTTGTGGAGCCGGCCATGAGCCTTGCTGTCTCTCCTTCTTTGCCATCTGTAAAGACAAATATTTACCCAATAGGATGAAATGAGAACGAAATCCTCATTTGGAAGTCCCCTCTGTAGGGCTGTCTTCTCGAATCTTTTCCATCCCTAGGTACTACAAGGGAGAAATGCAATTCATTTTCAAGAATTTATTGAAACTTACACAGTAATAGGCAAGCAGAGAGCCAAAGCATGAGTGAACTCCCATTCAGAATTGCTACAAAGAGAATAAAATACCTAGGAATACAACTTAAAAGGGCCGTGAAGGACCTCTTCAAGGAGAACTACAAACGGTTCAAGCAAATGAAAGAGGACACAAACCAATGGGAAAATATTCCGTGCTCATGGATAGGAAGAATCAATGTCATGAAAATGACCATACTGCCCAAAGTATTTATAGATTCAATGCTATTCCCATCAAGCTACCATTGAGTTTCTTCACAGAATTAGAAAAAAGCTACTTTAAATTTCATATGGAAACAAAAAGGAGCCTGTATAGCCAAGACAATCCTAAGCAAAAAGAACAAAGCTGGAGGAATCACACTATCTGACTTCAAACTACACTATAAGGCTACAGTAACTAAAACAGCATGGCACTTGTACCAAAACAAATATACAGATCAATGGAACAAAATAGAGACCTCAGAAATAACACCACACATCTACAACCATCTCATCTTAGACAAACCTGATATAATCAAGCAATGAGGAAAGGATTCCCTATTTGATGAATGGTGCTGGGAAAACTGGCTAGCCATATGCAGAAAATAGAACTGCACCCCTTCCTAAAACCTTACACAAAAATTAACTCAAGATGGATTAAAGGCTTAAACATAAAACCTAAAATCATCAAAACCCTAGAAGAAAAGCTAGGCAACACAATTCAGGACATAGGCATGGGCAAAGAATTCATGACTAAAACACCAAAAGCTATTGCAACAAACACCAAAATTGACAAATGGGATCTAATGAAATGAAATAACTTCTACACAGCAAAAGAAACTATCTTGAAAGTGAACAGACAACCTACAAAATGGAAGAAAATTTTTGCAATCTATCCATCTGACAAAGGTCTAATATCCAGAATCTACAAAGAACATAAATTTACAAGAAAAAAAAAACCATCAAAAAGTGGGTGAAGGATATGAACAGACATTCTCAAAAGAAGACATTTACATGGCCAACAAATATGAGAAAAAGCTCATCATCACTGGTCATTGGAGAAATGCAAATCAAAACCACAATGAGAAACCATCACATGCCAGTTGGAATGGCGATCATTAAACAACAGATGCTGGCAAGGATGTGGAGAAATAGGAATGCTTTTACATTGTTGGTGGGAGTGTAAATTAGTTTAATCATTGTGGAAGACAGTGTGGCAATTCCTCAAGGATCTACAACCAGAAATACCATTTGACACAGTAATCCCATTACTGGGTATATACCCAAAGGATTATAAATCATTCTGCTATAAAGACATATGCACATGTGTGTTTACTGCAGCACTATTTATAATAGCAAAGACTTGGAACCAACTCAAAAGCCCATCAATAATAGACTGGATAAAGAAAATGTGGCACATATACACCATGGAATACTATGAGGCCATAAAAAAGAATCAGTTCATGTTCTTTGCAAAGACATGGATGAAGTTAGAAACCATCATTCTCAACCAACTAACATAGAAACAGAAAACCAAACATTGCATGTTCTCACTTATAAGTGGGAGTTGAACAACAAGAACACATGGACACAGGGAGGGGGAACATCACACACTGGGACCTGTTGGGGGTGGGGAGTAAAGGGAGGGAGAGCATTAGGACAAATACCTAATGCATGTGGGGCTTAAAACCTAGATGACGGGTTGATAGGTGCAGCAAACCACCATGGCACATGTATACCTATGTAACAAACCTGCACATTCTGTACATGTATCCCAGAACTTAAAGTAAAATTTTTTTAAAAAGTACTACTTGATTCTAAAAACAAACAAAAAAGAATATATTGAAACTGTTTGTTTTAGGCACTATATTAAATGCTGAGATATGAATACATGTAAAGTGATCCTGCCTTCAAGGGCTATTCAGTGCATGTGGTAGCAGTAGGCACTTGGGGGAGGATGAGAGGGTTATAAGATGTGGTAATGAGTTCTCAGCAGGTGAAGAATAGGCTGCAAGGACTTTATTCCGAAAGGGAAAAGGAACTTGGTTTAAAGGATAAGGAATAAAGGAAAGAACATACTAGGCAGGGAAAATAACATGAGCCAACACTTGCAGGTATTGCTGTGCCTGCCTTTTTTCTTGAGGTTGCACAGTGGTCTGGGGTACTTGGAGTATCAGGTTTCTTAGAGAAAGTACCTGGAGGTTATAGTGGCCAGAGGGTTTGGAGCCCAAGTGGGAAAGGCTATATGTGCTACAGGATGATGAGTTTGTTTCCATGAGGGGAAATTTATGGTCACTGTTCAGTTTTAGGAAGATCAGTCTGATGGCATTTTAGAGAGTACATATTGGAGTGAGCAGAAAGAGGGCTCTGTTGTCTTTGGGAGTGATTGTGGGAGCCCAAACTAAGATGGCATGATTTTATTTTAAATGAAAGAGAGGAAGAGGGTGGATACCAGAGATTTTGGAAGTAAAATTAATAAACCTATAGCAAATGTGATGGTTGAGAAAGAGAAATTAAGGAAGAGGCCACACTTCTGTTTGAGAAGGTGGATGGAGATAAGAACTTGTTATTAAAATTGGAGTTGGGTGAAGAATAGGCACCTTGGTTGTGGGAGGTGGAGATGAGCTTGTAGATGTGTTGAGTTTGAGGCATCTGTAGGTCATCCAAATGGGAAGTCTGGTAAGGAGTTGAGCTCGGGGGAAGGCCAGGTTCACAGGTGGTAGCTGACTGCCTGGCTGTGGCTGAACAATCCAGGGAATACTTGAAAGGCAGAAGAGAAACACCAACAATTACAAAGGAAATAGAAAGGAAGATCAGGAATGCAGAAGGAAGAACCGGAGGAAGTCCTGCCTTCTCTTCAAAGCTTCCTAGGAAGAAAGTCTGCCAATCAGAAAGCAGCCTCTGTCAGTCCTGTGGCAATAGAAACCCATCACCCTCCTGTGTCCTGGGGCTTCCCTAGAAAAGTCTTGGCTGGGTGGAGCAGGGGAAAGATGAAGGACAATGCAAAAGAGAGCCAGGTGGTTCTGCAGAAATGGCTGTCATTGGGCCCCTCACTGGCTTCCCTTGGAGAGGTGAACTGCTGGGCTCCAAGCACCAGAACTAATTGAGAGAGCTGTTTAACTTAAACACATCACCCCAGCTGCGCCGTGGCTGGGTCCCTGGTGTCATGTTGACAGCCACTAGCTGATTAAAGGTGCAGCTAGACTGGCGAGGCACAGTTCTCAGGAGCTGCTATTAAAGCGTTTAATAGCAGGACTGTAGTTAATGGTTAGCAAATGTTTTATGAACAGGTTCCCCATGTTCTGTGAAGGCTGATTCAGTCTATTCAGAATGAAATTGCTTTCCCCTATTAAGATTAGGAGTGTATAATCGGTTCTTTCCTTCCACTGAAGGATTTTCTCTCTAGCAGGAATGGGCCATTGGCCCTGTGTAAGTTAAAAAGGGCTTATTCTGAAGAAAGCCCCTGGTCGTGGGCTTGTGTGTATCCAGGGATCTTGTGTGGATTTTTGGCAAAGTGGAGACCAGAGTGACTGGTTTCTTTTGGGTAGAGACAAACGATCTTGAAAAGCTGAATGGTCATGATAGATTCTGCTCCGCCTGGCAGATAAAACCCTGACCTGGGACCTCCTTGGTTCTGGTTCTGGCTGGGGTACTGGTTTCCTCCTCACCCTGGGCAGGTCATGCAACCTTCCTGCCTTTGGTCTCTTCACCTGTGATGTACAGGTAATAACACCTTTTTTTCTCTCTGTTGATTGTAGAAATTAGTGACTGTGAAGCATATCTAGTGCAGGGAGTGGAAAGGGATTGGGATGAAATAAATACTAAATATTCAAGGAGAGTTGGCAATTTCCATTGAAAGAGTAGGGGAAATTTAATTTGCCATTGTTTTAATCTGCTTGGGCTGCTATAACAAAATAGTGTAAACTAGGTGGGTTCTAAACAGCAGAAGTATTGCTTACAGTTATGAAGGCTGGGAAGTCCAAGATCAAGCAGTCCGTGTGTCTGGTGAGGACCTGCTTTCTGGCTCATAAACAGAGCCTTCTTGCTGTGTCTTCACATGGTGGTAGGGGTGAGGGGCCTCTTTTGGGGCTCTTTATCATTTTTATTTTTATTTTTTAAATACGGTGTCTTCTTCTGTTGCCTAGGCTGGAGTGCAGGAGCACAATCCTGGCTCACTATAGCATCAAACTCCTCCCACTCAGCCTCTCAAGTAGCTGGGACTAAAGGCATGTGCTAACATGCCCAGCTCTCTTGGGCCCCTCTTATAAGGGCACTAATCTCATTCATAAGGTTCCTCCCCATGACCTAAGGCCCTACATCCTCATACCATTACTTTGGGGGTTAGGATTTCTATTTATGAATTTTAGGGGGACACAGATGTTCAGATATAGTGTCCATTACCCAGAAATTTGATGTCAAATTGAATTCCTGAGAGTATTTATTCAGGACAAGTAACAGTTTAGGATGTATACATAAAGCGTTAGACTATTTCTATTTGAATAGAAATGGGCTGTGATTTCTATTCTTAATTCAAGGAGAACTAACACTGTTTTTTCATTCATGACAAATGGGCAAGGAGGGTAGAGCCACAAGCCTGGCTTACTTTCCCCAGTAAAGCCAATGCTTAAGAAATATTGTCCCTTGGGAAATAAGGAGGTTCAGATTTTCAACCCTCCAACTTGTACTTAAACAGATGTTTCTTTTATCTGTGTGCCTTTTACTGAAATTATTAATACTAAATCACACACCGAAACCACAAACACTCAATGGCTAGTAATCACACACCAAAACCACAAATGCTCAATGACTAGTAGGCAGATGACCACATCTCTTCAATGCCTTTTCTGTTTCTCAGTGGGACTCTCTAGCCGAAAACTACTGAAGGAGCAGGGTTTTGGTTGAGCCATTTATATCTGCTATCTTGTATCTTCTATTGAAAAATAATTCGAGATATTGCTTAGAAAACTTGACAACTCAGCCTGGTTCTGGTATTTGATAGATAACTGACTTTGGACAAGTCTCTTAATATCTCTGAACTTTGTCTCATGCAAAAAAATAAGTAGTGTCACAAGGCGCTACTTATTTTTTTGGATGAGACAAAGTTGTGGAGATCTCATGGGATGTTGTATATAAAAGCTCTGTGCATGTGCCAAATGTGGGGATTCTTGGCCAGAGTGGTAAAGGAGGTAAATGAAGAGGAAATCTAGCAGTACCATCTAGTGCCCTAAGCCCACGTCTTGTCTCTCTCTCCTGAGGCCAACCTGACTTCTTCCTTTCTTCTTCTAGGGTGTGGCCTACTGACTGCTGATCGCTTCTGTGGGCTGAGGTCTTGGAGCCCTTAGTCTACCCAAATACCTCCCCTAAATGATTCTGACCCTGCAGTCCAAAGGATGTGCTAGGTGTGTTTACTAAGAATAAACTGCAGAGCAGCCCATCCTCAGAGCCCAGTACCAGCCTGCAATGAAAGCAGACTCACCAAGAATGCCCTCGTCAGGCACCCTGCTCCCTGCTTGACTCGCACTGTCCTACCTAATCCTCCCAGCCCAGGCCACTGGGAGGTGGGCACCGTGGCTCCCTTTCCATGGGCCAGGACCCTGAGACTCAGAGAGGTGAAATTACTTGCTCAAGGTCACATAGCTAGTGAAGGGTTGTGCCAGTGGGGGTCCTGGTGGGAAACAGCTGGTGCAGGTGGTGGGGGTGACTGAGGGGACTTTCATGGAAGGGACTTTTTGAAAAGCTCTGTGGGCAGAGGTAAGATAATCTGCTCAGGGACTAACACCAGCAGAAAGCAGTTACCACCTAGGGCTGGGGCAGCAGGGCAGGGAATGGTGTTACTGGTGGAGGGAACCACCCTGGAGCCCTGGCAGAGGCCCCGACAGCAGCCGTAACCACCAGGGGTGCAGTGTTGAGCAGGAGGAGGTGAGGAGTAAATGCCTCATCTTTCTTTCCTCCCTCCTTAAGGTCTCCTGTTGGTGCCTCTGACCAGCTGAGGCTGAACCCAATCCTAAGCCAGAGGGCCAAGAGCCCATGGGGATGGGTTAGTAGTGCTCAGCTTCCCAGGCTCAGGGAGGGGTGGAAGAGGTCAGAGGCAACATATGGGGGAAGGGGCTTAGGGAGCATAGCCATCATGCAAACCTAAGCCTGACAGCAATCAACATCGGGCCCACTGCCATCTCACTAAGCTGAGCTAGCGTTATCTACTTTTAGATAGAGTGTACTTGTCACATGGTGATTTCAAGCTGGATGAATAAAAACAGTAAAGCACCCGATGATTTTTTTCCCCCTGGTGACTGTGAGAAGAGCCGCTCACAACTTGTGAGAAGTTGCCTCTTGTGTGGTCCTGGAGCCAGGCCTGGTGCCTTAGCTGCTAAACTGGGTCTCTCAGGCTTGTGTCTAGCTTTACATTTGCACAATGCAGCTGTTGCAGGTATTATGTATAAAACATGCTATATATATAATTTCAGCTTTTATTTTAGATTCAGGAGCACACTTGCAGGTCTGCTGCATGGGGTATATTATGTGATGCTGAGGTTTGGGATACAAATGATCCTATCACCCAGGTAGTGAACATAGTACCAAATAGTTTCTCAATCCTTGCTCCCCTCCCTCCCTCTCCTGTCTAGTAGTCCCCAGTGTCTACTGTTGCTGTCTTTATATCCATGAGTACCTGATGTTTAGCTCACACTCAGAAGTGAGAACATGCAGATTTCCTTTTCTGTTTCTGAGTTAATTTGCTGAGGATAATGGCCTGCAACTACATCCATATGGCCGCAAAGGACATGATTTCATTCTTTTTTATGACTGCATAGTATTCCATAGTGTATATGTACCACATTTTCTTTACCCAAGCCATTGTTGATGAGCACCTGAGTTGGTTCCCTGTGTTTGCTACTGTGTGTAGTGTTGCAAGTATTTTGAAAAGTCTTTATCCTGCCGCTACCTTGAAACTGCAGCAGTTATTAGACCTGCTGCTAGGTCTTGTTTAGTGCATCAATGAAGAAACACACGTATTACTGTATCATAAGTTTAAAAAATACTTTGAAATACCAGATTTCAATATGGTTTGTTTTCTTTATAGTACTACACATTTTATTTTTTGCATTTATAAGTGCTATTCTGAGGAGGGATGCATAGGCTGCCCCATGGCAGGTGCACACAAAAGGCTCAGAACCCCTGGGCTGGATGATTTCAGACCCTGATACATTGACCTGGATCATAGGCACTAGATTGTGGTGGGCGATGACTCAGTGATTGGTGTCATAATTCCTGGCCAGGGGCTCCCCATGCTCTGAGGTCGTGGAACTTGGACCAGCCTCCAGGAGTATGCCCGTGATGGTTTTTGGCTCTTTCTGTGTCTGGTTTCACTGATCTAAACACGTATCCTTTTCATGACCACATTTTTGAGGCAAGTGTCCTGAGAAAGGAAAATGGGGACAGATGAGCCTGAACCTGCCAAACGGACAATGGTCAACCAGAAGATGATCGCCTTCAGCTTGGCGTTTTCTCAAAGTGGGATCCACTCATCACCCGCCTACTTTGGAAACACTTGGGAAGCTTCTTAGAATGTAGGCTCCCACAGTGTCACCCTCAGTCCTGCTGAATCAGCATTTTGGGGACAGAGCCTGGGGATCTGCATTTCATGAGCTTCTTGGGTGATTTGGGGCACACTGATGTTTGAGAACCAGAACTACTGTTTTAGGTTCCTTGTGCCCCTGGGACTTTTAATTTGACTTTAAGTTCAAAGTTTTAATTGAAGTTTAAACAACATACCTAATTTTCTAAACCAAGCTGCACTCTGGTCGGATTGGAAGAATGCAAGTGAAGAGAATCATTGCTTTTAGCACTGTCCAGGTTTCTTTTTGCTCCTGCCCAGCATTACTAGAGGTCCTGTTATCAGACTCAGCTATGGCTGCTGTCCTCTCTGGCTGGGCTACTTTTCATAAGAGAAATAAAGCAGCCAGTCATCATACTAGCAGGGTCTTTCTCCTGCTGCCCTGGAAGGCAGGAGAAGTAATGTTTCTACTGTTCAATCCTTTTCAAGTGGTTACTCTAGGCATCCGTTGCCAAGGACTGGCCAGCGGGGATCCACTCTCCTTTCACTGAGCCTACTCCTGCCAGGACCCAGTACCCTAGTTGGATCAGTGGCACAGACACTTGGTAGCAGGGGCACATCAGAGCTCAGAGATTAGATAATAGCTTAACAGCCCCTTTGGCCTCCGGTAACCAGAGTCTCTGTTGACCTGGCCTGTTCTATTTTTCCCCTGAAGTTTTGCATTCCAAGGCCAGTCATTTGATCAAGTGAAATGACAAGCCTGTGGCTTTATATAGCGCCTTTAATTCAAGTGTTTAAAGTGCTATTCAAAGGTCAGAGCTTCCAAAGGGATAAGTGCCCATGCCATTTATGTTTCTTATAATATTAGGATAAATGAAAAGTAGTCTGCTGGCACCCCACTGATGGGTTTACACTTTCCAGATCTTCATTAGTGCTTCTGAAGATTGCCAGCTTATATGGATGATCCATTTGAGAGCAGCAAGCCTGCAGATACACAGTATCTGTGCTGCGAATAATAATTCCAGCTTTCGTTTAAATTGCTCCTTCTCCAGAGTCTGATTTCTTTTATGAGCAATATTTTTATGGCCTAGTCTCATCCTCCTTTGCTCAGATGGTTTAGTGGGCTGAACTCTGGCCCGGATTTTCTCTGTATGACCTCTAGCCTCAGCCTAGCCACCCAGGAAATAGGTAACTATTCCCAGTCTCTTCTCTCCCAGGAGAACCCTTTAGTTATTTATATATTTTGCTCCATGGTGTTGAAAGATCTTACCCATTAAATAAATGGCTGTGATGTTATGATGCTTTTGTTTTTCTACTTCTAATAATCAAAGTATATTTTCTAATTAGAGTTTCTGATTAGCTTGGGGACCGGTAATGCTGAATTGATATCATTCCAGTCCAAGGCAAAGAAATGTGACATTTCGTTTCTCCTGTGGGACTTTGTCAAGGATAAGCAAACAAATGAAGCCTGTTAGGCTTTGGAATATATTGAAAATAGCTTGCAGTGACCTGTTATGACATTCAAGGGCCCCTGGAGGTTGGAAACTACAGGGTTAGTGTTCTTTCTGTTCACTCACTTGTTTATTCATTTGTGCAGCAAACCTGGTTGGGGTAGGTGCTGTGCTGGGTGCTGGGGTGTAGTGTTGAATGGAACAGACAGGAATCTGCTCTAAGTGGAGGACAGATGAGCAAGCAAGAAAAGATCAGGCATGGACGAATGCCATAGTAACAATGAAACAGGATGTGGGGACAGAGGGACAGGCCACTTTAGATCAAGCAGTTGGAGAAAGATTCTCAGAGGAGGGGACATTTACAATGAGACTGGAATGAGAGGTAGGAGTCAGCCATGCTAAGATCATCTTTGGTGGCATCGACAGAATGACCAGAGTAAGCTCACACATATGTAAATGTGCTTTGAGTCTCATCTCAAACCACTTTTGAAAAAAATCAGTATAGCCGTTAAGCCGACAGCTCTCCCCAGGGGATCAAAGCATGCAATGGACTTCCTTGAAGTGGCCCATTTACTCTTACTCTCTCCCTAAGCAACCTGTAATCTCCTTGTAGGCAGGGATGCTGACTTGCTCTCCCTGATAGCTACAGAGACTAATGCAGTGCCTGGCACAGAGGAGGCGTTCCCGAATGAATGAGTCAATTGTGTGGATTTTCACTCTCCTTGGGTTTTGCATAACGACACTATAGTGGGGTTCTTGCCAAACAATGGCAGGGGCTCAGGGATGTGTAAGGTCTGGTAAGAGAAGCCCAGAAGGGTCTTACCAACCTTGATCAGACTTAAATGCTATGATCTAAAGAACAGCATGAGAAGAAAAGATGTAGCCTTCGGTAAAATATGAATGCCATTTTGTCTCTCATTAGAAAGCATGGATACTGCGTAGTGAAGAAGCCCTTGTAATCAGAAGCTAAGTATTTGTGGACTTTGAACTCCTGAGAAGCAGCAATAGGAGAATCTAGTAGTGGAAGCAGGAAACTGCTTTTTCTTGGTGACAGGACCGTCCTGAGATTCAGGCTAAAAAATGGAACGGTGCCTCAGGGGAAGTGGTGAGATTTCTGGCATGGCATGGTCCCTGGTTGCATTTTTGTCGGCCTTATTTTGAAGGGTGGTCTTGATCAGAAACCAGACTTAGCTAAGATCTGAACCATGGCTATCAGAGTTGAAGCTGGGCAGAACAGGAGGGCATGACAGGGCAGGTGGGGGAAGACTGGGATTTGAGAAGAGTCCCATTCACCTGGGTGGAGAGTTCACCCACTTGCAGGTGCTAGCCAGTGAGTTGGCACCTATAAGTGCAGGGTTCTGACATTATACTTGCCTTTAGTCTCGGATCTACCAGATGAAGTGACTGACTGCCGCCCCCCTCCTCCGGCTCCCTGAGTCAGGGTTCTCTACCTATTATGTTGGGGTATAGGCACTGAATGTGAGGACAGGCAAAGAATCTGGCATTATCAGGCAGGTGCTGGGCCTCAAAGGGGTGCCCAGTGGAACACCAGCATGGGCGTAAAGGTCCAAGAAATGCCACCCAAGACTGGGGGCTTGGGGACAAGTGAGCTGTTTGGAAGCCTGGGGCTCTGCTTTCATGTGGGGCCAGAGCTGGTTAAACTCCTTCTGCCTCAGCTTGGGGTTAGGCTGGGCTGAGTGAGTAGCTCCAGCTATGAGGAACTGGGACAAGGCTCTCGGAGGCTGGTGACAAGCAAGGAATGCTGCTGTAGTCCTCACGGCTCACCTCCTTTGGAAGGAGGGACACCAGATGAGATAGAGAACACCCATTTCTATTTCTGTTTCAGAGAAACAACAAATAATTTTTATTACATATGTCAAATATTGCATGAGATGTTTTGTAGTTGATCTGAAATTCAAATTAATTGGGCATCCTGTATTTTTATTTGCTAAATCTGGCAATCCTCATTTGAAGGCAAAAGGCAGACGCTCCCAGAGAGGCCCTAGATTTCTAAAGTGCCTGACACCAGTGCCATCCTGTGCAGTGGAGGGTGATGGAGGCTGGAGTTTCTCTCCCACCTCCCTGAGCACATGCCCCTCCGGGGTCAGTGGTGAGCTGAGGGCAGGAGCTGGAGCGCCTGGCTGCTGCAGTGGGAAGGGGTATCTTGGCTGAGCAGAGGAAGGATGCCCAAGTGTCCTGCAGGAGGCCAGGCTTCCGTGGGGAGCAGGCCACTGCTCTTTGAGAAAGTGTCCCAAATGCAGGTGGTATCAGCCCAGGACAATGCCCAGCTTCCCAATCTGTTGTTTGACCTCTAGTGTGTGCTCTAGTGACTCCTAGGATGTGACTTCTGGGAGGTCATCCACCCAGCTGTCAGGGTCACGTATGTTTCTGCCAGGTGAAGGTTCTGTGCTTTGCAGAGTGGGGAAGCCGAGGCTCACAGAAGCACAGGGAGACAAGTGACTTGGTACCATGGGGAGTGCTGATGCTGCAGCTCACACCTCTGGACCCCTAGGTCAGCTTAGAGTCCACAGGCTGGGGCAGTGTCCTGTGAGCTACTTCTGACTTTGCTGCCAAGGACATTTAGGTGAAGGGATGCCTCAGGTTAATCATCCTGTTTCAGCTGGTGGTCCCTTTGAGTGCCATCGGGTAGCTCAGCACTCAGTGGGGTATCTCCTTGGCAGGTGGCACATTTGGGTCATCACTGAGGAAATGCTGTCAGCCCAGGGCTCACAAGACTGGGTCAGGAAGTTGAGCAACATGTTGTTTTTAAGTTGAAAATGAGAGTTGCGTGGGTGGCGGGGAGGGGAAATGTCCACTAAGCTATTCCTGAAATCTTTGTCACTTGCTGTTACTTTTGAGTACAGGGAAAGACATTCTCTAAGACAATCAATGTGAAGTCTTTATTTTGGTGATTTTGAGTGAGGAAGTGGTGGAAGCCCCTATAGAGGGTGTCCCAGGCTCTGAACCCACAAAGATGGTCGCAGCAGGGCAGCAGAGAAGGGGCCTCTGACCCCTGCCCGTGCTCTCTGGGCCCTCTGCTTCCCTAGTATTAGTCAGGGTTCTCCCAAGAAACAGAGCCAGTGTGAGAGTGAGCTGGACTGGGAGTAACGGGCACAGTGGATGAAGATGGTGCAGCAGGAAGGCATGACGGTGAATGCTATGCATCCACTGGGCTGGGCTGTGGTGCCCTGTTGTTTGGTGGAGCACCAGGCTAGACGTTGCCGTGAAGCCATTCTCGTTTAAGGCATTGGTTCATGCAACTGCAGGGACTGGCAGCTCTGAAATCCAAAGGTCCAGCCAGCAGGCTGGAAGGGCAGGTGAGAGTTGGTGTACTCTTCTGGCAAGCTGAAGCTCAGGGATTCTGTGTTGCAGCCTTGAGGCAAAATTCCTTCTTTGGGAAACCTGAGACTTTGCTCTTAAGTCTTTAACTGACTGGGTAAGGCCCACCCACATTATGGAGGGTAATCTGCTTGACTCAAAGTCTACTAATTGCAAATGTTAATCACAGCTAAGAATACCTTCACAGCAACATCTAGGTTGGTGCTCCACCAAACAACTGGGCACCACAGCCTAGCCCAGTGGATGCCAAGCATTCACCGTCATGCCTTCCCATGGCACCATCTTGATCCGCTGTGCCCATTACTCCCTGACTGTTGCCTTAAGTGAGAAGAGAGCTGAGGAAGGGTGTAACCATGTGTGCCCACAGACAGAATGTGGGGGCATTGCAGCAGGCCAGAAGGTTTCCATCCTGTTCATTTCATTGCCTCCATCCAGTGGACTTTCTTGCCCTGAAGGTGTTCTCTCTGAGATGGCGCAACATCTCTTGGCCTGATTCCTTTACTTATGTCTCTGGGAGCGGAACGTCCCCGCTCTGCCTTCTGCCCCTCTCCTCTTTACATAATTTGGCCGTGACTCGCAGGCTGTCTCTCTGGTGAGGTCCCACACAGGGAAGTTCCCCATGGGTGTTGTGTTATCCGCTAATGCCAACAGCTGTCACAGAGAATCCCTCAGCTCCAAGAAGGCTGCACATTCGCTATTTAAAAAAAAAAAAAACTTTTTACTTCATAATGATTTTATAAAGTGAAAATAAAGAGAATAGGGAGTTTCTACACACCCCTCATCCAGTTTCTCCTGAAGTTGTCATGTTAGGTTACTGCAGCACATTGTCACAAGTAAAACAGCAGCACAGGTGCCTCACTGTTAACTCTAGACTTCATTCGGATTTTACTAGTTTCCCTCCCAGTGCCCCTTTCTGTTCCAGGAGCTGGTCCAGGCCCACACTTTGCATTTAGTGCTCCTTCCCTTTCAAGGCAGGCTTTGTCTGCCTGCCACTTGCTCCTTATCACTCTGCCCCTTTCCAGTCCTCCCTCCACTCCTCTCCAGTCTGCATGGCACTAGCCAGAAGCTCCTGGTGATGCCTGTTCATCTGTGTTCAGAGGCATAACCCAGGGCTCTCTTCCCTCTTAACATGCTGGAAAGAAGGGAGCTGCCTCGGCCGGCCACTTGGTAAATATTTTACAACATCTAATGGAATCAAGTTGTTTACTCTGCAGGAAACAGAAAGACATTAGTTAAGGAAAGTAACAAGCTGGCTGTTGCTGATGATTCAGGTTTAGCGAGAGGCCTGGGAGCTTGAATGATTTCCACTTAAGGAGTAGTCATACTGGCCCACAGCTAGAACATCCCAGAAGGTTCACTTCTGCTTTTTCTTGGGGCAGGATTCTGGCCATCAAAGCCCTGAGTGGCTAGGACATGGGAGCCAGGGTCTTTGTGGCCTCAGACTCACTGGGGACTTGCTAGGCCGCTGCTTAGCTCTGTCCCCTAAGCGTCTCTGTTGCAAACCACATTCCCAGATAGGTGTCTCCTTAGTCTTTTCCTCCTTAACTGACTCTCCCAGCCTATTCCCTTTGGGGGCATCCACTGCAGGGCTGTGGACCCCATCCTGAATCTGTGATGCCTGCTCTCTATGGGAACCCTGTGTCCTGTGCCCATCACCATGGCCCCCTGCCCCTGAGGACCATGCCTTTCTTGTCTATCATGGGAAGGATGGTGTTCGCTCAACACATGACCCAAACAGAGTGGGACAGGACTGCTTACCATGGTCAGAGAGTCTGGGAACCCATGCGTCCCTATCACTGCCCATTGCATTTATTTTCTGTTCCTTTGGCCCTCTCACTCCTACCTCTTGGTCCCATAGTTTTCCATACTTTGCCCCCCAAGAATTTCATTTCACAGAAGAGTGAAATAAAAATGTTTATTATTTAAACCAAGGCACATAAAGGCTGCCATAAATTGTTTTGATGCTGTTTACAAGCTGTGCATTGTAGTAAACTTTAATGTGAAGTCAGAAGGGAATCAGTGAGGGAGGGCTGAGCAGAATCCCCAAAAACAGGGAGAGGGATTTTATAGACTACAGGTTTGTGGTTGGGTCCCCTCCTTCTAGCCAGGCTACTTGGCTGCCACTCTCAGAAGAGCTGCCTGCCTTGGTCCTTCCTGCTTTTCCCTGTGGCTGCTTCTCCTATCTCACAGTCTGACATCTCCCCCAACCTCTGACCTCCACCCTTACACCCTGCCACACACATTATGAGTCTTGGTATTCTCCATCACCTGAGGGCCAGCAAATGAGCTTTCAGGATGGTTCCATGCTCTGGCCTAGCAGGCACACTGGCCTGGGGGGGGGTCCCCTGATGACCAGGGAGCCCAGCAGCTGAACCAGCTCAGCTCTGGCTTAGAGTGTTTAGGAGTCCTGAACACTGGACTAGACTTAGGAGCTGGCTGAGGAGCTTTGGGTCATCTTTCCGGGTAGTCTTGCAGAAATCATTCCTGCTTTGGGCATTTAATAAGTGTGAACTTGCATGGGATACCATAGAATGTGCTGAAGACACAGAGCCCACCCCTGATTAGGGGAGTCCAAGACAGATGACACCAAAGAAGATGGACAGACATCCACAACTGTAGTAGAGCAGATGAGGACTGCAAAGAAAACATGCAAGTAGGTCAGGGTGTTACGCTATAGAGAATCACTGGATAAAATACTCATTATGGGAACTGGAGGGGCTTGCAAGGCAAGAAAGTGGGGTTTCTGAAGGCAGTGTGCTCTCTCCCTTCTCATTCATGAGGAAAGGCTGGCTGGACAGGGCAAGGGGGAAGGAACAGAGGTGGAACTGAAGGTCGGAGGGGACATTTGGCCAGTGACAGGCCCCTGTGGGAATGAGCAGGTCAGGCAGAGGGCACTGGCTTGAATCCCGATGAGTAGTGGGGAAGTCAAGTTCAGTCCCTGATCTCAAGGATGTGGGGCACTTCTCTGGGGCTTGGGATATGGAGTTGACCTGGCCTACAATGAAGGGAGCAATGACAGCAGCACAGAGTAAGGATATCACATAGAGCTCCTGGCACATCATGTGGGCATGGAAGAGAGGTGAGATGTGGCTTCAGTGGGCAGCTCAGCCTGAAAGGGTAATGACAGAGTGCTATAGAAGGATGCTGAAGTTGCTGCTTCGGGGAGGCGGGGGAGGAAGGAGGAGTGGGGATGGGGGGGTAGGTGAGGCAGGAGTGAGGGTGGGGAGGCAGGTAAAGCAGGAGTGGGGGTAGGGAGGCAGGTGAGGCAGGAGTGAGGGTGGGGAGGCAGGTAAAGCAGGAGTGGGGGTAGGGAGGCAGGTGAGGCAGGAGTGAGGGTGGGGAGGCAGGTAAAGCAGGAGTGGGGGTAGGGAGGCAGGTGAGGCAGGAGTGAGGGTGGAGAGGCAGGTAAAGCAGGAGTGGGGGTGAGGAGGCAGGTGAGGCAGGAGTGGGGGTGGGGAGGCAGGAGTGGGGGTGGGGAGGCAGGTGAGGCAGGAGTCAGGGTGGGGAGGCAGGTAAAGCAGGAGTGGGGGTGGGGAGGCATATGAGGCAGGAGTAGGGGTGGGGAGGCAGGTGAGGCAGGAGTGAGGGTGGGGAGGCAGGTAAAGCAGGAGTGGGGGTGAGGAGGCAGGTGAGGCAGGAGTGGGGGTAGGGAGGCAGGTGAGGCAGAAGTGGGGGTGGGGAGGCACGTGAGGCAGGAGTGGGGGTGGGGAGGTAGGTGAGGCAGGAGTGGAAATGGGGAGGTAGGTGAGGCAGGAGTGAGGGTAGGGAGGCAGGTAGAAGCAGGAGTGGGGGTGAGGAGATAGGTGAGGCAGGTGTGGGAGTGGGGAGGCAGGTAAGGCTGGAGTTGGGGTGGGGAGGCAGGTGAGACAGGAGTGGGGGTGGGGAGGCAGGTGAGGCAGGAGTGGGGTTGGGGAGGCACGTGAGGCAGGAGTGGGGCTGAGGAGGCAGGTGAGGCAGGAGTGGGGCTGAGGAGGCAGGTGAGGCAGGAGTGGGGGTGGGGAGGCAGGTGAGGCAGGAGTGGGGGTGGGGAGGCACGTGAGGCAGGAGTGGGGGTGGGGAAGCAGGTGAGACAGGAGTGGGAATGGGGAGGTAGGTGAGGCAGGAGTGAGGATGGGGAGGTAGGTGAGGCATGAGTGAGGGTGAGAAGGCAGGTGAGGCAGGAGTGGGGGTGGGGAGGCAGGTTAGGCAGGAGTGAGGGTGGGGAGGCAGGTGAGGCAGGAGTGGGGGTGGGGAGGTAGTTCCAGGACCTGGCTATCTCCTCACTCTCTTATTTTTGCTCCTAAGAATCTATCCATTCAGCGCTTTAGCTTCTAGGGAGAGGTCTTTCCCAAACTCAGGCTTCTAGTCTGGGTCTTGCAATCTGCCACCATTAGGGCTCTCTGCTAATAAAGAAGTAGAGCCCTGTCTCCCTTTTTCTGAACTCCTTGATCAGGGTCCTCATGGGGAGAAATGGCTGGTGTACATTTAGGCATTTCTGTGTCCTCTATTCAAAAGCTATGGGACCAGCAGGGCCCCAAGTCTTCGGTTCCTGACAAAAAGTAAGCATAAAGACCAATATGGGCTTCTTGCCCCCATATCCCCAATCCTGGTGTGGGCAAAACATATATCTAGTGGTCCTTGCAGGTGATGGGGTTATCCCTGACTCTGCACATCCCTCTTTGGGCTTAGGACAAATGGTTTCATGGCCCTCGGGTCTGGCCCTTTTCACTCAGAGTGGTTTGAACTGGCTCTTGGGCATTTGGAGGCATCTCACATGCTCAGCAGCTTTAAATTAAAATGTTCTGAATCTTATAAACCCTAAGCTTGAGCCCCAGGGGGCTGGTGCTTGGCTGAGACCTGATGCTGCTCAGGACGGGCTGGGTACTGGCACTGAAATAAGCTGGAGTTGAAGGTGGGTGGACCAGCTTCGGCATCCACCTTACAGCTCCTGGTGTGTCATTCCCTTTGTGATTGTGGCTGGGAAGAAGACTTCATCACAGCCTTGTCCCTTAAGGCACAGGACTCATTTGCAGAGCTGGTGAATACGCACATTCCAGGACCTGCTTGCAGAGTTTATAATTCAGTACATCCTGGGTATGGCTCAGGAATCTGCATCTTGAAAATGCTCTCCTGGGCCATCCTGATATGCAGCTACATTGAGAACCCTTGCTTGAGTGCACCTCCTCTTCTAGAAGGGAAACCCTCAACGTTACTAGCTCAGGGTCTCATGACTTTGAGTCTGGAAGGGAGACTAGGGAATGCCTTGGGGCCTAAGAAATGTTGCTTGTAGTGTCCGTCATCTCTCAGAGTACCGGGTCCTCAGAAAGAACCAATTTTGAAGCTGTTCAGGGCTCAGAGAGTAGCTCCAAATGGGAACCTGTGGCCCTGGAATGCTCTGTCTTTTGGTAAAGTTGTAAGGTAGGGAGCAGCATGAGGACAATGAGAGGGTGTGGGATTTGGGATGAATTAGGATTCTCCCAGCAAGATAACCCACTTCCCCAGGGAATGATGCCACACCACAGAAAAGCCTGGCAAACAGCCCACTGGCAGATATCATGTCAGGAGTTTCCTACTTCACTTCCCACCATGACTTGCTTCGTTTGATTAGGAGTAGGGGCAGGGCTACGGGTGAGGCTTCCTGGTGCCCCTGTTCTCAGCCACCAACTGTCAAGCCCTGCTCCATGTTTCCTAGAGGAGTGTGCATTGCTCTGGTAATCACTGCTGTTAGGCATCCTGTGTTGTTCAGGGTTCTATGGGGAAGGTGATCTATACTGTGAGGTTGCTCCTCATACAAAGAATGTTCTATTTCCAGCCAAGCCACTTCCCGGCATTTGAGCCCATGTGAGGAGTCCAGCTTCCTGGAACCTTAGTTTCTCCATCTGTAAAAGGAGATTTTGATTTCTGTGTTGCCTCAGTTGTAGGAACATTTCAAAGACTGAATGAGCTGATAGATGCGAGAATATCTTGAAAATTCTAAAGCAAGACCCATGAACTTGAAATGAGTGACATAAATGAGTGAGCCAGGCTGTTAAGGATGGTGGGAGCTGGGGAGACCTAGAAAACAAAGTTAGATTTGATTTTAAAAAAATACTAGAGGTTCCCAATAACTCACATCTATGGGCCAAATTGGGCCTGTAGACCATCAACCTCTACTGCAAAGTATTGTTCAAAAGCCAGGTAGTTTCCATACTATGTTCATCAACTGTGATATAGCTACGTTCATCGACTATAACATAGCTGCATTCCAACCAATGCCTTACAGAGCATTTTGTGCCTGGATGTATATATGTGTAGTGGCTCTAAGAATATGGGTTCCAGAGTCAGCCTACTTAGGTTCAAACCCCATCTCTGATACGTGGGCACACTATTGAAACTTCTACTCTCATTTTTTTCTTTTATATGTAAAAATGTGGATAGTAACAGCACCTACCTCATTGGAATCCTATGGGGATTGAATGAGATAATCCATGAAAAGTGATTTGCACATGGATGCTCATAACTTGTTCAATAAAAGTTTAATAGTATTGTTATTCTCTACTTTATTCCGTGAAGGACTGGAGTGACATGAGCAGCAGTGGTAAGAGGATGATAGTACAGAATAAGAGATACAGGTAAAAAAGAGTAGAAACTTAGGAACAGACAGACATGACCACAGAGGTTTCATGTGGTTCCTGTTGTAAAATTTTACGTTTTACTTTAAGCTTCCTGATAACCTCAGGAGACAGGGAGAAATGGCCAATTAAAATCGGCTTTTCAAGTCCAGGCACAGTGGCTCACACCTGTAATCCTAGCACTTTGGGAGGCTGAGGTGAGCAGATCATTTGAGGTCAGGAGTTTGAGACCAGCCTGGCCAACATGGTGAAATCCTGTCTCAACAAAAAATACAAAAATTAGCCAGGCCTGGTGGTGAGTTCCTGTAATTCCAGCTACTTGGGAGGCTGAAGCAGGAGAATTGCTTGAACCTGGGAGGTGAAGGTTGCATTGAGCTGAGATCGTACCACGGAACTCCAGCCTGGGTGACAGAGTGAGACACTCTCTCTCAAAACAAACAAACAAACAAAATAAATAAAATAAAATGAGTGTATATCAAAATGGGGGATGGGTCATGGAAGTTCCTCCTGGCCCATTCTTACCTTTGTCCAAGAAAAGAAGTCAAAAAGACTTTGATCCTTGATTAATGGGCTGTGAGTATACCTGTGTACCTCAGTGTGTGGATATTAGAGACCCGTGTTTCCTCAGTTTGGCATGTTTGAGCTCAGCTTGGCACAGTAGTTGTTAAACCTCAGCTGGTCTCTTGATTCTGGGACTCAGAAATGGCTAGGCCTCTGAAGTTCAAGGTTTTAGCCAGTTTTCTCATCTTCCTTATTGCCTCAAATCATTGATGCTGCTTAAATCTTTCCGTAGTCTCATCCCTGCCTGCACCTTACCTAACCCTCTCCCTGAGCAGTCTGGTCATTCATTTTTCTCTATCCTACATGCACATGGCTTCTGACATCTGACCTCTGCCTCTACCTCCCTTCTTGAAGTCTTTTCTGAAGATTTCTCAGACAGTGCTTTCCTGTGAATGTACCTGGTTTGAATTCCCAATGCCTGATGAATCTGCTACCCTATACTTTTTTTTTTATTTTTTGAGATGGGGTCTCACCCTATTGCCCAGGCTGGAGTGCAGTGGTGCCATCTCTGCTTTCTGCAGCCTCCACCTCCCATGCTCAAGGGATCCTCCCACCTCAGCCTCCTGAGTAGCTGGGACTACAGGCATGCACCACCATACCTGGCTAATTTTTGTATTTTTGTAGAGATGGAATTTCGCCATGTTGCCCAGGCTGGTCCTGAACTCCTGGACTCAAGCAACTCCCCCATCTCAGCCTCCCAAAGTGCTGGGATTATAGGCATGAGCCACTGGACCAGTAGTATAGCTGCTACCCTATACTTCTGTCTATCCAGAAGCACTTGGAATCAAGTGTAGCCAGTATGTAATTCTAGAAGAATCTTTTCTAGTTTGTGCTCTGTTAATAGGCAGTATTGAAGTACAAGTTCCTAGAGTGGAGAGACTGCACATCTGTTTATCTCGCTCTGAATTACATCCTAGGCACAGAGGACACTTAATAAATCAATGTCCCGATGAAGATGGTGGTGTCAGTAAATGATAATAATCGAGAATGCAAGAGGAAAACATTACTTACTTTGAATGCAAACCTTAGTTTTCAGGGAAAGAAAGCCCTATTCGATGTGTTTATTTTAAGAGGGCAGTGTGTTGAGTTTGCAAACACAATGCGACGGCCTGGGTGAGATGAGTGGTGTATTTTACTGCTGTGTCCTTCCAAATATTTCTGGGATCTCTTTATGTGTCAGGACAAAAGGCTTGTCTTTCTATATCAACCTGTGGCTTTAAAAGGCTTATTCATGGGAACATGGAGAAAAAAATTACATGAAAAAGTTGATCTTTGGATGATTAAAGGGTCTGCTAATAAAATAGTTCATCACCGTTCCTTGACAGAGCACAGTGCGTGAATTGGCAGTCTGCAAACTTGACAACAGCACAGAGGGCGGGGACATCCATTGCTGGTTTCTGGGATTCAGGGAGCACCCTATAACTGCAGGGGCATTCCCTGATCACCCTTTATTCTTGCCCACCCCGCCACTGATTTTATCACTGTTGTATCTGTGATTCCACTGTACCTTGTATGGATATCTGCTGTTATGTTGTATTTTCATTCTTTGTTTGCAGATCATTCTCTCTGGACTGTGGGAGGGACCAGTGTGGTGTGGTATCTTAATCATCTTTATATGCACAGGACCTAGTAGGTAACAGGCCTTCAATGTACACTTGTTGAATGAATTAGATAATTTATAGGAGGCCGAGGTGGGCGGATCACGAGGTCAGGAGTTTGAGACCATTCTGGCCAACATAGTGAAACCCTGTCTCTACTAAAAATAGAAAAATTAGCTGGGCAAGGTGTCATGTGCCTATAGTCCCAGTTACTTGGGAGGCTAAGGCAGGAGAATCACTTGAACCTGAGAGGCTGAGGTTGTGGTGAGCTGAGATCGCACCACTGCACTCCAGCCTGGGCAACAGAGCAAGACTCTGTCTCAAAAAAAAAATTTATGGAAAAACAAAACACCTGATCCATCCCTTCCTTGTAATGTTGAGGAGCCTAGAGAGTTTTAACATCTTGTCTGGAGCCCCACAGCCAGACCATGGCCCCTGCAGGGACCAGATCCTTTGCCTCCCATCTTCAAGCACATGTTTCTGGCTGGGGTCCTTGAGTTGCAGATTTTCCCCTCTTGTTTGTCTACATTGTTTCTTTCTCATTCATTAACTCATTCCTGCCTTATTTATTGAGGAGCTACTATGGAAAAGGTACAGAGTAAAACAAATTTAAAAACCCCACTCATTTTTATTTTAGCAAGAGAGGATAGCCAATAAATAATAAGCATAATTATCAAGGTAAGTCAAAAAGAGGTAAATGCTATGTAAGACAGAAGGAACTAAATCAGAGCAGAACTGAAGGAGATAGAGACACAAAAAACCCTTCAAAGAAATCAATGAATCCAGGAGCTGGTTTTTTGAAAAGGTCAACAAAATAGATAGACTGCTAGCCAGACTAATAAAGAAGAAAAGAGAGAATAATCAAATAGATGCAATTAAAAAATGATAAAGGGTATATCAGCAGTGATCCTCATGTGATGGGTACACAACATCTCAGAAACCACCACTAAGGAATTTATCCATGTACACAAGCACCACCTGTTCCCCCAAAACCTATTCAAATAAAAAATAAAAATAAAATTATATAAATAAAAAAAAAAAAAAACAGAAGAAAAAGGAGCATGGCCCGGGGGACTATTGAGGCAGGAGCAGACTATGGTATTACAGGGTTTGAGTGAGAAAGTGAGATTTGAGCCCTTACTTGAAGGAGGTGAGGGACTTAGTCCTGCAGATACCTCAGAAATATATGCTCCAGGCAGAGAAAACTGCAGTGGAGGCTCCAAGGAAGAGAGTGCTTGGAACGTCTGACCAACAGCAAGGGACAGGTATAGCCAGAGTGGAGTGTGCTGGGATGCAGAGAAAGGGGAGAAGTAGGAGGTTAGGTGAGAGGTGACCACGGCCATATCCAGCATGGCTTTGTAAACTGTAAAAGGGATTTTGGCTTAAGTTCAAAAGGAAATGGGGAGCCATTCAAGGGCTTTGAGGAAAGGAATGACATGATCTGACTTGTTTTAGAAAGGACCGTTGTAACTGTTGTATAGCAAATAGACTTTGGGAGAGCACAGGAGGAAGGAGGGAGACGAATTAGGAGGTTGTTAAATAATCCGGGCCTGGGATGGTGGCTGGAACCAAGGTGGTAGCAGCAGCGGAGGTGGCGAGAGGAGTCAGATACTGGATACGCTTTGAAGTGAGAAGGAGTTCGATTTCCTGATGGATTGGATACGGAGAGTGAGGAAGAGGAAGGGAGTGAAGGCTACCCCAAGGTTTGCATCTCAGCAGTTGGATGGGTGGAGTTGCCATCAATGCAGATGGACTAGGCTATGAGTAGAGCTGGATTTCTCACCTCCCATCCAGACGTAGTTTCATCTCAGGGGTGGAAGAAGAGCAGGGAGACTATGGGAAGCTTCACATCCCAGGGATACTGCAAACCCCGCACTGCATCTGAGCCCTCCTTTTTTCTTCACCAATTCGGATGTCATCCTGTCAGCATTCCCTTTAAGATTCATCACTTTTTTCATGGCACCCACCTCGATTAATTTTATCTGGCTCAGGTCTCCCAATTCATTCCATATTCATATATAGATAGGCTTTACTTATTACAATTGATGAGTTTTTGAAGAGAGAGGTGGAAGTCACCTTTAAAAAGTATTAAAGCCTATTTTATATTCCCCAGGGGAGCTAACTATTTAAAGTACCCTATTATTAATGCTTTTTTTCAGGTGAAGAATCTTTTTGCTGGGTGACTATGGATCTCCACTGATTTATCAGTTTGGAAAGATCAGGTTAGGATGTATAAAACTGAGTGCATGCTTATATAACATGTCTCTCTTCATGCAGTACCTGCTAAGCATCTTGTCAGAGTGGTCCACTAGGACCTTAGGTTCAGGACATTTTATGCTGAGCTCATCAATTTTTCCCTAAATTCTCTTCTTCCTGTGCTCCCTGTTTTATCCAGGCCTGAAACATTAGGTTTCTCTCTTGATATCTGCCCTCTTTACTCTCCCTTCAGCTTGGCTCTGCTTCACATTTGTGAATGTTCTCATATCTCCAGTATTCACTCTGAGACTCTCTGTCTCTATTAAAGTTCGGGTGCCCAGGACGTTGCAATGGGCTTCTTAACTTTTCTCCCGTGACGAATTTTCCATCTTCTCAAATACATCTTCCCACGTTCAGCAATTCAAGAAAACCCCCAAGAGCATGGTTCTTATCATTCCCCTTCCTCCTCACCTTCTTCCCATCATCTTGCCTATAGTTCACAATCTGAATGCTATAGCATGGGGTCCCAAGCCCTGTCTGCGACCAATACATGCCCCTCTCTGACCTCATCACCACTACTTATTCATACATCCTCTTGCGCCTTGAGGGACAGCTGTGATGAAACTTTTACTCTACCCCCGCAGCCCTGAGTGTGACAGGTAAGGCTCTGTAACTTCATCTCCCATGGCCTGCAGTGCCCTCAGACACCTCATTCTTCTCAAATGCTGTCCATCTTTCCAAGACCAGCCCAAGTACCTCATCTTCTTTGGAGCCTTCTCTTTCTTCAGGCAGAAATGAACTCTTGTTCCATAGCACTTTAGGCAAATCATTTTTATGGCACATTTCCCTTTTTTGGTGTGTTATTGCTCCCCTTCTCATATCTTCCTCACCAACCTGTATGTTTCCTGCCCCTGGGTACTATCTTAATCCTCTTCTTTATCTTTTTGCCTTATAGTGTCTGCAGTGAGTGCTTAATAAAAATGTGCCAATGGTTGTATGGATGTCCCTGTTCTTATTGATGTGTTATTATTGACACTTGCTCTGTTGAATTGTAAGCTTTGTGAGGTCTGGAGCTGTCTCTCTGACTTTCTTACCTCCGTCTCTTCCCATACAGCCCCCACAGATGGTGTCTATTATGCTAATGTTGAATTCTCCATTAGCCCTTGTGTGTTCAAGGTTACAGGACCCTGATGTTGGATATACAACAAATTGGGAATTCATCCCAGGCACTCTGGCTTTGGGTTTGTTTATTTTTTCACTCATTTATTTATAGCCCATGTGGTTGACATGAATTTCAGAGCACAACAGTAGGGTGCAAGAAATGTCACATTTCTTTATTTCTCTAAATCAAATTAATTTGTGCCAAGCTTCCACCTGTGGGGCTGGCAGGAAATTCAGCCTGTCTTTTGAGAGAGCTCCCATCCACCTAGTATTATACAAAAGCCTCAGGGGTTCTCATCAGTTCTGAAGAGCTGAGGAAGAACTCTTTGGGTTGAGGATCACACTGGTCATCTACTAGCCAATGTGGTCTGTAAGCCAGTGTTTCTTCTGTTTCCATGTTAAGAGAGCTTGAGAGCTCTGGCTTGGAGCATCTATCTAGTCCCTTCTGAGATCCCTCAGAGTTCCAAAGCACTGTGAGAAGAGCCCCCGTCTTCACCACTCATGGTACCTCTGGAAACCAGATTCCTTCTTAGTCTCAGGGACCCTTCTTAAGACCTACTCCCTCCTTGAGTTGGTTTCCTGCCCCTCCAATACTGGATGAGGCTGTCTTTTAGCATCCAGCAGCTTCTGCTTTTAGCCAGACAAATTGAGAATAACTTCTGAGGCCAGGAGATAACACAGTTTTCTAGACAAGGAAAGGAAAATACCTCTTGTTCCTTTTAGCCTCTTTCAGTAATGTAAAATAAAAACAAAACCCAAGAACAAAAAAACCCCAAAACATTACTATTACTATCTGAATTAATTTTCTGTCACATATCTCAATAAAGTGATTTATACTGAGTACATTTGTCATAGGTTTATGACAATACAGCAACAGAAATAAACAATTTGTTCCAAGAAAAAGTGTGGATAGTTTTGGGTTTGGAAAAGAACCCAAAATTTCATTAACTCTAATTGTTATAGTTATGCTTTATATTTGTCTCCAAGCTTCCTGGTAGCCAAAGTGAAAGGGAGATTTTATGATTCTCTCATTAGCCAGGGAGAAACAATCCATTTATCAAAATAAGCATAGTTTTCTTGTTACTTGGTTCTAAATACATTTCTCATGTGAGCCTTATAATGTAGATTACAAGCAAAAAGTCTTCTATAAAATTCTTAGATGATTGCATGAAGATCTCTGCTTCTTATGGCTTGTGCCTCCTGATAACACCTTAGGAGGCTAAGTATGGCTATGGGCCTGCACATTCTTTTAATTTACCCTCCTATGTTTCATGAATAATGTAGATCTAAAGAAAAAAGATCTTCTTATGTGGACTATTCTCCCTTCATAGATGACAGGACTAGGAAAGAGGCCTGAGGTTCTGTCAGTGGTTGACGGGACATATGTGGAAGAGCGTATTGGAACCTCGGTGAGGACAGTGAAAACTGATTGGCCACTGGATGGGAAATATGAGATTGTGGGGTATAGAGGAATATGGCTGAGATCGGTAAGCAGGCCTGATTCAAGTCTTTACTGACTGTGAGAACTTGGACAAGTCATTTAGTTTCCTCAACTGTAATATGAGGAGAGTATTATCTACCTCAGTGGTTTTTCTGTACACTAAAATGTTTCTCTGAAAACTGAGAATTGCTAAGGAAATGCTGCTTATTATCATTGTTGTTACCATTTGTAGTTATAAAAGTTAAGCATCTCAGACAGGAAAACAGCGTGAAAGAAATCTTGGCAAAGAATGAACAAAACATATTCAAAAGTCAATGATTGAAACACTTCTGGAATGACAGAGTAGGTACCTCCAAAAAACCATGTTTCCATAAAAGCAACAAGAACACTGGCAAAAATTGTCAAAACAATTTTTTTAACTCTAGAAATTAACCAAATACTTGAAACAATCTGGGGAGCATTTGTTTAAAAAAAAAGGCTAAATTGGCCAGGCACAGTGGCCCACACCTGTAATCCCAGCACTTTCAGAGGCTGAGGCGGGCAGACTGCTTGAAGCCAGTAGTTCGAGGCTAGCCTGGCCAACATGGTAAAAACCCATCTCTACAAAAAATACAAAAAATTAGCAGGGTGTGGTGGTACACATCTTTAGTCCCAGCCACTTAGGAGGCTAAGGCATGAGACTCTCTTGAACCAGGTAGGCAGAGGTTGAAATGAGCCAAGATTGCACCACTGCATTCCAGCCTGGGCAACAGAGCAAGACTCTATCTCTAAATAAATAAATAAATAAATGAAGTGCTGAATCTCAGTAAGATTTAAGAGCTTCATGGAATTTTAACTTGCCCTATCCCCATTCACCTCCTGCCAGCTCTGCAGTAGTCCTAAAAACCAACAGCCTCACAACCACAATAGCTGTGAAAATCAGCAGCCTAGCAGCCACTAAAGGGAGCAGAATGGAGTTGGAACTCCCCGTAAACTCCATCTTCAGACAGTTATTACTATATGGCCTGTCTGGCAATTCCCTGGAAATGCCCTATTCTTCGGGCTCGTCTTTATTTTATCAGACTCCAGGCTTATTGAGTTCATACAGCCCTAACACCATGGCATTTGTCAGAAATATCAATGGTAATGCTGGGTGCATTGGCTCACACCTGTAAGCCCAGCACTTTGGGAGGCTGAGGTGGGTGAAACACTGGAGGTCAGGAGTTTGAGACTAGCCTGGCCAACATCACGAGCCCTGTCTCTACTAAAAATACAAAAAAATAGCTGGGTTGTGCCCATAATCCCAGCTACTCAAGAGGCTGAGGTAGAAGAATCTCTTGAACCTGGGAGGCGGAGCTTGCAGTGAGCTGAGATCATGCCACCGCACTCCTGCTTGGGTGACAGATAAACATATATATATATGTGTATGTGTGTGTGTGTGTGTGTGTGTAATTATCAATTGTAAGTGTTTAACATCACTGTTAGAAGATACAGTGATACCACATGGGGTATATAAGGGACTGACCAAAAGAATGAAAAGAAAAATCTGGAGAATGAGATTCTTTGAAAATTCCTAAGAATCTGGAATGCCTTGCACACGTGTAGGACTGTGAACATACCCAGGAAAGCCCTAAGAAGGATCTAATCTTTCACCTTTGGCTGATTTTAATGCCATGCAAACAGGAAGTAAAGAATGAGGCAGAGTTGTAAACAGCTAGCGTTGAATGTGTGCTCCAACACACACACAGAGTCTCTTAGAAAAGTCTGGGAGACATACTGATTCAAAACATTTAAGGAAATCCCAGTGGGAGACATATTGATTCAAAACATTTAAGGAAATCCCTGTTCAATCAAGACTTCCGTGACTGCACTGATGAAGAATATAGACATTATAGAATTAGTTCAGGAGAGTCACCAAACTACAAGCAGCAATAACAGCAGCAGCAACCACAAATAGCAAGAACACACCCTGGGGAAGGACTTCCATAGTTTCCACATTATATGAATTGAAATGTTTAATTTTAAACAACAACAAAGATTAAGAGAAATGCAAAAGTATGGGAGAGCATGACTTATACAAAGAGGGGAACAGCAGTCAATAGAAACTGTTCATGTGGAAGCTTACACTTTTGACTTACTAAACACAGACTTTAAAATCTGCTATTTAAAATATGTTCAGATAACTAAAAGAGGTCACGTCTAGAAATAAGAGAGTATGAGAATATTGTCTCATTAATTAAAGAATACCAATAAATAGCTAAAATTTTTTTTTAAAGAACTGAATAGAAATTCTGGAGTTTAAAAAGTATAATGATTGAAATGAAAAGTTCACTAAAGGGACTCAACAGCAGATTTAAATTGACAGAAGAAAGAGTCAATAAACTTAAAAATAGGTTGAGCTTGTGCAGTCTGAGGAACAGAATGAAAAAAGAATGAAGATAAATAGAACATCAGAGACCTGTGGAACACCATAAAGCCTGCCAACATGTGCATAATGGGCGTAACAGAAGGAAAGGGGAGAGGGAACATGCTTGAAGAAATAATATCCAAACACTCCTCAAATTTATGAAAACATTAATCTACATATAGAAAAAGTTCAACAGACTGCAGACAGGATAAACTCCGAGAAATTTTCACCTAGACACATCATAGTAAAAATGTCTAAAGTCAAAGATAAAGACAGAATCTTGAAAGCAGGAAGAGAAAAGAGATTTGTAAGGGATTCTCAATAAGATTAACAGCTGACTTCTCATTGGAAATCTTGGAGGCCAGAAGCAGTGTTATTTACATATTCAAACTGCTGAAAGAAACATACTGTCAATCAAGAATTTCATATTCAGTAAAGACTATTCCTCAGAAGTGAAGGACAAATTAAAACATTCTTAAATAAACAAAAACTGAGAGAAATTATTTTAGAACTGCCTCACAAGAACTACTAAAAAGAGATTTTCAGGTTGCAGTGAAAAAACAGTAGGCAGTAAATCAAATCCACATGAAGAAATAAGAGCAGTAGTAAAGGTAACTACAGAAGTAAACAAAAAGATAATGTAAATGTATTTTCGTTTGTAACCTTTTCCTATCTGACTTAAAAGACAACCACATAGAGCAATAATTACATAATTATGTTGATAGGCTTATAATGCATGAAGATATAGTTTATATGACAATTCCCTACACAAAGTGGGAAGGAGGGAACAGAGATATGAGCAAAGTTTTTATATACTATTGAAATTAAGTTGGTACTCATTCAAACTATACTATTTTAAACTAAGGTGTTAATTGTAATCTCCAGGGACCTACTAAGAAAATAAATAAAACAGTAGTAACAAGGGAATAAAAATGATATGCTAGAAAATACCCTTTTAATGTAAAAGAAGGCAGTAATGGAGAAATAGAGGAACAAAGACATAAGGCATACATAAACCAATAGCAAAATGACAGATATAAATCCTACCTTATTAGTAATTACATTGAATATAAACGAACACTTCAATCAAAAAACAGAGAGTGGCAAAATCTATTTGCTGTCTGTAAGAGACACACTTTATTATGTTTTTAATTTAACTTCTAAGTTCAGGGATGCATGTGCAGATTTGTTATATATGTAAATTTATGTAATAAGAGTTTGTTGAACAGATTATTTCATCGCTCAGATATTAAGCCTAGTACCCATTAGTTAATTTTCCTGATCCTGTCCCTCTCACAATTCACCCTACAGTAGTCCCCAGTATCTGTTGTTACCCTCTAGGTCTCCATGTGTTCTCATCATTTAGCTCCTGTTTATAAGTGAGAACACAAAGTATTTGATTTTCTGTGCCTGTGTTAGTTTGCTAAGGCTAACAGCCTCTGGCTTCACCCATGTTCCTGCAAAGGACATGATCTTATTCTTTTATATGGCTGCATCATATTTCATAGTGTGTGTGTGTGCGTGTGTGTGTGTGTGTGTGTACACACACATTTTGGTGTAAATATATATACATTATTTATACACACATATAACATATATACAATATATATACATGTCCTTTATCTAGTCTACCACTGATGGGCATTGACTGATTCCATGTCTTTGCTATTGAGAGACATGCTTGATATTCAAAAACACAAAAAGCTTGGGATAAATGGATAAATGTTGAAGATATAAAACACATACAGTAAACAAAAGAGAACCATATAAATATTGAACAGAATAGATTTTAAAACAAAATTTTTACTATATCCAAAAACATTTTATAATTATAAAAGGGTCAATCTATCAAGAAGACCTAACAAATGTGAACACGTACACATCTAATGGCAAAGATTCAAAATACTGAAGCAAATATTGGCTGAATTGAAGGAAAAAATAGACCATTCAGTAATTATAGGCAGAAGCTTTAATACCTCACTTTTGACAATAAATAAAATTACTAGACAGAAGAACGAAAAAATAGTAATACTACAAACTGCTTGAACAACACCGTAAACTAACTCAGCTTAACAGATACCCATAGAACAGTCCACCCAATAAGAGTAGACTATATGTTCTAAAGTGTACATGGAACATTCTCTAGGATAGGTCATTTGTTAGACCATGACACAACCTCACTATGTTTAAAAGGATTGAAATCATACAAAGTAGATTTTCCAACCACAAGGCAGTGAAATTAGAAATCAATAACAAAAGGATATTTGGGAAATTCACAAATATATGGAAATTAAGCAACACACTCCTAAATAATTAACAGGTTAAAGAAAAGATCACAGGGGAAATTAGAAAATAGTCTGAAACAAGTGAAAACAAAGACACAACATACACAAATTTATGAGATGCAGCTAAAGTAAAGCGTTGCTTAAAGGGAAATTTATGGCTATACATGCCTTGCTTTAAAAAGAAGAAAGATCTGAAATCGATAACATAAATTTCTACCTTAAGAAATTAGAAAAAGAGAAAACTAAACCTAAAACAACAGAAGTAAGAAAATTAATAAAGATTAGAGCAGACATAAGCAGAATGAAGAAAACAAACAACTAGAAAAAGATAAAAAGTCAGTGTATGGATTAGCCATTAGGAGCCAGAGGGTCTAGTCAGGTGAAGCTGCAAAGGACAGTGAGTGAGGCTATTTTGTGAAGGGCTCTGGGGCTATGCTGCATTTTATTCTGAAGTGTGAGCTGGGAGGAGACATTGAAACTTTCTTCTGAAAGAGAAACAAAGTAAGTATTATAAAGGATTATTTCGGTGGCAGTGTTCCAGATGCACTATAAGTAGCAAAAGAATAAAATTAGTAAGGTGAAGCAAAAAGCCATGTAATAATCCAGGCAGCTAGAGACAGAAGCCTAGAATGAAATAGTGGCATAGAAGGTCAGGGTTGGTGTAAGGGAGATTAAGAAGGAAGAGAGACATCACCAGATTTGAAAGCTATTTGGACCTTTGGTCTGAATAGTCAGAAAGAAGAGAAACTGAGTTGAGTACTGGCTCCATACTGCCATTTGGTCTTAGGCAATTTCTCTGAGCCTTGAGTCCCCTCAACTATGAAATGAGAATAGCAATGCTTGCCTGGCCTACAGCACAGGATTTTGTATGGTTTAAGTATAATATTGTGTATAAACTAGGCATAATGGGAGTTGTGAACTCTCAAACACTTGATAAATACAAGGCTTTGTTTGCTGCTGTCATGAGTTCAGTTTTTGACATGCTTTTCAATAATGAGAACATTCAAGTGGAAATGTTGAATGAGCAGCTGAAAACATGGGAGGGTATTCTGGAGAGAAATTAGTGCCAGAACTAACATGTGGCTGTCACCTGCTTCTCTCAGGGAAAGGAGAGGAGGCTGGAGTGGGCTGGGAGTAGGAGGGACAAAGACTCACTCATTGGCGAAATCAAAATGGTTACAGACGGAGGCAGGCCAGGGCGGGAAGGAGCCAAGGGCTCAGGACAGGCTTCACAGTGTCTCAGGTCGCCAGAACCCGAGACATGAAAGAGAGAAGACAGCCGGTCTTGGGATGAGGAGGTTTATGTCAACTACACACAGGAGTTTCCTTAGGAAATGAAGGAAGCAAAATAGCATTATCAGAATTTAGCTGGAGGATCTCGAGGAAGGAAAGGTAGCCAACAGGGTAGACTCTGCATGTTAAACATTTGGCTTTGAAGAAGAGAGAATTGGGATAATTTCAGAGTCTTGTGTTGAGATTTCAGAGTTCTTTATTTGTGTGGTCTGCTGTTTGTAGAAGTGCCAGGGCCGTGAGGGAAGCCACCAGGAAGACAGGGACCTCATCTTGTGCTTGCCTGTGGTGCTTTGAGTTTTGCAAATGGGGAGCTATACCACACATGATAGATAGGTGGGAGCCCTTGTCCATGGAAGCAGGAGAGAGATGCTCAGCAAATTAGAGATACTCCGGGGTGTCTGTCAGTCACTTTTCAATGACTTGAACCCAAGTATTGGGAGAAGCAGCTCACTCAAGCTCATTTTGGAGGCTTGATTCTTCTCCAGCATCTGCCCTCTCCCCTGTGGTGCCAGCCAGGTCAGTTTTGGGACCCTAGGATGTTCACTGATGACAGTATGGCACTGATCTTGGGCTGGGGTGTGATTCCAGCTCAGGGCTGCTCCGGCAGCTTACTGATCCAGTGGGCCTCCTTAGGGCATGGCGTTGCAACCTGCCCAGCTCCTTCTCCTACAGAGTCCAGCTGTTTCTCCGGCACTGAGCATAGTACAGCCTGAGGCAGAGCAAGAGCTTCTTGGAAATCATGTGCACATCACACCTTCTGTTCTTCACTGCAGACCCGTGATCACTCAGCAGTGCTGCGGAGTTGACCTTGATCGCTCAGCAATGCTATGGATTGGGCTGAGGAGGGACTTCCTGTGCTGGGAAAGAGGGGTGTGTGGTGGTTGGGAAATAATCTCAACAGCTTCCCTGGTAGGAAGATTGTAGAACCAAGTTGCGCACTTGCTCACATGGACCTCTGGGCTGCTCAGTCATTTCACAGCTTCAGGATGCTTCTTAACATGCTTGACCTCAGACAACACAGTAAAGTAAAACGGCAACAACTGAGCCCAGGTACTCTGCCTACTTCATCTGTTTCTTGCAGCCTGGAGATGAAAAATACCCTGCCTCTCATTGCAGTTCAGTGGTGTTCAGGAGCTCTCTGCTGCAGCCCTTGCGGCCACTCTTGTTCTCCCTCCTGACAACTCTTCTATCTTTCTCATTCCCAACCTTGGGTTTGGGTGTTCTGGGATGTCAGTGGCTGGGTGGTATCTTGAGTGAGTGGATCCTCAGCCAGGGATCATGGACACAGAGGACTGACCACCTGAGAAAAATCAGTTTTGTAGGTTAGGGCTTTGCACCAATGCCTGGCTGGTCCCCTATATCAGAGAGCTGGCCTCATGACCATAGCCCTCAAGGACCCATTTTGTATCCACAAGAGTCTTCCCCCTGCATATTCCTCTGAAAACTCCACCATGGTTTCATCATGGCCTTCCATAAGGATGAATATGGCTCCTTCCAAGTGGAGGGAGGCAGGTCCTCAGCAGCTGATTGTGGCAGCCATGAGAAGTTCCCAGAGGAGAGGGAGCAGGCACAGCTTAGTAATTCCAGAGTCAGAGCTACAAAACAGGAAGACTCTTGTTAGAGAGAGAACACTGTAACCCAGTATTCTGTGTCCAGCCATGCTCTTGCCTCTCTGTGGAGGGTGGAGGGGAAGTGGAAGCCTCTGCTCCTCCATGGAAGTTGGAACGTATAGCCAAGAGCCTGCACTCAAAGTCATATTTCCTTCTGGGATCCTAAGGATAGTAGCTATTTTCGAGGCTTAGGGAGAGCACTTAAAGGCTTTAATTTTTTTTCTCCATATTGATCTTGTTTAGATGGGTCAGTGTTGTGAATGTGTCAACAAGCTGTAACAGTTTGGGGACTAGGTTTTTTTCAACATGGTGGGTTGGGGGTGGGAGGAAGTGGTGAGCAAAGTAAGCAGAGGTACCAGTGGCATTGGTACACAAGAGAGTCTTGTCAAAGGATTTGCAGGGCAATGCAAAGATAGACTGGACCAAAAGTAAGATTTTAGCCATTTTAGTGAGCCTACATATAATTTCCTCATGACTGATTCTGTGATGGTAGACTCATATCTAATAGTAATTGCTGGAAATGATGGTCCAATAATCTCAGAGTTGAAATGTGAGCAAGTCATGTGCTTTCTTTTATAAAGTTTCCCTGCCACCTCCTTGAAGGTTTGTTAGGGCAGAGAGTTATGGGACTTTCTCCCCAACCTCTGGGCTACCTGTTCTCTAGGGTGACCTGATAGGACTCCTAAGATAATTCAGAGATTTATCCTTTAAGTGATCACATGGCATCCAAATAGGACTTGGCATGTCTACCATTTTGAGAAAAAACTTGTAGTCACTATACACATGCACTTTCTCATGATGCTTGAATATTAGTGGCCTTCTATCCTTTAAACTGGGGCTATTAAATCCTTCAGTCCCCAGTGAATGGAAAATACACGGATTAATAGGCTACCCAAGAAAAAGATTTGCTGACGGAGCCGAGTCTTAAGCCATGTCTAAATCTAGGCTGTGACAGATACAGACAGTTGGTGATCAGTACTGTCTCCATCCTTCTTGGCTGTCTCTCATATTCCAGGGGCTAGAAGCCTGCAAACTTTTCTCAGACTTTCTCACTAAAAAAAATCCACCAGGGATAAGGCTGTGCCCAAGATTTGGAAGATCGGAGAGAAGTAGAAGTCACTGTTGCTCCAACAGGTCAGTGGGAAGGCTCATGGGTGTCAGCAGATGGCAGAAATGAGGGTGTGTGGTTTTGACAGTGCTCCTGGGTATCCTCCTGTGAATGGTAATAGTAGCCTCACCCACTTCTTTGCTGTATGTAGTTGAGACCATTCAGGACAGTCTCCTGCAATTCCTATATTTTTCTTAAATGCTAGCAGTGAACTTTCTTGACTTTTGCTTCCTTAGTTTTTTCAACAATTTTATTAAGCCTCTAAGTGCCTCTATTAAGTGGTTGGTTGCTAAACCTAGAGTGGTATGTTTAGCAAAATCAAATGCCTTCTTTATTTCTGTCCAGCCCTGGTGCCCAGCCCTGGACTTGTTTGATTTACATGAGATGAGTGGACAGGTACTGCTGTTACAGCTGACATTTCTTACACTGAGAATGACAGCAGTTCCCACAGATCTTGTGAGGCTTCTTCCCTAGCATATCAGTTCAGTACTGGAAGCCCCACTGCTTTCCTCTTGTGCTTTTCGGAAAACTCGAAATGGTCAGGCTACTGGAACTTCATCCGAATGAAGAAGGCACAAGTTCTTCTCTCCAGCTGCTCGCAGTATAGAAGACACAAAAGTAATAATCAAATAATTCTGTATGATATGCACAAGGCTGTCATAGGAATGATGCTCTGTGCCTGCACAGAGCAGAGAAAGATTCACTCTTTCCTAAGGGTAATGGAAAGCTTATTCTCCAACTCAGCCAAGGCAGTATTTCATTGGCATGATATCTAGTGAAGATGTGGGTTAATCTGTTGTAACATACTTACAAAAAATTATAGCAGTCAACCAAATCAAAGCTGCTGCTTTTCTCTCTAAACGGTCTAAAGGTGGTCCAGGGTGAGTTGCGCGCTGCAATAGAAGGTCACATGGAGAACCAGGGATTGCTGCTCCTCTGGGCCTTAGAGTGTTGTTCTTGTCCACATGATTGAGACTGGCCATCAGCATCACATCCATGTCCTAGACCAGGAAAAGGGGGAAGCGAGGGGTGGAGGCATCAATTTCATTTTAAAGATTGTGGCCTGTGTGTTGTACATATAACTTCCACTAACCTTCCATCAGTTATGTAGTTCCATCTGGTTGTAAGGCAGGTTGAGAAGCATAACTATATTATATTGTATTATAAATGAAATAAGGCAATCTCCATGTGAGATTGGCTCTGCGGAGGACCAGATGGTCGGACGCTGGTGGAGATGATGTGTATGAAGATGATGGTGGTGGAGGCAGTGAGATGATGTTGGTTGCAGACGTCGTGAAGTGGCCTCTGTGACAGTGAATGTGGAGGTGACAAGGTCTGTTTGATAGTCTGCTATCTCTGACTTTAGTTCCTTATATTCCTCCACTTTAAATAAGAGCTTGTCCATCCCTTCCTTTTACAAATGACAAAATAGATCCCACGAATGACTTGCTCATGGTCACCCCATTAGTGATTTTGCAGAACAGAAACTCAAACTTAATCCTCTTTTCTTCTGGGCCAATCCTCTTCCCTCTGCCAACATTAGAGTTCTTGTTGGCTGGGGCAGTTTGAGAAATGCGGGCTCAGGGAACAACCCTCAGGGAACTGAGGTAAGGAAGAGCACCTGAGAACTGCTAATAAATGTTCTCATCCCCAGCCCTCATTCTTCATTCTAGAAAGCAGCTTTTTTGGTTTTTGAACATGACCAATCCCTCACCTTTAAGCTACTCTCAGCCATTGCTGCTTAGCATGGGAGCCGTTCTTCCCTTCTCTTCACCTTCACTTCTCCACTAGATATCACGTCAATGAAATACCACCTTGGCTGAGTTGGAGAATTTGTCATTTTTACATCTCCACGTCCTAGTGTCTTCTGTTCCCAGTGACAAATAAATCCCTGGGCTGATGGCTGGCCCTGGCTATTCATTAAGCAAATAAAACCCTGCGTGGGAGTCAGAGGCTCATAAATAACCCTTGGTGTTTCACAGTCCCCCCCTCACCCCCTTCTGCCTCGAAGGCTTTGCATATTGGTAATAAAGCAGCAGTGTTTCTGACACACCGTTATGTGTGGGAGCATGCCATGGGGAAAGGCAGGCGGTGGCGGCTCTAGCTAAGATGGAGAGGGCCCCACTAACTGGACCCGTGGGAGGGCAGTTGCCCCAAAGTCCTGAATGTTGGTGCCCTCATCCCAGCAGGGCTGAATCAGGGCCTCTGTCTAGTTCAGCACAGAGCTGGCCCCGGATAGACTGAGAGTTCTGATCTGGCTTTCGACCATGGTGAGAGGAGGAGGGAGATTTGGGGTGAGCAGCTGCTCCTGCCTGTCATGTCCTGGGAGAGAGGTTCATCATCATCTCAGAGGAAGTGGCTGGGATACTTGTAAAGCCCCTCAGAGAGGCCAGGCATTCTCACACCTGGATGACACCCAAGCAACCTCACCTGAGAAACCTCGTGGGTGAGGAGCTCGACTTCCTGCACTGAGCAGGCAGAAGAGGAGAAAAGGTTTCTGCCTGTAACTGTGAGAATGACTGGAATTATTAACAGGGATATTTAGCATTAAAGATGGAGTTAAGGTTTACAAGCACACTTACATGCATTACACACCTTACTATATATGCTCATTAGCTATGGATTAAGCCAGCCTCTTACCTGATAAAGATGCCACCAGTGAAGGCTTCCCTACCCCAACCACGTGCACATGCATGTGCGCACACGTGCGTGCACACACACACGCACAGAGCACACCTTGGCCTTCTTAGAGTATCATATCCCTCAGGCAGCAATTGTTGCTTTAAGCTTTCCAGGGGCAAAATCTACTGTTTATAGAGTTGCACAGTCCATATGAGTACATTGTAGTGGATGTGAATTTAATTTACATTCCCATTTCACCATACGGGGGGGGCATAAATTGTGGTGATAAACATAAACACAAATAATGAGCAACTAAGACTATGTACTAACCCCAAAAGGAATGGTTGGGACATACTAATATCACCTCCACTGGTCTCCACGTACCAGGTTTCTTCCTAAAGTTGCCAGGGTTTGCTGATCTCAGTCAGACATGACCCCTTTTGTCCAGGAACTTTTGCACTGTGCTAAGACCCTTGAGGTTGGAGATGTGTGGTCTCTGAGTAAGAAAATGCTAATGTTTTTGTATTTAGTAGAGACAGGGTTTTACCATGTTAGTCAGCCTGGTCGCAAGCTCCCAACCTCAGGTGATCCACCACCTTGGCTTCCCAAAGTGCTGGGATTATAGCTGTGAGCTACCATGCCTGGCCAGGGCCTATTTTTAATGCTCATGCAAGGGCCTGTGTTTCCTGGTTTCTCACCATACTTGTATATAGTGCCAGGTGGACCAGCATTTGTTTGTTTTAATACAGATTATGATGCATCCGTGAATTATACTTTTTAAAGGCATGAGACAGAAGGAGAAAACATTACCAGCAAAAAAGGAGTTTCATTCATAAAATGTTGGTCTTCATTGCACTTGTAGGTGTGTGTGCTGTGCAGTGTACTGGCTGCAGTGTGAAATGTATTTCTTACCTTAGGCGGCACTCAGAAAGTGGGCAGCCCTGGAAAGACTGAGGAAGAAAGACTGTGGACTTGGAGCAGAGTCCTTTTTCTTTGTATATAAGCAGGATATCAGTGACCTGCCATGATGGCATGGGAGAATGTCAGGCTGGAAGAAACCTTGGAGATTACCCAGGTCAGTGGGGACCCTAAAGGCCAGAGATTGGAAAAGACTGGTCCATAGTTTCCCAGCACAGTAGTGCCAGAGGCAGGACTAGACCCCTTTGTGATTCTTGGGGCAGCCCTGTTCCATCTAAATGATGAGCACAAGAGCCTCGGGAATCTCTTTAGAAGCAAAAGTCTTCATGTGTCTGCCAGGGTGACTTGGCATCACCCCGATTGAGGGCTAATTCATCTCTGAGCCAGGGCATGATGGCCACTTAAACTATCACAGGCTATGCTCCATTGTCCATCTGAGGAGAGAAGACATGACACTCTGCATCCAATTAAAAGCAACGGGAGGGTGTAAGGGAGACAGAAAGTAATTCTTCTTCTTGGAAGCCAGCCAGAGCATCCTCGTGCTAAGATTAAGAAGGATAATAACAACAGCCATAATCGTGGGAAGAGTAAACCTTCTACAAGGCCTCAGAGACTTGGCAAAGTAATACAAGGAAAAGGAAATCAAGATGGACACTCTGAGGAGCCCCACCCCTCACTGGAAGAAATGTCCTTCTGAAAGTGCCCCACATTCAACAGGCGTCTGTGGCGGACTTAGGACATCTGAGGATGGGCTCTCCTTGATGGTCAATGTTATGTGGCAGCTCAGTTAGACTGTGGTCTGGTCAGACACCAGTGTGCTATGAAATAGTTTTTTAGATGTGTTTAACATTTAAATCAGTAGACTTTCCATCAAGCAGATTACCCTTCATCATGTAATTGGGCCTCATCTAATCCATGAAGGCCTGAAGAACAAAGATTGAACTGTCCTGAAGAAGAAATTGCAGTCCTCAAGACTGTAACATAGAAAGCCTGCCTGAATTACCAGCCTTTGGACTCAACTCTGATTGGAGTTGGCCTGACTTGCAGGTTTTGGACTTGTCAGACCCCACAATAGCATGAGCCACTTCATTTAAATCTCTCTCTGTGTACCTACACACACATACCCTGTTGCTTCTGCTTCTCTAGAGAACTCGAATGCCCTACCCTCTCATTGCCACCGTTCTTCTGTTACAGATGTCTTCAACCTTATCCCCACCCAACTTAGAGCTCCCAGACCCTGGTGTCTTTCACCTCCTTCCACCTATGTCTGTTTGGCTGACTAGCCTCCCAGTGTTTTCTCTGCTCCCTGTCTCTATCCATCCCTGTCTTGCCATTTTCTAGTCAGTTTCTTTTAATCTACATCTAGACAATTCCAGCGGCCTCCTTAACTCCTCACTCTTGTGCTCTCTCCCCATCCATCTCCCCATGCCTGCCTCCACTTGTCTCTCTCTCCAAAATATGGAGTGTTGGTGATGGCTGGATGCCTTGCAGGTCATGAGATCCAGACCCTGTTCATGGGCAAGCAGAACAAGGTGAGAGGGATGCCGGCTCTGGGGTCAGGTCTCCTGCAATGGGATCGAGGCCTGTCAACTTCCTAGCATTGTTATAAACCTTTGTACTGTGTGTTCCCCAACTCTGAAGTAGGAATAGTAGTAATACCTATATCTTAGAGTTAAGGCAACAGTGAAACGAGATGATCCATGTGAAGTACTTAACCCAATACAAGTACTCACATCAGTCTTAACTGTCTTAATAACTATTGCCACAGAATGTTTAGGAAGTTGGCCCGAAGAGATGAAGTGATTGGCCTGCTGCTCACAGCAGTCATGGTCGAGTGGAGCCACATGTCAGGTGTTTCAACTTCAGGTCTGGGCCTCCCTCTATGCCATCCCACGAGCCTGCCATCCCTGCCAGCTCATGGTCTTAGAGCTGTATAGGGTCACACTTAGAATTTTTTAGTGGTTCCCCATTACTTCTCTAATAAAATTCATACTTTGAGCCTGATATTTGTTCAGCAAATATTTGTGGAGTAGAACCGTATGCCAGGTCTGGACTGGTGTTAGGGATACCCAGTGGAATTCCTGTCTTCATGAGGCCAACATTGTAGCAAAAGGAGAGAGAAAACAAAGCAGTGTGTGAGTGTGTGTGTGTGTATACCTAACCTTACAGTGGTGACAAATGCTATGAAGAGAAACAGAGCAGAATAAGGGGAAGGTGGTCCAGGCAAGTCCTTGTAAGAGATGAGGTTTGAGCAGGAGGAAGTGAGCCATGCAGAATCTAAGGCGTACCAGATGGGAGGAGAAGCCTGGCCTGAAGAGGAGCCCAGTGTGGCTGGAGTAGACTGAGTGAGGGGAGAGCAGGAGGAGGCAAAGCATATGGGGCCTTTGGGCTACTGTGAGGACCTGTCCCTAAGTGAGTTGTGCAGCCAGGAGGAGGCTTTGAGCCAAGAAGTGACGTGATCTGACTTGTATTTTTCTTGGCTGCTATGTGAAGAATAATCTCTAGAGGGTGAGGGGAGGAGCCAGGAGATTATAGTTCAGGTAAGAGATGGGCTCAGGTGACAGTGGTGCAGGTGCTGGGAGGTGGCATGGGATATATTTCAAGGAGAAGTCCACAGAGTTTGCTGACAGTAGGGATTGAGATAGAGGAGTCAAGGGTGACACCTTTGTTCAAGGCTGGGGAATGGGAAGAATGGATTTGCCTCTAGTAAGATGGAGAAGCTGAGTGCAGGTCCAGAGGGAAACCAAGACTGGGTTGGGACCACACACTCAGGATATATTTTAGACGTTAAAGTGGAAGTGCAGGGCAAGTTGTTGGATATGAGAGGATATATATATATATATCCTCTCAGCAAATATATAAATTCAGAAGTCATCTCGGAGTCTAAATCCTTGGGACTAAATGAGTCAGGTAGGGTGCCAGGTGCACAACTGGAGCATTTCAGTGCTTAGTTAGAGGAGGAGGGTGAGAAGGGGCTGCCAGAGAGATGGGAGGGAGAGCAGGAGTGAGTGGCATCTGGAGGCAGAGGAGGGAAATGTCCCAGGGGAGGGATAGGGCTACCGTGCCAACCATGGATGCTGCTAGATCAAGCAGGATGAGAGTCGGGAATGCCGATTGGATTTAGCCATGTGCGAGTCATGAATGACTCTCAGGAAAGCAATTTCAGTAGAATCACTGGAATAAAAGCCTGATGGCGTTGGAGCTCAAGAAAGGAAGGGGAGAAAGTGAACACAGGATTCGCTTTCTATAAGGGAAGCTGAGAAAGCAGATGACTGCTGTAGAGGGTTCTGGGACCGAGGCAAGGGAGGGTATTTTAAAGATGGCAAATTCACCACATGTATGCTAATGGGAGTGGTCCAGCAGAGAGGGGAGCTTTGATGATGTCAGGAAAGAGGCACAGTTACAGGAAAGAGTTCCTCGAGGAGGCCAGCAGAAATGAGACCCAAGTCACACAATGGATGATGAAGGCCATCCATGCTCTGGTCTTAACCTAATTTATTAGCATTATTTTTCATCCACTGGAACCTTTACTCCAGAGAAAATTGAGATATTCACTATTCTCAGTTTTGGTTTGAACCTTCAAACATACCTTGTTACCTGCCCCCCTCCACTATAGCTTTATTGGACCAGTCTATTGGCTATCTTAGAAAACTTTCTCCCACATCTCAATCTGTCAAAATGTTACCTGTTCTTCAAGGCCTCTCTCAGATGCACCTTTCCCCACCCCATGTTGCATTTCCATAGTAGCCCTTGCTGGAAGTGGTGTCTCCTGAGCAGCTGGGCCCTTTGCTTGGGGCCTCCAGACTATCAGTGCTGAGTTCCTGGATAAGCCCACAGAGCGCATGCTGATGGAAGTAGCCTGGCAGAGCCCCCATAAGCTAGAAGTAAATGAAGTAAGCTCCCGTGAACTTATCCAGAATTTTGATATTAGAAAATCTACAGAGAACCTCTATCCATTTCAGCATACTCATAAGTTGTGCTTAATGTCACCTATTGTTTTTATTTAGAATTACATCTTAGGGAGTACCATAATTTCTTGTGTGCTTAAGCCCCCAATGATCTTTACCTGGCCCTGCTTGCCTCCCAGTTCCCTAGGAAGCTCTGTGCTTCTTGAGCAGGAATTTGGTCCCACCAGTCTTGGGCCCCCTGAAGCACCCCCTTAGATCTTAAATATCTGTGTGCTAAGTGGGAAGATGTTGTTTAGTAGCCATGTTACATGGCAACTGGAGGCCCTGCGTGGGATGGGATTCTGACGTGGGCAAGGTAGAGTGTTGGGGGGAAAAGGGCCTGGGGAGGCCACTCCTAGGTCGAGCACAAAAGTTGAGGAGTAGAAGATTAAAAATAGCTTCTGGATGTATAGACAAGCCCATCCTTATGTGATCCCAGAGGCCATCTTGAGTTTTAGGCAGAGGTGGGCTGTGCCCCACCCCCAGCTTTGTGCTACCCAGAGAGGGTGCTCTGACTTACCTGAGGGGCACCAGGGGCTGCTCAGGGTATTTTGCTTCTTTCTAAACCTCTTTGTTCCCTGGGGTTTCATTTACCCACATGAAAATACTACAATCTATAGCTGTGTTTTGGATGGAAAAGTTCTAGCAAAATTAGTTTTCAATTTAGCTTCATTTTTGGTTCAATCCCCTTTTAATGAACACAATTAAAAAATACAGTTCTGTGGACAGAGTATATTTTCATCTCCTGGATAATGATCCAACACTTTTCCTGTATGATCACTGTGAAACACACTTCTCTAACATTCGTGTTCCCCTGTCCCTGACTGATTCACTCATCTCTGATGGCAGTGATGGTCAGAAGGGGCCATGTGGCTGAGATAAGCCAGGGTGTGCTGGGGAAGGGGCTGGCCACGTGAAAAGTGGGTTTTATCCCTGGAGAGGAGTCATAAGCATGTAATCGACTTTCACAGAGATATATTTATAGGGTAGATCAAGCCACCACTCACCCCTTATTCTAGTGCAATTTCATACTTAAATTCTGGTCCAAGAGTAAGCCTCTCTATTGTGGAAAGCTCTTAGGTTGTTAAGGCACTTTTACAGGTATCCTTTCACTTAATTCCCACAATGACCCTGTGACCTAGGCAGGCCAGGAATCATGATGCCCATTTTGCAGAGGGACAGTCTGAGGTTCCAGACAGGTCTTCTGGGGTCACACAGTGAGTGGTGCAGACCTGGGACTAGAATCTGGTATTCATTCTTTCCTCTGCCTCAAGCTGCCACCCCCGGCAAGGTCCAGTCTCCAGGCTGAAGCCTGAGTGCCTGCCTCTGGAAAGACACTGATAGCCACTTAACCTCCATGAGAAACCCTGTTTCCCCCTGGACCTGCTTGTCATAATCCTCATCTCTGTAGGCTTCTTGAGGGTAGGACTGGGTTGTGGGGCTGTTTGGTGGGCTCATGTCCTTCTGCTTAGCCCAGGGCCTGCAGAGCACAGAGAGCTTCTCACCAAGTGGTTATTAGACAAGAGAATGAGTGAGTGAGCATAAGTCTCCTCAAAATGATAGTGTGGAAGGGGCAGGTGAGTTAGGTGTCAGGCACTAGGCTCTGCAGTTTCAGAAGGAAGCCCTCCTTTCAAATGAAAATTAATAAAGCAAAACCCACTCAAAATAAACTCTGATATCAACAAATTCTCAATCCAAGTTAGAATTTAAGTTAAGATGACATTATTTTGAGTTGAAAGAGAGTTTCAGCAGAAGGGCTGAGTGGAGCCATTGCAGCTCTGTCCTCTCTGAGAGGTGCCTACTCTGGGGCTTCTGTCCCCATCCTCAAGGCAGTGAGACATGCAGAGTGGTGATTTAGGAGCTCTGTATTGAAGCCTGGCTGCTTTATACCAGCTTGTGGCCCTGGGGACGTACTTAACCTCTCCTGCCTCATGGAGTTGTTCTCAGGATGATGTGAGATGATGTCCAGTAAAGAACTGAGCATAGTACCTGGAGATGACTGAGTCCCCATCACCAGCCCCTTTATGCTGTCATTTGTGAGGGGGCCTGGGGTCACTCATTCATTCTCTTGTCTAATGACCACTCTGAGAAGCTCTCTGTACCCTGCAGGGCCTGTGCTAGGGAGAGGTCCCAGGCCCCACCACGCGGCTGCTGAGCCTGCAGGCCACAATGAAAGGTCATGAGGGCTGCTTGCTGAGTAAAATTAGTTGTGCTTTTTTGTTGTCATCATTTCAAAGAACCTGCACAAATTTCCTCACCAACTCATTTCCGTCCTTCCATCCCCAGAAGCCTTCACTGTTCCAGATGCCATTTGTCAAATATCTCAAAAATAAAATAAAATAAGCAGGCCCCACCCCTTCTGGACTCTTGACATGGTTTGGCTTTGTGTCCCCATCCAACTCTCATCTACAATTTTAATCCTTATGTGTCAAGGGAGAGCCCGGGTGGGAGGTGATTGGATCATGGGGGCGGTGTTCTTATGATATAAGTGAGTTCTCATGACATCTGGTTTTATAAAGGGTTTTCCTCATTTGCCCACCACTCTCTCTCACCTGCTGCCACATAAGACATGCCTCCTCCCCTTGTGCTACTATCGTAAGTTTCCTGAGGCCACCCTAGCCCTGCGGAACTGTGAGTTAATTAAATCTCTTTTCTTTATAAATTACCCAGTCTCGGGTATGTCTTTATAGCAGTGTGAAAATGAACTAATGTAACTCTTTAGCAAGAGTTAATAATATATGGTAGTCATTCCTCTCAAGTCCTTCCGAGGAGGCTCTTCCTCGGACTGGGCTGGGGGTGCCTGGAGGGCCCTGCTACCCTGTTCATGTTAAATCTGCAAGTGTCTGTCCCACCCTTCTTGCTGCTTGCTCTCTAAGGATTTCTTCCACTTACACATCTCCAGGCCCCTTTCTTCTCATGAAAATTGCTTCTGCTGAGGCTGGGAAGCACTGAGTGGTTGGCCCTGACTGTACTTGGGAAATGAGTGGAGTGCCACCCCCAAGGCCGAGGCCCTGTGGCGAGGGTAATTTTACCCTTGTCACCATAACTACAGGTGCCCTTATTACTCACACAGACGTCTCACCCTTGTTGAACAACATATTAAACTATTAGTCTCCATGCCAGTGGGTTCAGTTAGTTCACAGTGGCAAAAGCTGATCATTAAATCCCATTTCCACTGCTTAATCTCTTTTAAATTGTTTGCCTTTTAACTTCATCGAGCGCCCTCTTTCTCGGCCATTCCACTGTGCCTCGTGCGGCGGTGCCGGTATCTCTCCAGATGAGAGGTGCTGGGCTTTCTAGACCTTCTCAGGTGGTCTCTGTGGAGTGCAAGGTTTGAGCAGAGGCTAAGAGGATTTTCTTGCAGAGTGGGCTCCCAGGGAGTAGTGAAGGGGTGCCAGATTTTGCTCCCATCTAATTCTTCCCTGACTCAATACTTGGAGCAGAGGGTCCCAGTCTTTTTTTATTTTTATTTTTTGACTTGGAGTCTCGCTCTGTAGCCCAGGTTGCAGTACACTGGCTCGATTTGGGCTCACTGCAACCTCCACCTCCCCGGTCCCAGTTCAAGCAATTCTCCTGCCTCAGCTTCCCAAGTAGCTGGGATTACAGGAATGCACCACCATACCCAGCTAAATTTTGCATTTTTAGTAGAGACAGGGTTTCACCATGTTGGCCAGGCTGGTCTGGAACTACTGACCTTGTGATTTACCCACCTCAGTCTCCCAAAGTGCTGGGATTACATGCATGATCCACGACACCTGGTCCCCAGTCTTTAAACCCTTTGCTTCACCAGTCTATCCAAGAACCCAGATCTCCTGCAGGTAAAGATAAAAACCGTGTGTTTTCTCAGTAGGAAATTTAAATATTTATAAAAATAGATACTGTGTTACATGTATTATTTACAGTAAATTTAAATGTCATTAAGGTCACAGTGGAGTTAGGAGAATTCATATTGTGAGGGCCCATCAGCAATACCTACTGTGGGCAAGGGAATGGGAGATGGCAGGTGTATGCTGGGTGGCCACAGTCACTGCTAGCAGGCCTGATGGCTTATGGGAGGGCATCCTGGCTTGCAAGGGGCCCGGGGCCAAGTCATATCTGTTGAGGGCCATAGGCATGGAGGAAGATTAGAGTCTTAGGAACCTTTCTGAAAATGTGGGGACAAAATTCATATATAAAGCAGAAATGGCATTAATAGAGCATGGACCAGACAGACTGGGGTCCAAATTAGAAGTCTGCCATAGCTAGCTTTGGGACCCTTGCTCACCCATAAAATGATGATCAGATTATTTGCCTTGCAGGGTTGCTGCGGACTCAGTGAATAATGTGTATGGTATGCCTAGCACAGAGCCTGGTATGTTGTAAGGATAATAGCCAATACCTTGTGATCCCTTTTGTGTGCCAGGCACCATCCTAAGCTTTGTAGGTAGTACTTTGTGTCTTGGGTCAGGTTTCACAGAAGCAGAGCCTTGTAAATTTAATGAGAACACTCCCAGGAGGAGAGGAATGAGGGAAGCAAGAAAGGGCAGGCGGGAGGAGATGCTCTGCCAGGATGTGTCTCATAGTAGGAGATTCGCTTCAGTCTGGTTCCAAGGGGAGCCTCGGAGAAAAGATTGCTCAGCTGCTGGCACCAGTTGCTCGCTGGGGTTGGGGATGTAACCTCCCAGGAGAGGTAGGTCTTGTTCAGGGGGCAGGTCTCTGTAGAAGTTTGCAGCCAGCACTCTTAACAGCTGAGGAATAGATATGCTGGCCCAGTGGAAGGAGTTCATGTGGGGCACAGTGGATCCCAGTGCCGTCCACCCCTCTATCCTAGCACAGCTTCGGGATTCTGGTTGGTCCCAATTTCTAGGATGTCCTGTAAGGCAAGGTAATTGCCTATATTGCGTCCCTTCTGTACCCCCTACCATTCATACGTTGGAGCTCTAACACCCATGTGACTATATTTGGAGATATGGCCTATAAGGAGATAATCAGGGTTGGCATAATATAATCTGCTGGTGTCCTTACAAGAAGGGAAGATTAGAAATCCAGAAAGAGACATTGGGGATGTACACACACAGAATAGACCATGTGAGGACTCAGCCAGAAGATGGCCATCTGCCCGCCAAGGGGAGAGGCCTCAGGAGAAACAACCCTGCTCAGACATTGATCTTGGACTGCCAGCCTCCAGAGCTGTGAGAAAATAAATTTCTGTTGTTTAAGCCCCCTGGTCTATGGTATTTTGTGACGGCAGCCCGAGCAGATCCAGGCAGAATGGCTAGTAGAGCAAACTATAGGCCCTGCTGCTGCAGTTGTTAGTGACTCTCATCTCCCTCCTCCTCTACCCATTCCAGATTTTCTGCCCTCAGCCTGCATCAAGGTCTAATCTAGGCAGATTGCCTAGCAGATCCCAGCGGCTCTGGTTACTAAGCCAGGAGCCACCTTGCATTTAATTGTAATGGTCTCTTTCAATCTGTGACTGTTTTTCCTTGTCTTGGGTGACCTTGACACTCTGAAGAGTTCTAGTCAGTTATTTTGTAGAATATCTCAGCTTTCTCCTGAGCAGATTGAAGCCACCTGTTTTTGGCAGAAATACTACAGACGTGGTGTTGAGGCCTTGTCAGCACATCATTACAAGGGATGTGCGATATCAATATGTCTTATTACTGGGGATGCTAACCTTGATGGCTTGGCTAAGGTGGTGTACTGGCCAGCAGTCTCCATCATAAAATCACTCTTTTTTCCCCTTTTGCCATTAGTACACTGGAGGATGTACTTTGAGACTATGCAGACATTCTGATTCATCTCAAGTGTTAGCCCATCGATGTTAGGATAGATGGAGGCAGATTTTCCTGGACCCTTTTTATAAGGTAGAGTTGCCTTCTTTCTGCAATTCTTTTTTCAGGAGTAGATTTGGGATGCCCTGCAGAGGCTGTAGGCACTAACTCAATTCACACTGGCAGGGAGTAAGCTCCCACCTCCTTTTTTTTTTTTTTTGAGATGGATTTTAGCTCTTGTCACCCAGGCTGGAGTACAATGGCATGTTCTTGGCTCACTGCAACCTCCACCTCCCAGGTTCAAGTGATTCTCCTGCCTCAGCCTCCCAAGTAGCTGGGATTATAGGCATGTGCCACTATGCCTGGCTAATTTTTTTGTGTTTTTAGTAGAGAGGGGTTTCACCAAGTTGGTCAGGCTGGTCTCAAACTTCTGACTTCAGGTGATCCACCCACCTCCCAAAGTGCTGGGATTATAGGCATGAGCCACCACGCCTGGCCAAGCTCCTACCTCTTTAAAGCTAGTGAGGGGTTGATTCTTCAGAGGCCACAGAGCTTTAGCCCTCCCCTCCCTCCTTCTTGCATCCCCTCACCTGCTAATTTACACTTCTGTCTTGGGTTCTTTCTCCTTCCTCTTCATTTCTCTGGGGTGCTTGTTGAATTAATTATAGCAGGAAAGATTGGTGTAAGGGTAAAACCAACACAGATCTTTGCACTTTATAGACATGGTAAACCCAGGGGTGCTTTAGGGACCATTGACACCTACCCTGTTATTCAATAGATGAGGAAACAGGGAGAGTTCAAATGACTTGATCGAGACACTGCTAGTGGGTGGCAGATAGATTGGGTCTAGAACTTGGCTTGCTGACCTCTGTGTGCCGTGTGTCCCAGCATGCTGCATTCCTCAGGGCTGGTCATACAGAAACCCATCCAGGCCTTCAGAAGGAAGCATCCACTGGCAAGCAGCTGGATCCACACTGCTTCTCACCATGCCCATGACAGGAGGTGAAGGCTTGCTCTCCCTTCAGTCTTGGTTTCTCTGCCTCAGTCCTGGGGAAAGGAGTTTGCTCTGGGGGCCCAATGCCTGTCTGTGCGTTTCTCCCTGCAACGAGTTAGAACACTGGGAATTGATACAGGAACCTACTTGAGAGCCCAGAGTCTCACTAGCTATCCAGATCCAGGGCTGATGAGTCTCTCCTCTTGCCTTTTTTGGGGGAGGACAGGAAAAGGGAGATGCTCACTTTTATACCCATCTTTGGTCAGCTTCACCTCTTAATGGACATTTACTATGTACATGCTTTTTACATATGGTATTTTCATTTAATCCTTAAAACCCTGTGAAATAGGCATTATTCTCCCCATTTTACAGGTGAGGGAACTAAGGTTCAAACAGGTTATGTAGCTTCCTCCAAATCACGTAAAAGTAAGTAGCAGAGCTGGTGTCAGAGCCTAAGTCTTGAGAAAATTGAGGTTCATCTGCTTTTATTCCTTAAGTGTGGCTTTCATGAATGCTTACAGGGATAGAAGCTTAAAGCCATTGCCTGAACAATCATTGTTTTTAGATTGTCAGAGTCTATATAACATTTCTGTAGTGTTTCATGACCATTCCCAAAACTGTTTACTTTCAATTTTGTAATTATATAGATTCAGTGCCCTACTGGTTCTTCTGCTCCATTCCTGAGTTTTTAAATTTGAACCACCAATTCATTGACTGGATATTATCATCTAGTGGATTCTTCAAAATGAGCTCATAGGTGCTGTCTTTCTGAGCTCAGATGGGGGAATGTCATACTCCCACCATCCATACTTGAACAGGAGCAGGTTAAAATGTTCCCAGTTAAAATGCACTTGGACTCAGCCCTGTGGGTGCTGCTTCATTACCCGCTGACATGGAATGCTGCTGCGGGGAAGTTTGAGGTCAGTTGAACATTTCACCTTCTGTAGGTGACTCGTTGGTTCTGCCTGGGTGCTTGATCATTTTTTTCTTGCATTTCAAAGTTCAATACCTAAACCAGGCAAAGTCTTCATGTCAGTCACTTCTTATCAATTTTTCATGGCACACGGTGCACAATTTTGATGTGCAGATTCAGTTCTTTATTCATCTCAGGAGCTTTTTATTTAAAAA